>NC_133325.1:716238480-716549229 GCF_042186555.1 Aquarana catesbeiana
TTCTGCACTTAACATCCCACTGGCAAATAAGGAAATTGAAGGCCTGGTTACTACACTCACTTTCCTAGGGATCATGTTAGATAATCAGTCTATGCAGGCTAGTCTGCCTGCGAATAATGTTGCAAGAATCAGACCGTGTCCATGGGTTACGATCTCCCAAGTCTGTTCCAGGAAGGATTTGCAATCACTGCTAGGCATGCAAACTTTGCCATGAGAATCATCTCCCAAGGCAGGCTTTTTATTTCTTGGGTGTTGGCACTGTTACCTTCAGCCCCCGACTCGGATTCTCAGGTCAAACTAGATTCCGTGTTTTTTTTTTTCCAATTTACATTTTTGGGACGGGTTCTTTCAGCACTGGAATGGCATCACCATGTTCATCCCTGCAGTTGCGGTGTGTCTCCTCAGGTCATTACTGATGCTGCAGCTACCAAAGGCTATGCAGCAATTTTTGGCACTCACTGGTTAGCAGGACCATGGTCGGATGATTGTCTGGCTATTCCCAGGTTTGCAGACGTCAGCTTTGGTTGAGATTACCCCATAGGGTCTGCAGCGCAGGTGTAGGTTCACTTATGGACAGGTAACACTGTAAAGTTGGCCTCAGACAATCAGGCTACCTCCTAGATCTTCAGCAAGGTAGGTCCAGTTCATTACTGATCATGGCTTTCGTACGCAGGCTCATTTGGCAGTCTCTCCAGTTCAAATTGCAGTTGCGCTATAGGTTCATTAATTGGTATACAGAATACAGCTGCGGACGCTCTATATCTCATTTTTAATTATCCAATGTTTTCCAGCAGGTCCCAGATGCCTGTGTCATCCCATCCCACACTTCTCACTTCTAACGATGGATTAGATACCCACCAGGCTATCACGGTAGTGTTGGTCGACTGCCAACACGGGGAAGGCTTATAACACGGCCTGGAATACTTTCCAGACTTATCAAGCATGATACCCTAGGCCTGATTGTTACAACATTTGATGCCTTCTGACTTTGTGGCCTACTGCCTCTCACAGCTTGAACTGTCCCACAACACCATTAAGACATACTTGGCAGGAATCCTACATTTGCATCGTTACGGCATTCCGATAGGCCATCTATATTCTCGGCACATTCCATTGAGGCCATTCTTAAGGGTATCCAGATGGGTAACCCCTCTACCACGGCCTTATCACAGCGCTCTTGGTCAAACATTATTGCACCCTCCTGATGAACTTGGGTTGGACCCTAAGTCGTACTCAGGTCTTTCTTTCAGGATAGGGGCTGCTTCAGCGGCCTCTCGCCAGGGGGTTCCTGGTCATATTATCAAGAGGTTAAGTAGGTGGAAGTCATCATGCTATTCCAGGTAGATTCCAGATCCACACATTGAGATGTCCCATGCATTTGCACACTTGATTAATATGTGGTGCAGTTGTTTCAAATAAACCTCCTCTTCATGATCATCCTACTGTCTTTATTTTTGCCCCCTTTTAGGCATACTGACCACGTGACCATGGCACACCCAGGTCACTTTCCCGCTTTCCTCCATTACCTTTCCTTGATTATCTTCAAGAGACTCTGAGTACAAGTAGGAAGGCTGGCCGCAGGCCACTCTGTATTTGTAGGAGGAGGCTCGCCCTATAAATATCTTCCCCTTTCCTGTCTGCGTTTCTCTTCACGTTATCCCACCCACCCATTCCCTTTGTTTTACTTCTTCTTTATTTCCAATTACTTATTGGGTATGCCCCCTTTTAGGCATACTAACTACGTGACCACGGCACACCCCAGGTCACTTTCCCGCTTTCCTCTATTACCTTTCCTTAATTATCTTCTGACTCCGAGTACAACTGTAAATAGTTTCTTTCTGAATGACTAGGGTTAAACGTGAGTAGAAATAGTCATTCCCAGGACCTACATAATTACAGTAGATGTACATGCACGTTAGTCTGTGCACATTAAGGGCATACACATTAAATGGTCAATTCCCACTAATATAGACTTATATAAGGATGTTTCTGGATGGTGACATCAGTAGGTCATGCGTTCATAACATGTGTTCCATTGGAAGCCGATTTGACAATTAGAGACAGAGGGAGGAGCACTGTCACCTAATAATATGAAGTGCCTGAGCAAAAATGAAATTGAAAAATGCCGATAATTAATTGGGCTGCCAATACAAAGCTTTTTTTTTTTTGGACAAAGTAGTGTCAGCCCTGCCCAGTGTTTTTTTTTTTTTTTGCTAAACTGCTCAGCCATTCCCACTCCCATCTCGTGGAGATAACATAGGAAGTGTGCAGAGGACACAGGAGAATTCTGAACTTCTTGACAAGATCAACATTTTATTTGCGCTTAAACTGATATAACAAAATGCTCACAATGGTATACAGAACAGATCAAAAGGGAGCATGGTCCAGTGTTAAAGTTCAAATATACATTAACCCTTCTTTAGTTTTCATGCTGAAAAGAGGGAAGGTCAAGTTAGAAAATCCGTTTTATAACCAGATGTTCCTATGTCAGAAGTGCTCTCAATAGCATCCGAGGTGTTCCCCTAATGGCTTATTAGCATGGACGTGTCCAATATACATCTGTATAATACACAATAATTTGCTGGCAAAAAGATCCTGCATAGTTGCTGTATGCATGAACATCTGTTCAACATTTATATACGTACAACAAACTCCCACACTGCTGATTACACGCTGTCGGTCTTAATAAGTCAATGATGTGCTAGTAGCGCATGTGCAGAAAGTCCTTGGGGAGTCATTCATGAATGACTACTTAAGGTCATTCTGTGCATAAACTGGTGCATTAAAGACTCGATCAGATTGATAGTATGTAATCAGAGATGCAGAAGCTGCTGATTACACATGGTTAATTATGACAGGTTGGTCACGAGCAGCAGTGGTGGCTAATAGGGTCCCCCTTCTCTACCCACCCTATGTTAGCACAAACGTTTACACCCACATAGCACCAAATATGGCCAAAATTACAGCCCTAGATGCAACTGTGTCCTATTTTTTTGTTTTTTGCTGCTAGACACAGCTGTGTAAAGCCCATAGACTAGTGTACGCTTATGTACAAAACTTGCCCTAAATGGATGAGTGTAGTATAGGACCTTTTGCATTAGGCAGTCTATTCACTTCTGACCAGTTTTAGCTGCAGCAAGAGAACAACTGTAAACATTTTCAGACAAAACTTTCAGGAGAATATTGAGGAATTTATCAAGTCTGTAATACTTACTGATTTTCTCCAGTGTTGTAGCACTGTTTCTATGGCCTGTTCCTTTGTGCTGTTAGCAAGAATAAAAATATTCTGGTTATTCAGGTACTGAAAAATAAAGCATCGGTAAACCTTTTTCCGGCGCAAGAGCTCTTCAGCCTTATTACTCTCTTGTATGATTTTCTCAATAAGTTCTGAAAATAAAATAAAAATATAGCTGTGAGTAAGTTCACTCAAAACTGATATTTCCCATATGGGTAGATGGCAGTGATTGAATCACCCCACTTCTTCATTTTACGTCATTGTCTAAGCCAGAGCTTCCAGCTACGCCTAGATTCTGTGGCATTTACAGGCAGGTCTCCCTTGAGTTTTAGCTTCTGGACATTCATACTTTTATTTAGGCCAATTAAGGTAAAGCATGTATTGCGGTTGCACTCCTGTTAAATGGCACTCCAGTGCACTAGAGGAAAACACCTTCAACACACCTATGTTAAAACATCAGGCCTAAAAAAGTACTATTTTAGTTAACCCCTTTCCACCGCCGCCTCGCAGCCCTTTAAGGGGTTCTACATGCCAGGAGGAGGAGGTGAGTATTCCGATCATGTAACCACTGTGATTGGCAGTAACAGCAGTCACATGATCGGAAAGCTCCCGATCGCAAGTATGCATCGGGAGCTTTCTGGTACCTGTCGGTTACTGCACTGGGAGCGTGTTCTCAGCACAGTAAATTGTTTACATAGGGACGCATATATGCAGCCACTCCGCGTTAAAGCCCACCCACCAAAAGGCAGTATATACCAGTGATGGCGAACCTTGGCACCCCAGATGTTTTGGAACTACAATTCCCATGATGCTCATCCACTCTGCAGTGTAGTTAAGCATCATGGAAAATGTAGTACCAAAACATCTGGGGTGCCAAGGTTTGCCATCACTGGTATGTACTGTATGCATACAGCCACCAGGAAGAGGTTAGAGTGAAATTCCACTCAAATTCTAGCTAAGCCTAAACCTGATCCCACCCCCGTTCTAAGCCTATTCTAACTACCCTGTGAAAGACAGGATAATTATACTTACCTATTCTGAAGCCGCTCTGGTCCAGTCAGATGATTGGGTCCCAGCACCGACTTCAGCGTAGAAGAGAGGGAGCGACAACGGAAGGTGTGTGATCTGATCATGTGACTGGACCTGACCCACCTCTGAATAGGTAGAGTATAGAGTAAATATACTGGTATAGACCTCTTTCTAGCTAAGAATATGGGTGGGAGTAGATTTAGCCTTAGCTAAAATTTGACAGGACTTCAACTTTAAAGTAATACTACAGGCTCATGTTTTTTTTTTTCTTAAACAAGAAACATGTCATACTTACATGCTCTGTGCGGTGGTTTTGCACAGAGCAGCCCCAATCCTCCTCCTCTATTTTGGTTTTCGGTTTAACCATTTGCCGACCATGCAGTAGCAAAATTACAGCTACAGCACTGTCGGCCAGTTCTGAGAGGGCGTTATATGACGCACTCCCGTGATCGCACCACCCATGCCCTGTGATCGCTGTGTCCTTCGTATACAGCTGACCACAGATCAGGGTAAAAAGTCGATCACAGCTGATCATGATGTAAACACACTTGCCGGTTATTGGCTTTCCTTTCCTCACGCTGTCACAGCATGAGGAGAGGAGAGAGACTGTAACCGGCTAGTGTGAAAGGGGACATCTGCACTGATAATCAGGGCACTGATCTTCAGTGTCCTAATGATCAGTACAGCCCCAACAGTGCCTATCAGTGCCCATCAGTGCTGCCTATCAGTGCCCTTTAGTTCTACCTATCAGTGCCCTTCAGTGTCGCATATCAGTGTTGCATATCAGTGTAGCCTCATCAGTGCCTCCTTATCAGTGCCCATCAGTGCCACCTATCAGTGCCCTTCGATGCTGCCTATTAGTGCCGCCTTGTCAGTGCCCATCAGTGCAACCTATAAGTGCCCATCCATGCAGCCTCATTAGCACACATCCGTGAAGGAGAAAAATTGCCTGTTTGCAAAATTTTATAACCAACACTAAAAAAAAACTGTTTTTTTCTTTTTTTTTTAATATGGTCTTTTTTCGTATGTTTAGCAAAAAAAAAATAAATAAATAAAAACACAGTGGTGATTAAATACAACCAAAAGAAAGCTCTGATTGTGTGAAAAAAAATTATAAAAATTTTATATGGGTACAGTGCTGCATGACCACGCAATTGTCATTCAAAGTGTGACTGCGGTGAAAGCTGAAAATTGGCCTGGGCAGGAAGGGAGTGCCCAGTAGGCAAGTGGTTAACACAGCTTTAACAATGTTGGCAACCCTGCCCAGTTCTCCTTTGTGGACTGCAGAATACTTCCTTCCATAAATAAATTACACTAAGTATGGCCTTTAGATTTACCAAAACCATATAATATGAGGTCAAACCGAAACACTTTAAATTTTTATGCAATCCTGCAGGCCCTTGTACTACATAGTTGAAGGTAAATCTAAAGGAAATCAAACAATAAAATTGTATAATATACAGTGTGGCCAGCTTAAGCAATCATTGTGACTCCAGGGCAGGAAGTGTGTTATTGGCAGGATGCCTAGGATACAACTATTTGTAGTTTCCATTGGATGTAACAACATTGTCACCCTATGATAGGAAGTGCCCGAGAAATGACCTTCACAGCAGAATTTTCAGATAATACTTTAATTAAAGATGCAGATAAACACTGCCAGACTCTCTGGGAACTTAAATCTGAATTCCAGATATGGGTATTTTTGTATAGTTTGAGCCATTGTACCTATGAATGTTCCATACCTGGCCCATCACCCTCAAAGCTGGAAATCATAGTAGTAGGCACCATTACCACTGTGCTCTCCACTAGCTTCTGGGTCCTGTGTTGCAAATCATTCTCTGAATGGATAAAGTGGAGAGGAGGGATGGTGATGTCACAACCTCCACTTCATCCAATCAGATAATGCTTTGTATTCATTGAGAAGATGCAAACGGTTCTCTGAATGGTGCCCGTGCCAAGGGAGGCAGTGAACTCCTCTAATCCCAACTCAGGGCAGCCCCACAGCATGGGACTTAGAAATTAGTGAAGATTGGTGTAGCGGTGCCTACAGTGATTTTCAGCTTCCAGAGGGATTGGCCAGGTATGGAACATGCATAGTTATATCGGTTCAAGCTGGACCAATGTAACTATGCACTAATAGCCATACCTGGAAATCAGCTTTCAATTCAGAAATATATCTTAACAAGCAAATAATGAGATATTTACTGGTACAGGATATTTCCTGGAACAAATATTTCAATAGACAAATCTTGAACAAATGTGGACAAGTTTATGGCACCCTTCTGCGAAAAAAGAAGAACCCACAAGAAACTTGCAACTTACCAAAGCAATTGCCACCATAATTGTTTTTTCCATATTCAGTAAAAATCAAACTTTGCTTTTGATTTTAGTTGTAGATTCAGCAGAATATTCTAAACAATACAACAAATATAATGGCATGGACAAACATGAGGGTTCTCTTAACCCAATATTTCATTGCACAGCCCCTTAGAGCAGGGGTAGGCAACCTCGACCCTCCAGCTGTTTTGAAACTACAAGTCCCATGAGACATTGCAAGACCCTAACAATCACAAGCATGACTCCTAGAGGCAGAGACATGATGGGTCGAGGTTGCCTACCCCTGCCTTAGAGCAGTGGTTCTCAACTCCTGTCCTGACCCACCAACAGGCAAGGTTTGCAAGATAACTGAAATACATCACAGGTGATATCATTTGCTGCTCAGTGATTGCAGTATCCTAGTATCCTAGTCTGTATCTCCCCAAGGAAACACTTAAAGAGTTGAGAACCACTGACTTAGAGGAAAGTGATTTCTTTAGCTTTCAGTGAAACCTCTGCACCTGCCAGCAGGTAGTTGGCATAGTTGTCCACTGTAACGACACCCCGAGTATGAAAGGGGTTAAAGCCGTTTAGGACATTCCATACCCAAACACAAAGGCAGCTATCGAACACTTCAATCAGCCAAACAAGGAACCCATACAAATAATTCTCCCCCAAGTACGAGACAAGGCTCTGTCTTGAGGTTCAAGCAGCAGTTAAACTTTATTCAAACACATGTTATACAGATCCCACTTCAAAACACTTCCCCCCACCCTTGGAAAACAGGGCGGGTTAAACTGTCCACTGACAATGGACACACAGGTCAGGTGTGTTTAACTTCTCATCAGTAAACAGTCTTAACAGGGGGGCTACTGGAGGATTCCCCCCTCCCTCTTTCCTCACAGCAAGACACTCAGGCATTCCATAATAGTTGAGGCAGACAACCACAATAGACAATAGAATACAGTCACACCCCAACTATCACAGCAAATAGTACACAACATAATGAGACAGCACACATTATATATACAGCATTGAGTCTGACTAGCACAGATCATAGTGGGGTTCTCATTCACCCTGTGCCCCTATTAGTGACTCCCGTCACATCCACTCTTGACCAAACTACTCCAGCTGCCTCAGTTTGAAGGATCCTTTTTCCAGATGGCACGTTTTCAGCCCTTTCCATAGAGTTCCAAAGTTCAATAGGATTCAGATCAGGGCTCATAGATGACCACTTCAGAATAGTCCAATGTTTTTTACTTATTAATATGATTATACAGGATTTATATAGCGCCAACAGTTTACGCAGCACTTTGTTAGTTATCCTTGGGTGCTTTTCGCAGATCATTGTCCTGTTGGAAGATCCATGATCTATGACTGGGTCAGAGTTTCTGACACTGGGCAGTAGGTTTTATTACAGATTTTCTTGATAGTCCAGAAATTTGAGATGAGATGTGCCTAGCACAGATTTAGGCCAACCCCCTGCCAAACGCAGCAAAGCAGCCCTAAAACATAACTGGGCCTCCTCTATGTTTCACAGTAGTTGCAATGTTCTTTGCTTTGAAAGCCTCCTATGTCCAACACATGGCTGAAAGCTCAACTTTTGCCCAAAAGCTCAATTTTTGACATATCTGTCCAAAGGACATCTTTCCAGAATCAGTGTGGCTTGTCAATATCCAGTTTAGCAAATTTCAGTCTGTTTTTTTTATGTTTTTCCTTCAACAGTGGAGTCCTCCTGAGTCTTCTTCCTTTGAGCCCACTGTCACTTAAAGTGACGCTAAACTCAATTGTTCTAAAATATCAAGTATATTATGGCTCAGTTTTTTTTCTGTTTAAAAGGTCTCTTATACTGTAATTGTTTTCAGGCTTCATTTTTGTCCTTTGCATGCTCTCTATCCTCTACTGATGTATCTTACCTCAAGTAGTATAGAGCGTGCATTATTTCTGGCCACATGATACGTTCTATGCGTACTGCAACTCCTATAGAGTTGAATGTATCTGAATGACGTAGTCCATCTCAGGGGTGAGCAGGAAAGGGTGGCTAAGTTCACATACACAAGGGAACATGGAGAACAAATATAGCCACCTGAGAAGAGGAAGTCTGAGAAGAACAGAAAAAAGCATGTATTTGAGAGTGATGAAGCAAAGGAAGAAAGAAATAGAAGGTATGTTCTACTTATATTTAAACATACTGATTTTATTTTATTTTATAAAAAATGTGAGTTTAGAGTCATGGACACTGATCTATCTTGACCTTGGAGTTCAGCTTATTTGAAGGTTTTGCTTGGCTCTTTGTCTACCTACACTAACCTTCTGTGCAATCTAGGACTGATTTCCTCTTCAGGGCTACACTCCCATGGACCTTAAACATTAAACTAATAATAATATCTGAAAATATAGTCACAGGAACATCCTGCTACTTGGAGAAGATTTTATAGCCTTTAATCTAGGTTCACATCTGATGCGGTTGTGGTTGATGCGTTTTTCAGGCACATTTTGCGGTGCGTTTGCATTTTTAAACCTGCATTTTTGATGCATTTTGCATGTGGTTTTTGTGCATTTTGCCTTTTGTTTTCTTTAAAAAATCTGTGTATAGCTGCTTGCTAAGGAGCGGACCGGGAAGCCGGCTGCTGCATTCCTCACAACCAATGAGTCATCAGCTGTCAGCTGAATGTAAAAAAAAGAAATGCTGGCAAAAATATATGTGAACAAAATGGCGTGGGGCCCCCCCAAATCCAAACCAGGCCCTTATCTGAGCATGCAGCCTGGCAGGTCAGGAAAGGGAGGGGAGGAGCGAGTGCCCCCCTGAACCATACCAGACCGCATGCCCTCAACATGGGGAGGTGCTTTGGGGGAGGAGGGCTCTGCTCTGCCCCGCCTTATTGTGAGGTCACCGGCCCAGCTTGTACCTATTTAAGAACTGGTATGGTTCAGGAGGGGGCGCTCGCTTTTCCCCTCCCTTTCCTGACCTGCCGGGCTGCTTGCTCAGATAAAGATCAGATACAGATTTGGGGAAGCAGCTGGGAAGCCACCGAGGAGGAGAAGTAACTGGGAAGCAGCCGAAGCCACCCCAAAAGCCGCCAAGGAGGAGAAGCAGTGGGGAAGCCGGCGAAGCCGCCTGTGACCTGGATGGGGTAAGTAGTGCGGGACGATCGACCAACTGCACGCAATAATATCAAACAGCACAATGGCTACCTTTCTCCAATTAAAAAGGCTTACTGATTGATTACAAGATTGAATATGTGTGATACTAATTACAGAAAACAGTTATATATCACTATGATCCGATTTAAAATAATTTCTAGGGGTGCCAACAACTATCCATTTTAGAATATATTTGCATGGTTAGCAATCTCTTTTCCCACTCTCTTTGCTGTACAAAATGGCATGCAGGTATATATGCAACAATTGCTTTTGATTTCACCATTTTTCAGGAGCAATGAAACATTGATTCAATCAGCTCTAAGGCCCCATACACACCTTAGCGCTTTGGAGCTTGAAGCTCCAAAACGCTGGAGGAGAACAAATCAATTATTCTCTATGGTTATGGTTCACATCTCCACTCCAAGTGGCCTGAAGCCATTTATTCTCATAAAAATGAATAGAAACGCGCCATTCACGCGGTTTTGTGTGCATATTGAAATAATATATGACCAAATAAATGTAAAATAAATACACACATAACTAAAAATCATCATAAATAAATAGAATAAATTAATAATATGTAATAATACATAAATAATAATTAACCCTTAACCTTAAAAAATATTAAATAACTTATGATTATTATTATCATTATTGATAATAATAATAATAATAACTAATAGTAATAATAATAGTAAAATAATAATAAACACCAAAAAAACGAACAAAACGGAATAAGTTAATAATAATTTATATACTTTGTGTTAGGGTTAGGATTAGAGGTGCGCATCTTCACTGGCCTCACGATTCGATTCGATTACGATTATCATGTCAACGATTCGATTCGATTCCGCGATGCATCACGATGCATCACGATTACAGCCGAGGTGCGCATGGTTTTCATCAAAAAAAATTCAAGCTGTCAGGAGAACTCCATTTTTTTTTATTCGATCTTTTCTTTAAAAAAAAGACAACACTCCCTGCATGTAGCAAAGTCTAAACACAGCAGACAACAACTTAAAGGAGTTCCAGGCTCTCCCCAAAATACTAGGGGAGATGGTCAGAGACTGCAGACATGGTACAAGAGATGGTCAGAGACTGCAGACCTACTGCAAGAGATGGTCAGAGACTGCAGACATTGTCTGCAGTCTCTGATCATCTCCTGTACAATGTCTGCAGTCTCTGACCATCTCCTGTATCATGTATGCAGTCTCTGACCAGCTGGAGATAGTCAGAGACTGTGGATATGCTAGAGATGATCAGAGACTGCAGACATAGTACACGAGATGATCAGAGACTGCAGACATGGTACAGGAGATGATCAGAGACTGCAGACATGGTACAGGAGATGATCAGAGACTGCAGACATGGTACAGGAGATGATCAGAGACTGCAGACATGGTACAGGAGATGATCAGAGACTGCAGACATAGTACAGGAGATGATCAGAGACTGCAGACATAGTACAGGAGATGATCAGAGACTGCAGACATGATACAAGAGATGGTCAGAGACTGCAGACATGATACAAGAGATGGTCAGAGACTGCAGACATAGTACAGGAGATGATCAGAGACTGCAGACATGATACAAGAGATGGTCAGAGACTGCAGACATGATACAAGAGATGGTCAGAGACTGCAGACATAGTACAGGAGATGGTCAGAGACTGCAGACATAATACAGGAGATGATCCGAGACTGCAGACATGATACAAGAGATGATCAGAGACTGCAGACATAGTACAGGAAATGGTCAGAGACTGCAGACATAGTACAGGAGATGGTCAGAGACTGCAGACATGATACAAGAGATGGTCAGAGACTGCAGACATAGTACAGGAGATGGTCAGAGACTGCAGACATAGTACAGGAGATGGTCAGAGACTGCAGACATGATACAAGAGATGGTCAGAGACTGCAGACATAGTACAGGAGATGATCAGAGACTGCAGACATAGTACAGGAGATGGTCACAGACATAGTACAGGAGATCAGCAGGTAAGTATGATATCTTTTATTTTAAAGAAAAAAATAATACCCTTTTAGTATCACTTTAACAAATCCATTGAGTCTTTTGGCAGCAACTTGGATAGTAAACAGTTCAACATTACTGCAAAAATAAAAAAGAAAGACATTCCAATCAGCAAGAAATATACTGCTTGCAGATCAGTAGATGGTTCCAGAGGGGAGAGATGATAGGGAAATCACAGTAAGAAATTTGACAATAAAAGTTTGTGCAGCCCCCAATGTGTTACAGTACACATACAGTACACACACACTGGATAGTTGCAGCAGGTGGGGGGGATTGTGCCACTTCTATGCACTCACCCCTCACATATATCAAGCATGACAGGCTCTCACCTCCGGAGCACTCCTACCATCCCCCCTCCTCTCCTCACAGCTCGTTTCCTGAAGCCTACCCTATGTCTCATCCGACGACTGTTAACACAGCTGCAGTGATCTCTGTGTGTCTCAGCTCCGTGCAGTCTCAGCGCCCGCCCATCAGGGAGATGATCGGTGTCACTGTCCAGAGACACAGATCCCAGAGGAGGGGGAGAGCATGGGTGGGGGCAGCACTCTGACATTACATTGTCCGTTCAGGAGGGAGAAGCACCAGCCAGCCGATCGGCGGCTTGTCATTCCAGCGAAGACACTGCTGTGCGAGGGGGGGCGGAGCCAGAATGACGTCATGCATAATCGATTATGCCAGGTTACCGCATCGATGCCGAATCGGGAAGGGTATAATCCCGATGCATCGATGCGCCGATCATTTTCAACACCCCTAGTTAGGATGTTTAGTTATTTATTATTATTTTATTTTTTTAAGGGTGAGGGGTTAAGTTTAGTGGTTAATTATTTATTTATTATTATGTAGTAGTAGTAGTAGCCTTTGTCTTGCAGGGTTTTTTTTCTGAGTTTACAACCACTTTAATACCCTAAAAAAAAAAATAATAGGTAACCCTAACCCTTAATCCTAACCCCTTACCCTAATGAAAAAAAAATAAAAATAAATAACTAATAATAAAAAATAGAAGTAAAAGCTGATGGAAAAGCTAAAATAACTGAAATACCTAGAAACAAATGATGCAACATATAATAGTTTTCTCTATGGGCTAATAAAAAACCACCAAAGCTTAAAAATGATGTATAAAAGAGTGCAAGTCGCGCATAAAAACACGCCAAAATCGCACATAAAAACATGACAAAAAACGCTCAAAGACGCTACCCTCAGGTGTGAATGCAGCCTAAGGGTATCAACAAATTTGCCTAGGACTCTAATCTTTCTCTGAATATTAGGGATGGTCTTTGATATATTATTACCTGAAGAAACCCAGATTTGTTCTGAGCCAAGTCACTAAGTTACATAATTGTTCATTGGTCTTTTTCTAACCTATGTTATATACCTCTCTATATATGTTATAATGAACAGTGTGTGTTCAGCAGGTCGCTATAAAATACACATGTCCCAGTTATTGATTTGTGTGCAGTTTAACCAGTTAAGTACTGCGGCTGGTTGGCTCTCCTGCAGGAATCGCTGTCATTGTACATCAACAGGACTGTTTTTAAGGCAGGGCAAAAGGGACAGCTTCCCTGGGCCCCATCATTGTTGTGGGGCCCAAAGCAGCTGCCTCATACTTGCCAACTATCCCAGTTTAAATTCCCTTATCCCTTGAAGTTTTAGTCCCGTGCTGTTTCCCGATATCTCAGTGTAAAGTTCTGTTGCCCCCTTTAAATTGATGGTGAGTGTAAATCCCCCTTACATTGGTGGCCAGTGTAGAAACCCCACTTTATTGGCTGTTGATGTAAAATCCTCCATTACATTGGTTACATAGTTACATAGTTACATAGTTAGTCAGGTTGAAAAAAGACACAAGTCCATCCAGTTCAACCTTAAAAACAATAAATAAATAAAATAAAAAATATCGTACAATCTAATATACCCAATTTTATACCCTCAGTTGATCCAGAGGAAGGCAAAAAATCCCCAGCAGAGCATGCTCCAATTTGCTACAGCAGGGGAAAAAATTCCTTCCTGATCCCCCAAGAGGCAATCGGATTTTCCCTGGATCAACTTTACCTATAAATGTTAGTACCCAGTTATATTATGTACATTTAGGAAAGTATCCAGGCCTTTCTTAAAGCAATCTACTGAGCTGGCCAGAACCACCACTGGCGGGAGTCTATTCCACATTTTCACAGCTCTTACTGTGAAGAAACCTCTGCGTATTTTGAGATGAAATCTCTTTTCCTCTAGACGTAAAGATGCCCCCGTGTCCTCTGGATTGACCATAAAGAGAATAACACAACACCAAGTTCACTATATGGACCCCTTATATATTTGAACATGTTTATCATATCCCCCCTTATTCTCCTCTTCTCAAGAGTGAATAAATTCAGTTCCTCTAATCTTTCCTCATAGCTGAGCTCCTCCATGCCTCTTATCAGTTTGGTTGCCCTTCTCTGCACTTTCTCCAGTTCCCCGATATCCTTTTTAAGAACTGGTGCCCAAAACTGAACTGCATATTCCAGGTGAGGTCTTACTAGTGATTTGAACAGGGGCAAAATTATATCTCTCTCTCTCTAGAGTCCATACCTCTCTTAATACAAGAAAGGACTTTGCTCGCTTTGGAAACCGCAGCTTGGCATTGCATGCTATTATTGAGCTTATGATCTACCAAAACCCCCCAGATCCTTCTCCACCACGGATTCCCCTAGTTGTACTCCCCCTAGCATGTATGATGCATGCATATTCCTAGCCCCCAAGTGCATAACTTTACATTTCTCAACATTAAACCTCATCTGCCACATAGTCGCCCAATTAGACAGTGCATTGAGGTCGGCTTGTAAATTGGTTGTCAGTGTAAATCCCCCCTTACACTGGTGGTTGGTGTAAATGCTCTTATTACATTGGTGTCAGTGTAGAAATCCCTCTTTTCTATTGGTGGGTGGCGTAAAATCCCCCATTACATGGTGGTCAGTGCAAATTCCCCCTCACATTGATGGTCAGTGTAAATCCCCCCTCGCATTGGTGGTCAATTCCCCATTACATTGGTAGAATCCCCTACTATATACTTGCCAAAGATTTCCAGCTTTGTCTACATGATTCAGAATTTGCCACAGTGTACACCTAGCTAATCCCATCCCCCCCACCACTGCCACTGATCACCCCCCAGCATTGCCACTGATCCCAGGAGTTCTAGGATTCCTAGGAGTTTTCTGTCTATTGATGGGTCCCCTCACCTCCCCAGTCCATGGTGTGCAGGCAGTGAGGAGATGATGTGCTGTAACCTTTAGCAACCAATCAGTGAGCAGTTAAGCTGTGCACTAACCTCTTGCAACCAATCCTTGAGCAGTAAGGATATGCAGTAACCTCTAGGAACCAATCAGTGAGCACTAATAATGTGCAGTAATAATTTGCAGTAACCTCTAACAACCAATTAGTGAGTGGTATAGATGTCCAGTAACCTCTAGCAGTATTGATGTACAGTAATCTCTAGCAACCAAACCACAAGCAGAAGTCATGTGCTGTAACCTCTAGAAAATAAACACTGAGCCATAATGTGTGCTGTAACCTCTAGCAGCCAGTCAGTGAGCGGTAATGATACACTGTAACCTCTGGCAACCAATCACAATCGCTGCCTGATCTGATTAAGTAAACTGATTTTGAATCTAGCTGCTATTTATTGTATGTCCCAAGCATGTGGAGAGTGAAATTGCATGGAAGAGGGGACCCAAGAAAATGTTTGCCCAGGGTCCAGTCAATATTAAAGACGGCCCTGTACGTTGGCTCGCACAGGCGCAGCTGCGGGGCGTGCCCGTGGGTCGGGTGGACTTGATGTCCGCAGGTGACCCGCAATCACCTAGTACAGAGGCAGAACAGAGATCTGCCTTTGTAAACAAGGTGGATCCCCATTCCCAGTAATTGGGAACAGTGATCTCTGTCATGCCCCAGGCAGCGCATCCCCCCCATAGTTAGAACACACCTAGGGGGACACAGTTAACCCCTTGATCGCCCCCTAGTGTTAACTCCTTCTCTGCCAGTGTCATTTTTACATTGATCAGTGAATTATTATAGCACTGATCAATGTAATAATGTCACTGGTTCCCAAAAAGTGTCATTTCGGATCAGATTTGTCCACCGCAATTTCGCAGTCCCACTAAAAATCGCAGATTGACGTTATTACCAGTAGAAACAATAAAAAAAATTAAAGTCCCTAAATCTATCCCATTGTTTTGCGCAAACCAATCAACATAAGCCTATTGTGATTTTTTTTTTTTTACCAAACATATGTAGAAGAATATATATCGGCCTAAACTGATGAATACATTTGTTTTTTTATATATATTTTTTTGGATATGTATCATAGCAAAAAGTAAAAATATATATTTTTTTTAATTGTCGCTCTTTGTTTATAGTGCAAAAAATAAAAACCGCAGAGGTGATCAAATACCACCAAAAGAAAGCTCTATTTGTGGGGAAAAAAGGACATCAACTTTGTTTGGGTACAGCGTCGCATGACCGCGCAATTCTCAGTTAAAGCGACGCAGTGTCGTATTGCAAAAAATGGCCTGGTCATTAATGGGGCAAATCCTTTCTGGTCCTTAAGTGGTTAAATTCTCACTTGGCTAAAAGAATGTCTTACCTGCTTTGACACGGACCGGTGTTTCGATTTTGCTGACAGTCTTGTACAGGGACAATAAATCAGACACATCCATCTGGAACAGTAATTGTCGGCAGCCCTCCTTCTCAGAACTACTGAGACCCATGATGAACGAAGAGACGTGTGAGAGAACCAGACCGATGTTCTACACTTCATGTAAATGACAAAGCAAACATAAATGAAAGCGAAACTAGTCATTGCTGTTAAATGCCAGAGCAGGGCGGATTATTGTTTCCTTCCAGATGTGCTTATAGTATCTCACATTTCTCCTGATGTGCACTTATTTACAAATTCACTTGCTGTGATCAAGGTCTGGCAATTCTGCTAGTGTGCACTTACCTATTGACCCACTTACCTATTGACCCAGTAAACTATTTGTTACAATTCTTACTCAGACACTTGCAGTTTACAAATTTAAATATGGCTGACTCCTGCCCTCTTAGTGCTGCTTCCCTGAAAGAGATAACAGTGGACAGTGCAGCCTCAACCCAGTCTGTTGGAAAAGGGAGGGGGGAGTAAGAGGAAAGAACAGTGGAGTTTCTTGCCATCTTAGGCTACAAAAATGTGTGTTTCTATTGAAGCAGGCAGGGAGAGATTTAATAAAACTGGTGCACTCAGAATGTGATGCAGCTGTGCATCTCCGTTGCCCCAGTGACGACATCTTCTAGGACAAAACGTACGTCGAGTGGAGGACATATCGATGACATCAGTATGCCCGCCGGAGGGCAGGTGCCAGGTGCTCATCACAAAAATGGCTCTGGGGGAAGAGGCTAGTCCTCGAAACACGTTAGCCTATTGGACCTTCATTTGTCCTGTCACATATTATGATGTACTGTGGACTGGATGATGCTGTTTTTTGTGATGAGCTTTGATGCAATTGTCACTTTGGGGTTTATTTACTAAAGCTAGAGAGGGAAAAATTAGTCACAATTCTGCAGAGAAACCAATCGGCTTCCAAGTTTTATTGCTAAAGCTTAATTAAACAAGCTGATTGGTTTCCCTGCAGAATTGTGACTAATTTTGCCCTCTCTAGCTTTAGTAAATGAACCCCTTTGGGAGTACAATGCTTACCACTTTTTACATTAACCACTTCACGACAAATCATGTACCTGTACGTCATTAGGTTAACCACTTGACGACCGCCTCACGCCGATTTACGTCGGCAAGGTGGCACGGACAGGCAAAATCACGTACATATACGTGATTTGCCTTCCGCGGGTGGGGGGTCCGATCGGACCCCCCCCCGGTGCCCGAGGCGGTCGTCTTTTCTCCCACGGCGATCGGAGATGAGGGGGAGGCCATCCGTTCGTGGCCCCCCCCTCGCGATCGCCGCCGGCCAATGAGAACATTCCTTTGCTGCTGTATGCTAAACAGCAGCAAAGGAAATGATGTCATCTCTCCTCGGCTCGGTAATTTCCGTTCCGGCCCGAGGAGAGAAGACAGGTATGTGAGTGCACAAACACTACACACACAGTAGAACATGCCAGGCACACAAAACACCCCGATCCCCCCCCCAATCACCCCCCCCCCCCTGTCACAAACTGACACCAGCAGTTTTTTTTTTTTTTCTGATTACTGCATTGGTGTCAGTTTGTGACAGTTACAGTGTTGGGACAGTTAGTATTACCCCCCTTTAGGTCTAGGATACCCCCCTAACCCCCCCTAATAAAGTTTTAACCCCTTGATCACCCCCTGTCACCAGTGTCACTAAGCGATCATTTTTCTGATCGCTGTATTAGTGTCGCTGGTGACGCTAGTTAGTGAGGTAAATATTTAGGTTCGCCGTCAGCGTTTTATAGCGATAGGGACCCCCATATACTATCTAATAAATGTTTTAACCCCTTGATTGCCCCCTAGTTAACCCTTTCACCACTGATCACCGTATAACTGTTACGGGTGACGCTGCTTAGTTCGTTTATTTTTTATAGTGTCAGGGCACCCGCCGTTTATTACCGAATAAAGGTTTAGCCCCCTGATCGCCCGGCGGTGATATGCGTCGCCCCAGGCAGCGTCAGATTAGTGCCAGTACCGCTAACACCCACGCACGCAGCATACGCCTCTCTTAGTGGTATAGTATCTGATCGGATCAATATCTGATCCGATCAGATCTATACTAGCGTCCCCAGCAGTTTAGGGTTCCCAAAAACACAGTGTTAGCGGGATCAGCCCAGATACCTGCTAGCACCTGCGTTTTGCCCCTCCGCCCGGCCCAGCCCAAGTGCAGTATCGATCGATCACTGTCACTTACAAAACACTAAACGCATAACTGCAGCGTTCGCAGAGTCAGGCCTGATCCCTGCGATCGCTAACAGTTTTTTTGGTAGCATTTTGGTGAACTGGCAAGCACCAGCCCCAGGCAGCGTCAGGTTAGCGCCAGTAGCGCTAACACCCATGCACGCACCGTACAGCTCCCTTAGTGGTATAGTATCTGATCGGATCAATATCTGATCCGATCAGATCTATACTAGCGTCCCCAGCAGTTTAGGGTTCCCAAAAACGCAGTGTTAGCGGGATCAGCCCAGATACCTGCTAGCACCTGCGTTTTGCCCCTCCGCCTGGCCCGGCCCAGCCCACCCAAGTGCAGTATCGATCGATCACTGACACTTACAAAACACTAAACGCATAACTGCAGCGTTCGCAGAGTCAGGCCTGATCCCTGCGATCGCTAACAGTTTTTTTGGTAGTATTTTGGTGAACTGGGAAGCACCAGCCCCAAGCAGCGTCAGATTAGCGCCAGTACCGCTAACACCCACGCACGCACCGTACACCTCCCTTAGTGGTATAGTATCTGAACGGATCAATATCTGATCCGATCAGATCTATACTGGCGTCCCCAGCAGTTTAGGGTTCCCAAAAACGCAGTGTTAGTGGGATCAGCCCAGATACCTGCTAGCACCTGCATTTTGCCCCTCCGCCCAGCCCAGCCCACCCAAGTGCAGTATCGATCGATCACTGTCACTTACAAAACACTAAACGCATAACTGCAGCGTTCGCAGAGTCAGGCCTGATCCCTGCGATCGCTAACAGTTTTTTTGGTAGCTTTTTATTGAACTGGCAAGCGCCAGCGGCCTAGTACACCCCGGTCGTAGTCAAACCAGCACTGCAGTAACACTTGGTGACGTGGCGAGTCCCATAAGTGCAGTTCAAGCTGGTGAGGTGGCAAGCACAAGTAGTGTCCCGCTGCCACCAAGAAGACAAACACAGGCCCGTCGTGCCCATAGTGCCCTTCCTGCTGCATTCGCCAATCCTAATTGGGAACCCACCACTTCTGCAGCACCCGTACTTCCCCCATTCACATCCCCAACCAAATGCAGTCAGCTGCATGAGAGGCATTTTCTTTATGTCCTCCCGAGTACCCCTACCCAACGAACCCCCCAAAAAAGATGTCATGTCTGCAGCAAGCACTGATATAGGCGTGACACCCGCTATTATTGTCTCTCCTGTCCTGGCAATCCTGGTCTTTGCATTGGTGAATGTTTTGAACGCTACCATACACTAGTTGAGTATTAGCGTAGGGTACAGCATTGCACAGACTAGGCACACTTTCACAGGGTCTCCCAAGATGCCATCGCATTTTGAGAGACCCGAACCTGGAACCGGTTACCGTTATAAAAGTTACAGTTACAAAAAAAGTGTAAAAAAAAAAAATATATATATAAAATAAAAAAAAATAGTTGTCGTTTTATTGTTCTCTCTCTCTCTATTCTCTCTCTCTTGTTCTGCTCTTTTTTACTGTATTCTATTCTGCAATGTTTTATTGTTATTATGTTTTATCATGTTTGCTTTTCAGGTATGCAATTTTTTATACTTTACCGTTTACTGTGCTTTATTGTTAACCATTTTTTTGTCTTCAGGTACACCATTCACGACTTTGAATGGTTATACCAGAATGATGCCTGCAGGTTTAGGTATCATCTTGGTATCATTCTTTTCAGCCAGCGGTCGGCTTTCATGTAAAAGCAATCCTAGTGGCTAATTAGCCTCTAGACTGCTTTTACAAGCCATGGGAGGGAATGCCCCCCCCCCACCGTCTTCCGTGTTTTTCTCTGGCTCTCCTGTCTCAACAGGGAACCTGAGAATGCAGCCGGTGATTCAGCCAGCTGACCATAGAGCTGATCAGAGACCAGAGTGGCTCCAAACATCTCTATGGCCAAAGAAATCGGAAGCTATGATCATTTTATGACTTAGATTTCGCCGGATGTAAATAGCGCCATTGGGAAATTGGGGAAGCATTTTATCACACCGATCTTGGTGTCATCAGATGCTTTGAGGGCAGAGGAGAGATCTAGGGTCTAATAGACCCCAATTTTTTCAAAAAAGAGTACCTGTCACTACCTATTGTTATCATAGGGGATATTTGCATTCCCCGAGATAACAATAAAAATGATTAAAAAAAAAAAAAAAAAAAAATGAAAGGAACAGTTTAAAAATAAGATAAAAAAGCAAAAAAAAATAAAGAAAAAAAAAAAAAGCACCCCTGTCGCCCCCTGCTCTCGCGCTAAGGCGAACGCAAACGGTGGTCTGTCGTCAAACGTAAACAGCAATTCCACCATGCATGTGAGGTATCGCCGCGAAGGTCAGATCGAGGGCAGTAATTTTTGCAGTAGACCTCCTCTGTAAATCTAAAGTGGTAACCTGTAAAGGCTTTTAAAGGCTTTTAAAAATGCATTTATTTTGTTGCCACTGCACGTTTGTGCGCAATTTTAAAGCATGTCATGTTTGGTATCCATGTACTCGGCCTAAGATCATCTTTTTTATTTCATCAAACATTTGGGCAATATAGTGTGTTTTAGTGCATTAAAATTTAAAAAAGTGTGTTTTTTCCCCAAAAAATGCGTTTGAAAAATCGCTGCGCAAATACTGTGTGAAAAAAAATAAATGAAACACCCACCATTTTAATCTGTAGGGCATTTGCTTTAAAAAAATATATAATGTTTGGGGGTTCAAAGTAATTTTTTTGCAAAAAAAAATAACTTTTTCATGTAAACAATGAGTGTCAGAAAGGGCTTTGTCTTCAAGTGGTTAGAAGAGTTGGTGATGTGTGACATAAGCTTCTAAATGTTGTGCATAAAATGCCAGGACAGTTCAAAACCCCCCCAAATGACCCCATTTTGGAAAGTAGACACCCCAAGCTATTTGCTGAGAGGCATGTCGAGTCCATGGAATATTTTATATTGCGACACAAGTTGCGGGAAAGAGACAAATTTTTTTTTTTTTTTTTTTTGCACAAAGTTGTCACTAAATGATATATTGCTCAAACATGCCATGGGAATATGTGAAATTACACCCCAAAATACATTCTGCTGCTTCTCCTGAGTACGGGGATACCACATGTGTGAGACTTTTTGGGAGCCTAGCCGCGTACGGGACCCCGAAAACTAAGCACCGCCTTCAGGCTTTCTAAGGGCGTGAATTTTTGATTTCACTCTTCACTGCCTATCACAGTTTCGGAGGCCATGGAAAGCCCAGGTGGCACAAAACCCCCCCAAATGACCCCATTTTGGAAAGTAGACACCCAAAGCTATTTGCTGAGAGGTATAGTGAGTATTTTGCAGACCTCACTTTTTGTCACAAAGTTTTGAAAATTGAAAAAAGAAAAAAAAAAAAAGTTTTTTCTTGTCTTTCTTCATTTTCAAAAACAAATGAGAGCTGCAAAATACTCACCATGCCTCTCAGCAAATAGCTTGGGGTGTCTACTTTCCAAAATGGGGTCATTTGGGGGGGTTTTGTGCCACCTGGGCATTCCATGGCCTCAGAAACTGTGATAGGCAGTGAAGAGTGAAATCAAAAATTTTCACCCTTGGAAATCCTGAAGGCGGTGCTTGGTTTTCGGGGCCCCGTACGCGGCTAGGCTCCCAAAAAGTCCCACACATGTGGTATCCCCATACTCAGGAGAAGCAGCTAAATGTATTTTGGGGTGCAATTCCACATATGCCCATGCCCTGTGTGAGCAATATATCATTTAGTGACAACTTTGTGCAAAAAAAAAAAAAAAAGTGTCACTTTCCCACAACTTGTGTCAAAATATAAAATATTCCATGGACTCAATATGCCTCTCAGCAAATAGCTTGGGGTGTCTACTTTCCAAAATGGGGTCATTTGGGGGGGGTTTGTGCCACCTGGGCATTCCATGGCCTCTGAAACTGTGATAGGCAGTGAAGAGTGAAATCAAAAATTTACACCCTTAGAAATCCTGAAGGCGGTGCTTGGTTTTCGGGGCCCCGTACGCGGCTAAGCTCCCAAAAAGTCCCACACATGTGGTATCCCCATACTCAGGAGAAGCAGCTGAATGTATTTTGGGGTGCAATTCCACATAGGCCCATGGCCTGTGTGAGCAATATATCATTTAGTGACAACTTTTTGTAAATATTTTTTTTTTTTTTGTCATTATTCAATCACTTGGGACAAAAAAATAAATATTCAATGGGTTCAACATGCCTCTCAGCAATTTCCTTGGGGTGTCTACTTTCCAAAATGGGGTCATTTGGGGGGGGGTTGTAATGCCCTGCCATTTTAGCACCTCAAGAAATGACATAGGCAGTCATAAACTAAAAGCTGTGTAAATTACAGAAAATGTACCCTAGTTTGTAGACGCTATAACTTTTGCGCAAACCAATAAATATATGCTTATTGACATTTTTTTTACCAAAGACATGTGGCCGAATACATTTTGGCCTAAATGTATGACTAAAATTTAGTTTATTGGATTTTTTTTATAACAAAAAGTAGAAAATATCATTTTTTTTTCAAAATTTTCGGTCTTTTTCCGTTTATAGCGCAAAAAATAAAAACTGCAGAGGTGATCAAATACCATCAAAAGAAAGCTCTATTTGTGGGAAGAAAAGGACGCAAATTTCGTTTGGGTACAGCATTGCATGACCGCGCAATTAGCAGTTAAAGCGACGCAGTGCCAAATTGGAAAAAGACCTCTGGTCCTTAGGCAGCATAATGGTCCGGGGCTCAAGTGGTTAAAGTGGTTGTACCGGGGTGATGCTTGCAGCTAGCAGTCGGCTCTCTCATGATAACAACCGATGCGGCTAATAAGCGTCCATCCAACACGTCTACCGGCTGCGTGAGCAACCATCCGCCATGTCCGCCAGCTGTGTGGAGTCCAGAACGAAGCGGGAATCGCCTTCGATCGGGTCTCCAATGTAAAAACCCGGAAGCGACGTCACTTCCAGTTTACTCGGGTGCCAATGGCGTTGATTTAAAAAAAGTGTCAGTATTCCAAAACGCTGATTTTGGCGTTTTGAATACATTGAAGTGCAAAGGAGGGATTTGGGGTCTTTTAGACCCCCGATCCTTCCCTGAAGAGTACCTGTCACTGCCTATTACTGTCACAAGGGATGTTTACATTCCTTGTTGTGACAGCAATAAAAGTGATCAGATTTTTTTTCTAAAGGGACAGTGTTAAAATAAATAAGAAAACATTTTTTTTTTCAAAGCGCCCCTGCCCCGCGAGCTCACGCACCAAAGAAAATGCATGTGTAAATCACGCCCGCAAATGTAAACTGTGTTCAAATCACATATGTGAGGTATCAGCACGAGAGCAATGATTCTAGCACTAGACCTAATCTGTAACTCTAAACAGGTAACCGTTAAAAAATTTTAAACGTCGTAGTTTGTCTCCATTCCATGAGTGCATGCAAATTTAAAGTGTAACATGTTAGGTATCTATTTACTCAGCATAACATCATCTTTCACATTATGAAAAAAAATGGGCTAACTTAACTGTTTTCTTATTTTTAAATTCAAAAAAGTGTATTTTGTTCCCCAAAAATTGCGTTTGAAAGACCGCTGCGCAAATGTTATTCTCTAGGGTCTTTTGCTAAATATATAGATATAAAATGTTTGGGGGTTTTAAGTAATTTTCTAGCAAAAAATACTGATTTTAACTTGTAAGCATCAAGTGTCAAAAATAGCCTTGGTCCAGAAGTGGTTAATAGAGCTGTTCTTAGGATAATGCACTAGGTTGGTGTGCCCTCTGTTTTTTTTTTTTTTTTGTGGTTTCAGTGGTTCCAGACCCCCCCAGTCTTAAGAGGGCAGCAAGACAAGGCTTATCCATGAAAGCCAAGATGGAAGTATAGTCTACTAGATTTCTCTGGGCCCACTCAAGCGCAGGAGATTTCGTTTTCACTCCAAAGCCGATCTAAAGCAGCACCGGTTTTGCATGTTCCACAGAATGGCTAAGCAATTTGCAGAAAATATTTCTCGTCACACTGAGTTAAGAGCTTTCATAAGAAATTATGTTCAGGCATAGGGTTTTTTTATATGATAAAAAAGCATACAGGACAGTTTAGAGATCTGAGAAAATGAAATAGCAGCAGAGAGTTAACATTACAATGGAATTTGGTGTTACAAGACTGAAAAATGGTGTAAAAACATTTTTCAACTTCCCACTCACCACTGTGGTTGTCCTGATCTTCTGAAACTCAGTGCTCGTGGAGGCTTTAAATGTGAAGAGCAAGTGTTAACACATATGGACCCTCTACCAGCTTCATAAAAATAAATTTTGGTTTTAGGATCTACAATATTCAGATCCTGTATCTAAACTTTTTTTCCCCTGGTGCCCACATAGTATATATATACAGTTGGTAGCCAGGTTTGAACTGGGACTCTCGCAACCTTTATGAGAATGAAAGGTCATAGCAATATTCTGGGCCCTCATGGGATAGCTCAAAGGGGTCTGCAGATCTCTTTTGCCTGTTCTCTATTTACAGGTTGCCATTGGTTGCAGCGGAGGTATCCCTGGACAGCAGCAGCCATGGGATTGATCGGCGGTAACAAGCAGGCGATTGGACACAATTGGCGGGTGTAAAGCCCACACGGGGGGGACCAGATAAAAGGGAGCAGATAAAAGGGAGCTGAGGACCGTTACTCACTGACCGTTTGGACCGAACCGCGACTACAGTGCCCTGCAGGATGAAGCGCCGTTCGCCGGGCAGATGGGAAAGCCTCCTATGCTGCCTGCTAGAGAAAGCCGAAGGGGAGGGAGGTGAAGAGTGGCTGCTACCTTGTCTAGAGGAGGGGGACAGCTCAGCTCCACCTGTCAGGGTCGGCCATCACACCCCCTAATGAAGAGGAGGAGACAGCCGCGGCCAGGAGTGGGACGCGCCAACAGCCAGGTAGGAAGAAGATATGGTAAAGAACTAATGCTTCTCCACAGCTGAGTGGCAGGGAGGGAGCTGCCAGTTGCTGGACTGAAGAGTGCACCTCGGATGAGGCAGAGCAGCGCTACTCCGCTTGCCCATGTGGCAAGCCAGCGGTGGGCATTCAGCATCTAATACTGCTGGTGAGACCTGTTCTATTACTAATGTTTCTGAACTGTCAATGTTAGTTGCATCTTTGTCTAATGTATGGCAGCAATTTAAAGGGACACAGTCAATTGGTGCTAGTATTAATGAAGTTGATGGAGCACAGGTCCCTGGTGCATTGAGAATGTCTAATAATGACACTGATGTTACAGGGGCACATTCTCATGGTGCAAAGGGGAATTTTAATTCTGCTGATTCTATGGCAGATATTGGTGCAGTGTGGCAAGGTTTAAATGAGTCTGCTATGCAGGAAGAAATTGTGGCTAATGGAGTT
Organism: Aquarana catesbeiana; assembly: GCF_042186555.1. Lineage (NCBI taxonomy): Eukaryota > Metazoa > Chordata > Amphibia > Anura > Ranidae > Aquarana > Aquarana catesbeiana. The sequence continues at coordinate 716,264,457 of NC_133325.1, forward strand.
TTACTCCAGTCTAGAGTACCCCTTAACTTCTCAATGTCAGGTAACCCTTCCTTGCCTTTGAGGCCCTCTTCGGCTATGATTGGCGAATCCTCTTTTAAAGAGGCCATGCCAGGTGAAATATCGCCTTTGGGCTTTCACTTAGCTAAAATGGACAAGGAAAAAATTTGGAGGGGCGAATTCATAGACATGTTGTCATTATTACCTGCTTCAAAGGAATTTCTGTCTAAATCTGACATTCTCAAAACTTTCCACAACTGGTTACAGGCTTTTTGCATTTACGCGGCTGTCATGGGAGAACGCTTCCCTGGGAAATGCTCAGGTTTATTCCTGCATTTAGATATAATTTCTGAAGCTATTAATACATTATCTTCAAAATCTGAACCAGTTATTAAACTGCTGCATTTTCTAGTATTACACTGCATTAATATTTGGCTGAAAGCAAAGCACATAGCAGGGATTCATAATAACATAGCTGACGCCTTATCTCGTTTGCAGTTCGAGAAGTTTCGGGACTTGGCTCTGTCGGCGGATCAGTGTGGCACCCCTTGCCCAGATTTCCTCTGGGGCTTAATTTGGAGCTGATACTTTCTAACCTCAAAAACTCCCGTATCAAGGAAGACTTGGCTGGTCTATCATCTTTCCTGGTCCAGATGGTGTTCATTTTGTCATGAGTTGAGCTTTGATGCCTTAGATGTGACCGCTTATGTCTCCCTGGCATTCGTGTCTAAGTTGATTCAGTCGAAACTCAGTCCTGCTTCAGTAAACAAGATAATAGCGGGTGTGTCATTTTTTCTAAAATTTGCAGGTTTGCCAGCTTTAACTTATTTCTTTCAGGTCAGTCAAGTGCTCAAGTTTTTTCGGAGGTCCAGACCTACTCGCGATAATAGGCGCCCCATTTCGGTTACCTTGTTGGTAGACCTTTTCGAGGTATTGGAGACACTTTGTTTTATAGAGTTCGAGCTCTTGCTTTTCAGAGCTGCCTTTTCAATTGCCTTTTTTGGAGCCCTGACGGTTGGGGAATTTACAGCAGTGAATAAAAGGTCTAGCTCTTTTCTTCATTTTTCTCATGTTTCTTTAGGTGAGGGGTTCCTGAACCTTTTCCTTTACTGGTCAAAAACCCTGCTTATAGGTAAAGGCCATTGGGTCTCTCTCGCCAACTCCACTAATCCTGTAATATGCCCGGTCTCACATGTTTCCAGGTATCTTTCAAGTAGACCTACTTCTAATGATTCTTTCTTTATTCATCAGGACCTGTCTTCCTTAACTAGGTACCAGTTTTCAGCTGTCTTAGCTTCCTGTTTGAAACGCCTGAAGCTTCCGGGCTTTTGCTTCTCATCCCATTCGTTTAGGATTGGAGTGGCTACTACAGCTTATTCACTGGGTTTTTCTGCAGATGTTTTGAAAAAGCTAGGCCGTTGGGACAGTGATAGGTACAAAATATATGTCCGCCCCGATCTACTAACGTTGTTATTTTATTATTTAGATTCTCCCAAATCCAATATCTGGATTGTAGGACATTCCTACGTTTTCTGGGCTGCTAAACATGCCAGAACTAGAACCTACTCCTCTAATCTAGGTCTGAATGCTAATGAATTCTCAGTTTTTTTGGTCAGGCATTAGGGGTTTAAGATGGCGGAACCTGAAAGACCACTTGATTCACTATTCTAGCATCTGGCTCTTTCCCCAAGTTTCAGTTATCCATGCAGGGGCTAATGATCTAGGGAAGGTCAAGACTTGGGATCTGGTCTGAGAAATAAAAAGAGACCTTATTCTATTAGGCTTATGTTTCCATCTGCCATATTGGCATTCTCTGAGATGATCCCTAGGCCTATCTGGTCTCCCTCTGGTAGCTTATTCTATTTGGATAGGATTAGGAGATGCCTCAATAGGACCATTCATAACTTTCTACTTTCGTCTGGTGGAGTATTATTTTGCCACGCAGAATTGGAAGGTTTTGTTCCGGGTTTATTTTGCACTGATATGGTGCATTTATCCACAATAGGCCTGTACATATTTAATATGGGCCTGCAAAATTTAATCAAAACAGCCACGGTGGGGAGTAGTCGTCCAGCATTGTTTAATAATTTTGATTAGTGTATTTTAGCCAGGATGGCTTTATATTTCATTTAAATTTTGAGTTATTATCAGGTTACCCCTTGGATAACACCATGGCCATTAATTAAATTGCCAAAATAAATAATTATTTGTGGAAATTATCTGATGTCTGTGTCTCTTTTTTCTGATATCCCTTTGTGCTAGCCCATGAAAGGTCATAGCAATATGCTGGGCCCTCATGGGATAGCTCAAAATCGTCTGCAGATCTCTTCTTCTTGTTCTCTATTTACAGGTTGCCATTGGTTGCAGCAGAGGTATCCCTGGGCAGCAACAGCCATGGGATTGGTTGGCGGTAACAAGCAGGCGATTGGACACAATTGGCGGGTGTAAAGCCTGCGCGGAGGGAGCAGATAAAAGGGAGCTGAGGACCGTTACTGACTGTTTGGACTGGACCGCGACTCTCACCCACCCTCCCTATTTCTGAGAAGTCATGGTGTTGTTTAGTGGGGGAGTAGTCGTCCAGCATTGTCTGGATGGACACCGTGTAATTTTGATTAATGTACTTTAGCCAGGATGGCTTCATATTTCATTAAAATTTTGAGTTATCATGTTACCCCTTAGATAACCCCGTAGCCATTAATTAAATTGCCAAAATAAATAATTATTTGTGGAAATTATCTGATGTCTGTGTCTCTTTTTTCTGATATCCCTTTGTTCTGTTACAACAAAGCTTTTATTTCCTATGTAATACAGCTTAGCTGTAAATGTACATTATGTATATAAGATCCCAAACATAGAGAGAGATTGCAGAGTTTTGTGGGGAGGGAGAATATCTTCATCACCTGACATCCCCTGAACATGCCACCTAGTTCAGCTTTGTGTTACCTGCTTTCCACTGTACAATGAATGAACAACTGGATAAGAGGAGTGGAGATGGAGATGTAGGTGGGCCCCAAAACATTAAGCCAATACATTTTCCTGACTATCTAGAATTAAATTAAAAGCAGGCTGCTTTGTGGGAATCACAAATAAATCAACGCAAGAGCTGTGCCTTAATCTCTCTCTGCACAGTACACAGCCCTAAAACATAACTTTTCTTCACACACAGCTAAAAATAACATATGTTGGCAAATTATAATTTTTTTTAAAAAAATCATGAACCTGCAGGTGGAAGTAGGGGGTTAAAAAATCTATTAAGAGTATTCAAAATTTGTTTTCCAAGAAGAGAAGCATTCTTCCCTTATGTCCAAAAACTGATCATACTACTGTACTGAGTGCTTCCCACACCAAACCATTTTTCAGTTTTACCCTGTGTCTCTTGATAAAATAAAGCACATCATAATGTGAGCAATCCAACCTCAAAACTCAACATGTTTCACCCATAGAAAGGGCTTCATCAGGAGTGAAAAAAGTGTAATTTTAAATTTAAAAATGTGCTCAAACACAAAACAACATGTGCAATGAAGGCTGTCGTCATCTATAACTCTTATTTATATATTTTAATCACCAATAAAGGGCAAGCAGGAATCCAGTTTCCATCATGCTAAGAGAGTTCCCCCCAGTGGTCAGTTGGCAAGCTTCTATTGATTGTATCAACTGTACCAAACATAACTTTAGCACGCATAATTAAATAGTGATTGCACCACACATCGTTGCAAATGTCAAAGCGGAGCAATAATTTTAGCACCAGACATCCTGTGAAACTCTAAATTGGTAACCTGTAAAGGCTTCTATGGCACTGTTCTACAGGCATACGTGGTTTTGAAGTGTGACATGTTAGGTGCAGTATCTATTTACTTGGCGTAAGATCATCTTTAATATTTTATCAAGAAATTGGGTATTATATTGTGATTGTATTCACTAAAATTCAACAAAGTGTATTTTCTCAAAAAAACTTGCATTTGAAAAACCATAGCACAAACACCATTGCAACACTCACCATTTTATTCTCTAGAGCCTCTGCTTAAAAATATATATAATGTTTGGGGGTTCTAAGTAATTTTCTTGCAAATAAATGTTGGTTTTTACATGTATGTGAGAAGTGTCAGAGTTGGCCTGATATTGAAGTAAAAAAAGGGGTACAATCTGACTTCACAGCAGCAAGGGTATTAAGGATGCACTTCAGACACATGAAGCAGCCACAAGCTCAGTCCAACTAATTTCTTTTGTAACAGTTCTTAGAACAAGTCCCAGGAATCAAAAACTTCTCAGTTTGTCAATCAACATTTCCATTTTGAGTGGCAGTGTGCCTTTTTGTGCCCCCTAGGAGGAATGCTCTTGTAATTCCCAGAGGTGGTAAGCGGTTGGTGCACTGGCTTGTGGTGCCCTCCTAGCACCCAAGCAAACATATGATAAAGGCTACAAGCCGAAAGGCATAAGCCCTGTATTATTTTGTACTACACCTGAATTAATAAACAAATTCATTGTGGAAGATCAAGCTGCTGGCTTTCTTTCCCATATACTTTTCTCTCCTGTCTCCTATCTTCCCATCAGCCAGAATGAACTACCTCAGCTAAAAAGAATTTAAAGAAGAATCCTTCTTACTGGGGTAACAAAGTGACCCCACCCTACAGCAAGGTGACAAGAGAAGCTGAAAAGCTGAGCCAAATAACTAATTTACAACATAGAAGAACAGAGTAACAAATCCTTTGGTATTACAATGTAGCACCCTCCTAGATAGGTGCTAGGTTAGATAAATTTAGTTCTGGGCTCACTGTATGCAATGTGGATGCATGTGATTATTTAAGTCTGTTCTGTGTTTCACAGGCTGCAGATTTGACTGCTTCTCCTACAAACCAGAACTTTCTAGGTGGTTCTGGAAATAGGCGTGGAGCACGGCAAATGGGCAGCATTAATAGTTATACTGTCTCGGCCAATCCCTGTAGGAGACAGCACAAATGATTGCTTGATTGCTGGGAATGTGTATAAATAGTCTGAGACCTGGAATAGAAGTGTCTTGACCATGAGGAGGAGATCATAGACTAGGGGGGCTGACTGTCCACTGGGGGAGCCTGCCATTTGTCTGATGTTCATTAAGGTCCCAGCTGGACTAACTGGGGAGGCTTACTTTGCTGAAATTTGAAAAATACAGAAAAGTAGGGTTTGGGACTTTACATATACCTCTATTAAATGCGCCTGTTACTGTAATGCATTTTATTGTTAGCAATATGTGCTTTCTTTTAGATTGTAATAAATAAAAGACAAATCTTTTTAGATAAACCTTTGTATCTATTTTTCCCATAGTGACTATAGAGGTATATGTAAAGTCCCAAATCCTACCTTTCTGTGCTTTTCAAATACGTTACCGGGATGATACCCCCACGTCACCCTCAGTAGTTGAATGAAATTCCATTCCACAAACCCATACTCTCGATATCTTGCTTTGCTGAAAGTTGCTGAAGCTGACTGAGGGGCTGTCGTGGCAATGGGCAGCAGCTCACCAACGTTCTACATGCGTGCAGAGGAGGAAACCCTCTGTAAAGTTCTATCCCAAAAAGTTGTTCAAGTTTTTTTTTCAAGTTCTAAAGTGTTAAACTGAACTATTGCTTCAGTAAGAAAAGGGGGGGGGGGGGGGCAACCACCTTATCCCAAATCCTTTCCCTCATATCCTTATAACTAAGGGATTGGGTACTTTGGCACATGTTCAGATGTCAAGCTGAAGTCTGGGTGAGTCATTGCTGTGATGGTGGGCAATGGCTTACCACAAGAAGAAGTATACCCAGGGGATGAAAAGCTTGTGAAATGTTGTTCTTCAGTTTCTTTGTGAACTGTTGCCCAATATAGGGGGCAACCCTTGTTATTTCCTCAGGAGAACGCTCCTGTTGTTCAACTACATGAGCTGTTGCCTTACTGATGGGTAATGGCTCACTGAAGGAGACTTTGGGGTTAATTTAAGTGCGGTTGCTCTAGATCTGAGGGTAACAGCCAAGAAAAATAAAAAAACCTTATTTATGATTGCACATGATTGGATGATAGAAATCAGCAGATTTTTTCCTCTTTTCAGAGCTTTCCCTCAGATCTAGCGCAACTGCACTTGCAGTGCACAGTATATTTGCCTTTAGTAAATCATCCTCTGTGTTTCACTCTGCGGGGGAAAGGATCCCTTTCAAGAAGTTTTCAAGTGGTGCTCTACAAATGTCTGCCCTTGGTAAAGACAGTACTGCTCTATCCTTTGCAAGAGGAGTTTGTGTTCCTGATGTGTCAGGAAAGGGGCTCCTGCTGATGTTAGTTGAGCTGGACTTAATGCTCTCTTCATGGGTCTTATGGACTTTAGTTAGCAGAGCCAAGACTCATGTCCTTTCAAAGAACTTTTGCGATTTCTAGTGCTATATTTTTGTCCCTGGCTATGGAGTAGCACTGCCATGTAGATAATGTATTATAATTAGTGTAAATAGCTGAAGATAGATAGGATGTATCTTTCTGCTTTTACAGGGCTCTGGAGGACTCTATGTGGCAAGATTCCTACTTCTGCTGTATATTATTTGCTCATTTGCAGTAGAAACTTTGGTGTGCTGTTATGCCCACTAGGGGTGTATGGTATACTAAGGTCACTAGGTGGCATGGTTATAGCTAAGAGTAGAATATAGTCTTTAAGTAAGAATGTTTGGTTAAGGAATAGTGAACTTTAGACTCTAAAGTAAGCTATACATGTTTGCACTAGCCCATTGCTAAGGATGTAGTGTTTAGGAATGTAGGATATTAGATTTTGTGATTTTTTTTTTTTTTGGAGAATTATCCTCACGGGGATAGTTCTTCAACCACTGTACAACTTATAGGTTGGTAGGATGTATGCACTAACTCTGTTTTCTTTTAGGTGAAGACCATGATATTTTGGCCAAAGTACTAACCTTTGACCGCTTCAATGTAAATATTGGTGTATTTAGATAGTAATAAGAAATGAATTAGGATAAGCTGAAAATATGAGTGTAATATTTACTGGATAGAGAAATGTATATGATTGCTTGACATTAATTAGTATGCCACCTTACCCCTTCTTGTTTTTGCGGGGGTTGCAACCTGTTAATATTTTGTATGCTGATAAGCATATTCATTAGCGGTAGGGCTCTACCAGATAGCCTGTGTAAGTATAGTGTATATATTTTGTGTTAAGAGAAATTTTGTACTACAACTTTTATACTGTAACTAAATTGTTTATTGCCAATATGTGGAATGCCACGTGGCTTTTGTTAATTGTTAACCTCCCTTTTCCCCTTCCTTGTTATTGGGACACTCCATTTTTTAAGTACTTTTTGACAAGAGCTGTAAAGCTCAGGCCAATGAGGACATGGCCTATTTTTGGCGGGGGTGAATGTGGCACCCTTCTAGATAGGTCTTAGGTTAAGTAAATGTATTTCTGGGCTCACTGTAATAAGTGTGGCTGTATGTGTGGTATTAGGTCTGTTCTGTATTTCACAGGCTGTAGATTTGACTGCTTCCCCTGCAAACCATAACTCTCTGGGTGGTTCTGGAACATAGGCATTGAGCAAGTTAAACGGGCAGCATGAATATTTATACTGTCTTGGCCAGTCCTTGTGGGAGACTGCACAGGTGATTGTTGGGAAGGTGTATAAATAGTATAAGATCTGGAACAGAAGTGTCTTCAGATCACAGCCTAGGGGGCTAATTGCCCCCTGGGCAAACCTGCCATGTGTCTGCTGTCCACTAAGGTCCCAGCTGGGTTAGCTAAGGAGGCTTACTTTGCAGAAAGTTGCTGAAGCTGGCTGACAGGCTGTCATCTGAAGATCTGGTCTGGTATCACTGGGAATAGGTGTCTGGAAGATATTGGAAGAAGGCAACCAATCATCCCAGGACATTAGTGAGTACAGACTGGTGTGAGAGATCCTAGAGACTGTGTGCTGTTGCCATTCCTCTGGTGATATAGTCAGCTGTGTTTAAGGGGACATTGTTTCTGGTGTCCTGAAGAGCTTTAGTCTATTTCATTTTTAGTAAAAGGACTCTGCTCAGATTTCTCAAGTTGTTACTACAAGGCTCAGTCCACCATTTACTTGTGCAAGGACTTGGCTTATAGTTCTACATAAGAAAGAGTGTCCTCTTATTTGTACATAGTTTTGGAGTGTCCTATACAGTTCCCTATCCCTATCCAAGTTACCCAAAAATTAAAACACCAAAAAGAATACCCATGAACTGTTCATTGAGCAACAGGAGTGACCGTATGCCTGGATGCTGGGCAGCTACTGGGAAAAGAATCCTGGGCATTTTTCCAGTGGCTCATATGGGGTTATTGCTACAACAAAAATACTACTTCTCCATGATTTTCACAGATCTGGCTGCCAGGTGATGCAGCACTGGGATTGCACATATGTGCACTAAGATGTTAGCAGTCAATGCACACAATATAGAAAAAACGAGTACGAAAGTGGGGAGACCAATTCTTTTTTTTTTATTTGGGGGGGGGGGGGGGGGGGGCAGGTAGCTACATATATGTTTAGTTCCTTGGTTTTGTTGGAAATAAATAGTAAAAAAGTAGAAAAAAATCCCAATGCCACATTTATTTCATTTGCACACCCCCATTTTATATTTACACCAAAATAAGTGTGCTGATTAAAATATCACATTAATGTAACTTTTATGTAAGGTAGTAGAATGGTAAAGTTCAAAGTGACCCTATCTATTTAACTTTAGGTGAGTTTTATTCCCCTTTTGACGCCACAATGCAACACACACAGTAGAAAAAAACAGTGTACATACATTTTTTGCATATGTAAGTTATGTAAACATTCATTGCTTACACAGTAAATGCAAATACCATACAGATAATCCAATATTCTTGTTGCAACTTTAGGAAAGAATATTTTTATGGTATATAAAAATATATACAGTATATGAATTGTGTATACATTTAAGGGGGTAATCCATGCTGTTTATTTATTTATTTTTTACATTATCCCTGCTGTCTGTTTACATTAATCAGTCAGTCAGGATTCCCCGACTGATAGCTACATGTGCTAAGTGGGGCTTTATTACTGGTTGGTAGGATCTGCTGACTCCAAAACAACCTGGAAACCCGTCCAAACACCCATTCTCTATAAACTCTAATGCCCCATACACACGGTTGGACATTGATCGGACATGCCGACAACAAAATCCTAGGATTTTTTCCGACGGATGTTGGCTCAAACTTGTCTTGCATACACACGGTCACACAAAGTTGTCGGAAAATCCAATCATTCTGAACGCGGTGACGTAAAACACGTACGTCGGGACTATAAACGGGGCAGTAGCCAATAGCTTTCATCTCTTTATTTATTCTGAGCATGAGTGGCACTTTGTGCGTCGGATTTGTGTACACACGATCGGAAATTCCGACAATGGATTTTGTTGTCGGAAAATTTTATAGCCCGCTCTCAAACTTTGTGTGTCAGAAAATCCGATGGAAAATGTGTGATGGAGCCTACACACGGTCGGAATTTCCGACAACATGGTCCTATCACACATTTTCCGTCGGAAAATCCGACCGTGTGTACGGGGCATTACAGTGCAGAAGTCTCCCCTATACTATTTCCCTTGCTGGTCAAATGTTCTTAGCCAATAGTGTTAGGCTATTTTATCTACTGGTGAATGTTAACTCTCATGGTTGAATGGCTATTTTGTTCTTAGAATCAACTGTTAGGAAATGTTACATTTACTTGGCAAAAGGCAACAAAGAAACCATTTCATACATATTACAAACATTATGGGTATTATTCATTACACATGCACAAATATTAAGACATTTGCAAAGCTAATTGTTTTATTTTAAATAGACCAAGTAGCATGCCAATGCAGCTTGATTAATCAGGCCCTATTTATTGTACAGTCTTGTAGATTCAGTTTTGTTAATAGTGGGTGATATAACCCATTATTAAAACATCATGGAAGTGTGGCACCCTCTGCCACTAGTGTAGGTAAATTGTGTAGTGTGCAACTAGTGTAGGTAAATTCATTCTGTTGACTCATGATAGTTGTGTGAGTAATTGGGTCAGCTTACTTCAGGTCAGGCTGGAGGGCTCTGCAGGGCAGGTCATGGTACCTCCCCCTGGTCCTAGAAGCTTTGAGAAGCTTCTGGAAGTTAGTGGGGGTGTAGGGTAGGAGGTCCTGATCTACATACTTGAGGGAATCTGGCCAATCCCCAGGAAGAAGGAACTGGCAGGGAGGCTAGGTCAGCCCTTAAATATGGTGGAGCCTAAGCAGCAGGGGAGTCGAGTGGAAGATGGAGTGCTGAGGTTGCTGCGGTGTGACCTGGGAGGGGAACCCTGGGTCTGGGGGCTCTGCCTCCAGGCTGTAGCTGAGGAAAGGAAGGAGAGGAAGCCTAAGAGAGGGATCAACATTACCTTTGGGTCTTTTGCAAAAGACATCCAGGCTGGCATGGAAGATCTGATCAATTGGAGGCCTGAACAGGATCCTTGCCCAGTGCAGCGGGGAGCAAAGGACAGTATGAGTACCTCAGCACACCCAGGGTCATACAAGGGGAGAGACTGCCAGACATAAAATACTTTCCAGGGACAGCGTTGTGCTAAATACCAATCCCTCGTCCTGGGGTCTTCCTCAGAAGCAGCCAGGTGGGCTAGTAGTATCTACAAGCATCAGAACTGTGTGATGTTCTACTGAGGAGACGCTATACTCCTGCATATAGTTTAGGACTTTGTGCTATTTCATTAAAGGGGACTGAGAGCTGCTAGTTCATAAGAAAGTTGCCACTGATCCATAGAGACTGTGTTTATTATGGAAGGAGTACAGTCCAGGATATTCTTCTTTTTTTTTTGTACATAGAGAAGGAATTTTGTCCTCATCTGTTGTTCTTCAAGTCAAGTTGGACATCCCATAATCCCTATACCCTTTCCAAGTTGTTTTCCCAAATAAAACAACAAAAGCAAGCCCATGGACTAATTTCTTGTGTCTGGATACAAGTTGGAAATGTGTGTTGCCTGGCTGTGCAGGAAGAGGAGGGACCAGTAACCAGCGGCTCCTGTGGGGGTAGCGCTACAGAAGCAAAGAAGAAGGAAATTGTGAGGTAAATGGTTTCTTTTTAATATTATGTTTTCAATGTTTTCAATAATCTGGAATACAATGCAGTGTTTAGCTCTTTTGTTTTCATCCTATGGAACTGAGCTGCACCTAAATGCATTGGAGCAAGTTGTAATGATGCCTCCCTTGGAGACTGTTTACACAAAGGTAAATGGTTTCTTTTTAATATTATGTTTTCAATGTTTTCAATAATCTGGAATACAATGCAGTGTTTAGCTCTTTTGTTTTCATCCTATGGAACTGAGCTGCACCTAAATGCATTGGAGCAAGTTGTAATGATGCCTCCCTTGGAGACTGTTTACACAAACCACAAATGTATATATGTGCTGTATGCTGGCCTGGTAGTAGTCAGTGTCATATATAGTTACATAGTTACATAGTAGGTGAGGTTGAAAAAAGACACAGGTCCAACCTATGTAAATCATCATCATGGGCCAAGGCCTGCTATAGCCATCAAACGAGACAGACAATTTACTAAAATATTTGAAAATGTTTGCACAATAAATTGTGTGAATATTCAGTCAATTGTCCAATCATATGCAGATGAAATACATAAAAATAGATTTTTCTTTTCACGTGATCTAATAACTGAAGTAAATCTTCATACAATTTAACTCCTTGCCAAGTAAATAAGCCTCAGTATGACAGATTTCTGAGATAATTACAAGAATTGTGATATATGAAGGGTAATTTATCCTATTATCTTATCTGAGAATGTTCACATATTAAAATGTGTTAAGATTCCTTGTCAAAAGAAGTTTATTGAGTATACAATGTTATAAAGATACATAAATATACATAAAGTAAGTTTACAAGGATCTATAAAGTAAGCTCATTGTTTTACAGTAGGGTTTATATAGGTAAATATCATGAAATTTCAAATATTTAACATTGGGTTCACGTAAACCTAAATTAAAGATATATATCATTTCCTTAGTTACTTTTGTAGGTATTTAAATGATTTATACCTACTATACATATTGTTTACAAGTAGAGTGTATATAGGTCAAATAAGTTCTGATAATGAGCTTTAATCGTAAGGTGGAGAAAAGGAAAGAGAAAGAAGAAAAAGGGTTGAAAGGTAGAGGTATGGTCCACAAGGTTGTCCCGCTCGTCAGTTTATTATTCTTTTTAGTTCTCTTTGAAGCCTTAGAATGGGTGTCTCTGTAAGTCATTTAATCTGTTACCATGGCAACAGGACAGAGTCATTGAAATTTGACAGGAACTGTTGTTTTATCCAAGGATGCCAAAGTTTTTCAAATTTTGGAATTTGATTTTGATCGATGGCTACCATCTTAGCATGGGACATTGTATTATTCATTCTGTGAATTGTTTCTGCTAGTACCAATGTAGGAGATTTCCATGCCTTGGCCACTGTTTGTTTTGCAGCCGTTATTAGTTGGATCATAAGTTTGAATTGAGAGAGTGTTAACCATTCCGGTTTTAGATTAAGTAAAGTTAAATATGGATCTGGTTGTATTATTTTTTTAAATATTTTAGATGCAATCACGAAGACTTCCTTCCAGAAGGTTTGGATTACTGGGCATGTCCACCATATGTGTAAATATGTGCCTATTTCTGGGCATCCTCGAAAACAAAGAGTTGAGGTATTAGGTGAATATTTTGCCACTCTAGCGGGTACAAGGTACCAGCGAGTTAGGACTTTATAATTTGTCTCTAGTGCCAAGATGTTGGGTGAAGATGACTTAGATGTGAGCCATATATTTGACCAGTCCGTGTCTTCTAAAGTTCGTCCCAGGTCCTCCTCCCACCTCTGAACGTAAGAGGGTCTATTAAGATTTGCTACTCCATATAATTGATTATAAAGTGATGAAATTGTACCTTTAGCAAATGGATCTTTTGTACAGATTGATTCAAAAATGGATAATTGGGATAATGGTGTATCCCCCTTTAGGAATGGTGTATAGAAATTTTTGATTTGGAGATATCTAAATATCTCAGAGTTTGGTAGATCATATTTTTCTCTAAGCGATGGGAATGAAAGGAATGATTTAGATGCTATGAAGTCATTTAGTGTCTGAATGCCTGATGTTGTCCAAGCTTTAAAAGAATTTGGGTAGATCCATGCCGGATAAAAGGCCGGATTTCTGATAAAAGAAAGGAGAGGATTGTGTGGAGATTGTAACTGATATTTGGTTTTTAGTTTATCCCAGAGAGATAAGAAGTGTTTAGTTATGGGATTATGAATTTTAAAGCGGTCTTTAGGATCAAGCCATAATAAATTTGATATTAATAGAGGGTCATTTTCTGAAGCCTCTATAAATACCCATAATGGGATTTCCTGTTTTGCATGGTATTTGGACAGACTGGCCAAATGTGCTGCTCTGTAGTAGTTAGTAAAATTAGGGTATCCCAGGCCTCCTTTATTTTTGGGAAGATGTAGTGTGTGTATAGGTATACGTGGTTTAGAAGAGCCCCATATAAACGAAGTTGCTCTTTTTTGTACTATTCTCAAAAAATAGGAAGGAATTGGAATAGGGAGGACTCTGAATAGATAAAGCAATTTGGGGAGAATAGTCATTTTGATTGCATTAATCTTCCCTATCCAGGATAAAGGAAGTTGCGACCATTGTTTTATTAGATTTGTGATCTGTCTTAATACAGGAGGATAATTGGTTGAGAATAAGTCAGAATGAGATGCTGTTAAATGAATTCCAAGATATGGGATTGATTTTTCTGCCCATGTGAATGGGAGTGCAGCCCTAGCCGGGATCAATTCCATGTTTGTGAGTGAAATATTAAGCACTAGGCATTTCTTAGGATTAATCATAAGGCCGGATAGGGCTGCAAATCCATCAAGAGCTGGTATTAAGTTAGGACCAGAGACCTGTGGTGATGATAGAAAAAGTAATATATCGTCTGCAAATATACATAATTTGTGTGTAATACCTCCTACTTCAATGCCAGTTATAGTTTGGTTTGTTCTGATGTATTGGGCCATGGGTTCGAGTATAAGGGCAAATAATAAGGGAGATAATGGGCAACCCTGTCGGGTACCTCTTTCGATATTAAAGGCTTCAGATTTATATCCAGCATATTTTATATAGGCTTTGGGTTTATTATATAATGCTTTGATCCATGTTAAAAAGTGGGGTCCAAAACCCCATTTTTGTAATGAATATTGCATATATTGCCAGGATACTGTGTCAAATGCCCTCTTAATATCGAGAGATAGAAAACATAAAGGGATTTTCCGTTTTTTAGCAATATGTGCCAATAACACTGCCCTGCGTATATTATCGCCTGCCTGTCTATTTGGCATGAAGCCTACTTGATCTCTATGTATTAATTTTCCTATAATGCTATTGAGGCGTTTTGCTATTATTTTTGCTAATAATTTAATATCGAGGTTTAACAGAGAGATAGGCCGATAATTCACACAGGAAGTATCATCAGAAAGGGGTTTTGGGATCATACAAACAATTGCCATTAGTGTTTCTTGCCGAAAAGAATGTCCATCTAGAAGTTTGTTAAAAGTTTCAGTGAGAATGGGAGAGAGTATTTCTGAGAATGTTTTATAGTATAGAGCCGAGTAGCCGTCTGGGCCTGGTCTTTTGTTAAGTTTTAGGTCTTTTATGGCGTTAGCAACTTCATCTATAGTTATAGGCTCATCCAAACTGCTTTTTTGATTCTGAGATAACTCAGGTAAGGTTATTTTTGAGAAGAAGGATTCAGCTTCTGTAGGATTAAATTCATTGTTTGTCTTGTATAAAGTTGCGAGATGTGAGTGAAATTTATGGACTATTTTAACTGGATTACAAGTGTAAACATTTTTTGATAATTTCAAACGTATTGGTTTGAAAGATTTGTTAGTTGAATTTAATGCCCGAGCCAAATATGTACCTGGTTTGTTTGTATTCATGTAGAAATTGTGTTTGGAGCGTTTGAGGGATTTATCAACTGACTCAGTGAGAAATAGATCGTATTCCAATCTAGATTTTTCCAGATGAGATTTTGTACTCTGAGATGGATTATCTTGAAATGATATGTAGGCTGCATTAAAATTGAGTTCTAGTTTTTTTTGCTAGATTTTTGCGTTCCCGTTTAAATAGTGCCATTTGTCTTTGTATTGTACCACGCAAGACAGGCTTATGAGCTTCCCACAGTGTTATTGGGGAGATGTCTGTTGTATTATTAATTGATATGTATTCCTTTAAAGCTTGTTCAATGGCCATCTGATGTAGTGGGTGTTTGAGCATTATGTCCGGTAAGTACCACGTTGGGTCATGCGCTTTTGGTATGGCTGAGGCTATAGTAGTGTATACTGCATTATGGTCAGACCACGGAATCGGAATTATATCTGATGCAATAATTTCTGGTATCATTCCTATTGTTAGAAAAATATGATCTATTCTGGTGAAGGTTTGATGAGGGTGCGAGAAATAAGTGAATTTCTTTTTCATTGGGTTACTTTCTCTCCATGAATCTACTAGATTGTATTTGGAAAGAAGTTGAGAAAAAGGTAATCTAGAGGTTATTTTGGATGGTGTAAAAGGTGATTTATCTAGAAATGGGAGGAGGACCTGGTTTGAATCCCCACACATTATCACTGTTCCTATTTTGTGTGTATTAATCACTTGTAATATATGTGAGAGGAATGGTGTAGGTTGTTTGTTAGGGGCGTAGTAGGAAATCACCGTGATTGCTGTATCCATTATATAACCCATGAGTATCAGGTATCTACCTTCTGGGTCTTTAATTTCTGATGATAAGGTGAATGGTGTGGATCGGTGAAATGCAATTAGAGTTCCCCTTTGCTTGGTACAGGCAGAAGCCGTGTAAATTTGTTGATAAAAAGGAGAAATATATTTTGGAGTAGAATCTTTGGTGAAGTGTGTTTCTTGGAGGCATACTATGTGAGCCTTCTTGTTATGGAAAGTACGGAAGGCTTTGGTCCTTTTTTGAGGGACATTTATTCCCTGAACATTCAGGGAAAGTATATTCAGTGGTGCCATGGCAATAGATCAAATAGTTTTGACTTACTTTTGTTATGCAGAGCTGACTGCGCAGATCAACCTGTGTGGACTGAAGAGATGAATAGATAGAAAAGAAACCAGTGAATTCTGGAGTAAAGAGTAAACAAAAAACATATGAGATTAGATGATACATTGTATAAATTATTTTTTGCAAGTAATCACAATTTACCCGTGAAAGAGAATAAATATCTCTCTCAGGGGAATAAGTGCCTTCGTCACACTCCCACATAATATGGTTGGGAGAATGAGGAGGGCTAATGGGGGTACA
The DNA here is from genome assembly GCF_042186555.1 of Aquarana catesbeiana. Taxonomy (NCBI): domain Eukaryota; kingdom Metazoa; phylum Chordata; class Amphibia; order Anura; family Ranidae; genus Aquarana; species Aquarana catesbeiana. The sequence goes on from NC_133325.1 coordinate 716,280,801, forward strand.
CGGATCTTCCGCTTACAGGAGAGAAGTGCTATGTCAAAAGACATCAAAATGATGTTTCATTAATTGGAGTGCAGAATATAGTTTTTGTTGAAATTATTTATTCCAGGGTGGTTGTATATGGTTAGTCTTGCCCTAGGCTAAATAATTCAGTTAGAAAGGTACTGTTAATAACTTTGGTATTGATGAAGATAGTTTGAATTATTTTGGGATTTTAACCCTTTTAGAGTAAACAATTACATATTTTATTCATATGTAACTGTTTAGATATGTTAACTCATAAAATTGAGGTTGTATTGCTTCAGATTAGAATAAACAAAAACATAATTCTAGGAACTAGTTAGGTAATAATATATTTGTTTTAAGAAAAGAAAGAAAAAGCTTCCATTACTTCTGGATTATTGAACATATATGTCCTAAAAAGTAATAAATCTATTGTTATTACCTGATAATATATAACTGAACAAGAATTTCCTTATTTCACTTATATATTCTAAGGCTATATGAATCAGAAGTAATAAGAAATATAACTGGAATGTAACATGATCCCATACAGTGTGTGACTATCAGAATGCAGTTACATTCAGTTATAAATATAGTTTTTTTTATAGAGAACCATCTTTTAGTATAATAAATGAAGAGATATCAGGAATTAGGATGTCAGTCCATTGAATCTTCTTGGTCCATGGATGATGTGGCATAACGGCCTCTTTTGTGAGAATGATGATTCCCATTTTGTTCTGAAATTTTCTGGGTGCTGCCTGAAGGTGAAGATGACGCCATTCTTCTGCATGTGGGAGTGTTGCTGCTTGTGGGTTCTGTCAGATTTAATTTTAAAAGGGTTTGTTGTAGTTCATCTGCTGATCTGCTTCTGGAAATTGTACCTTGGTAGTTAAATCTGACTGAAAAGGGGAAGCCCCATTGATACATAATGTTGTGGCGTTGCAGTTCCATTAGTTGGGGTTTCATGGATCGTCTTTTAGTAATAGTAAGTTGGGATAGGTCAGCAAAAATTTTATAATTGTGTCCTTGAAAATTAAGTTCTTTTTTTTCTCTTGCAGCAATTAGTATTTGTTCTTTCGTTCTGTAATAATGAAATTTTGTGATTATATCACGTGGGGGTCCATCTTTCTTTTTGGCTGTGAGGGCTCTGTGTACTCTGTCCAGTTCTAAACGTTCAATAGGGATATCTGGCTTTAGTTCTTGTAATAGAGCAGTAATAGTAGATTGCAGGTCTGTCACAGTTTCAGGTATTCCCCTTATGCGCAAGTTTGAACGTCTGGCTCTATTTTCGTAATCTTCGAGCTTAGTTTGAAGTATTAAATTCTCTTTTTTTAATTGTTCCAATTCTGTTATATTTTCTTGGGTTGTAATTTCAATTTCATCCATTTTTATTTCTAAGGCTGCGGTGCGGTTTCCCAGCTCTCTTATTTCTTTGGTTAGGCTTTTTGTTATTTGGTCTGAGGTTTGTTTTAAAGCCTTATGAAGCATCTTTTCAAATTGTAATAATATTACTGGGGATACTGAGGAGGCTTGTGGAGAAGTTTGTGAGAGGATTTGTTCTGTATCTGACTCAAATGGAGAGTCTTGCTGTGACATTTTTTGTCTGTGAGAGCGCCCTGATGCTGTATCTTGTGAGATGACTGGAGCTGCTTCAGCTGCAGTGAGTGCCTGTGAGCTCTTTGTGAGGTGATTTTTATTTCTGCCACGGTTTCCTCCCAGTACCATATTTCCTGCCCAAACTTTCACAGTTTGTTCCCTGGGGCAAAAATGTTCAAATGGATACCTTTTGAGCCTGCAGGCTCCGCTTTGTCCTTCTCTTCTCTCCTCAGCGGTGTGGAGCTTTAACAATGCATGTCTGCTCTGCTAGGCTCCGCCTCCTGCCCCTCAAAATGTGTTAAGATTCAAGAACACATATATAAAATAAGACTTTAAATATAGCATTAAGAAAATGCAGACACCAATATTAACTATATAAAAATTTTAATAATGGGCCATATAATATTTACAGAGACATTATAAAACAGGTTTTCAAGTATGTACAAAGAATTATGGTTCATACCAGACCACGGTAACATCTGGAGTATGCCATTAACAAAAAGTCATGTCTACAAACCCATGTCAACATGTTTCATGATGGAGCTCTGTTCCTAAGGACTGGGTTGTGAATGGACAAGCTAAAGAAGAAACAATAGGATACTCACTTTTCCATGGGTTAGCAAGTCTCATTTTCATTTTCTTCAGCAGATACAGGTCATCTGCTCCCAGAAACTTATAGGTTTGTCAGGTAGCATGTCTCCCACCATGTGCTGTTCCTTCCCCTGGCTGCTACATCAGTACTATCAGTACACCAGTACTATGTCCTGTTCAGCTGGAGGAACCAAAATTCAATGCGGGGGACACAGCATACAATGCACTCCAAAGTGTTGGATAGAAGCAGTAATGGTATCTCTTGAAGAAAACAAAGATGTGATTTGCCATCCCCCAGATATCTGTATGTTGATCTTCTTCAGGCTGCCCAAATTTTATGTGACAGACAGGGTCACATTAACATATGCCGACTCTGGGTCTAAAATCACATTGAACTGTTAAAGCTGGCATACATGACTTCATTTTTTTTTAATTCAGCCTGCTGGCTGAACAAAAAAAACTGAACCGATCCCCATCCACACATTTGTATTCTGACAGCTAGGAGTTGGCTGGACTCCTTGACTGTCAGAATACATTGATCCGTGTGTGGGTAGGTGAGGGTGACAGTGTGGTCGTCACATCCTTCATGTTTCCCATTAAATTGTTGGGCACCAAGTACTGGGTCATATAAGAGGCCTACCTTGGGGTGGGTTCCCCCCGGCACCTTGAACAAGGTCATTAAACATGGGGTACCTTTGCTTCGTGCAGTTTTCATCACTGCCCTGGGACAAGGCCGAGGCTGCCGTGGGGGAATACTAAACCTTAAGGCGGACCTTTACACTTAGAGATGAAAGTTACAATATACACTGGCAGTGTAACTGTTCTCCTGTTAACTCTCAGTTCCCTGTGACAATGTACACCTTCACAATCACTTGCATTTTGGAGGGATATACTAAGCCAATGTCCACATCCACCTGTCCAGCGTTTTCCACTACAATTCCCCAGTAGCAGAATGGGCCCTGCTGTGCTCTCTGCGAGGGCATCACCGTGCACTTGAACCTTCCGTACCTCTGTACAGGATGTGGACTTCTGCAGTGCAATTCTCTCCGGTTGCTATGGGAGACAGAATGCTGGCAGAAGAAGTGCTAACAACATCACCCTCGCTGCTAACTGCTAGAGGCTGTGCCACCTCTATCAGGCTGCTCGTTACACTTCTGTTACTCTTGGTAACTACCGTGTTTATTGGTGCATAACACACACAGGCGTATAACACGCACATTCATTTTAAGAGGGAAGTTTCATGAAAAAATTAAAATTTTAAATAAGGAACTATGAAGCAAAATAAGGGTCAGTGCCCATCTGCAGCCTCACCATTGTCATCAATGCAGCCTGATCAATGCCCATCTGCAGCCTCACAAGTGCCAGCAATGCAGCCTCATCAGTCCACATCAATGCAGCCTCACTATTGCCATCAATGCAGCAGCCTCACCATTGCCATCAAGGCAGCAGCCTCACCATTGCCATCAATGCAGCCTGATCAATGCCTATTTGCAGGCTAGAGGGGAAAGGGAGGGGGTCGGGATGAGCGCCGACAGATTACATACAGTGAGAATCTCCTATGATAGACAGAACAGTGGTCCAATGGCGGCCCAGGAGATGGGACTTCCTATTACAGAGGCGGCCAAGTAAACAGGAGATTCTCACTGTATGTAATCTGACGGCGCTCGTCCCGCCCCCCTCCCTGTCCCCTCCGAGGTATAAATAGCTAAATAAGTTAAAATGTAAGTATTGGCGTATAACACGCACATGCTATTTGCACCCGATTTTCATGGTGAAAAAGTGAGTGTTATACACCAATAAATACAGTACTTGTGTCTTCACACTATTTCACTCCATACTGATGTCTTCCTACCCCAATGTTTTAAGATCAACTGGCTAACTGTGTGTGCCACTTACTTGCAATTCACCTCTCTAATAACTTCAGAATAGGCGAGGACAACATTTCAATACTTTGCTTATATAAAATGCAAAAATAGACATTTCACAGTTCAACATATAAAGGCATTATTCATTCCAAATTCCCTAACTATAACTACAGGCTGAGTGCTTCCCCGGCATTACTGGAAAAGTGCAGTCCAGCAATCATAGTACTTCTTAGGCTCTCTCACGCAAGTGCAAGTCCTTCGGAGGTAAATTCCAGGTCTGGTGTCTTCAAGGTGAACACCAAGTTAAGAGTCTCTACATTGGGCAACAGTCCACTGTATCCTTCTGCCACAGCTGCACTGGAACTCTCAGGACTTACACCTCCTCACTCTCTCTCCACCCCCCCCCCCCCCCCCCCCGAGCTGAACCACTGATCCAATTTATATCACAGGACAAGTTGGCTGGACTAAGGCAGGAATCTGCCAAAAAGACCAAGAAACCAGACATGGCATTAACTCTTACCCTCCCAGCTAGGACAGCACTCAAGAACTATTGGAAACAGACTATTCCAGCAAGTCTGTTTGTGAGCAGTCAATCAGTAGATTAACTGCTCTCAAACTTTTCCAATATTACAGATTTAATTCTCTTGACTCACCTTCTTATTTGTTAAAATGAACAGTTGCATAGTCTCACTTTATACTTCCACTTGGATATATTATTACTTTAACACAAGCGGTATGTGGTGGCTAATCAGAAAGCATTCTTGTCTTGCAGTGTTGTGGTCATGTGCTTGATTGCTACCTGGTAATCCATCTGCATGGAGTTTTATGCTCTTAAACAATGGTCCTAGTGCATGTGTTTATGCATCTACTGGAATGTTATAGATACATGATGTGAATGTATTTGAAGAAGAGGAGGAGCCAGAAGCACTGGCAGAGGACCCCAACAGAAAAGGAACGTGGCTGCTCTGTGCAAAACCATTGCACAGAGGAGGCAAGTATAACATATTTATTATTTTATTAAAAAAAAAAAAAAAAAAAAGGAACCTTTAGTATCACTTTAATGGTGGAATGTTAGCTTATTTACAATATTTAGAATCAGATCTCCAATTTTCTTTAGATGTTCATGGCGTATCAGTAAGATTCAACCCGAGAAAAATGTTTTTTTGGATTTTTGCATGAATGATCTATAAAATGTGCTTTAACTTTAAATAAAACAGAGTCTTCTAACCACATTCAACATGTTGCAGTACATACCCATCCCAGAGGACTTTATCTAAGCCTCCATGGTGTTTTGTAAAACACTGTATTGTCCTACCCTCTGCTATTAATATTGCAGATAGAGACTCTGTTGATAGAGAGCAGAAGTCCCAGCCCGACTATCAGAAGCCAATCAAGAGGGCCCCTAGCTGAATATTTAATGTTAGACAATTTGTGGTCTGGATACGCAACAAACAAAAGAGAAGAAACTTTAATTGAATGAATATGATTTTGTATCAGCTTTGAAAAGTTACAACATAACAAAAGGGAAACAGAAATGGCGTTCATTGTAGGTTTCCACAGTGGAAGCCAAACAAACAGAATTACCTGTCTTTACCCAGGTTAAGACCACATGAATGTTCAAGACCAATGCTAGAACAATGTTCTCGAGACAGGTAAACAAAACTTGTACTTTTTGGTCAACATATAGAATTATGGCTAGTGATAATGCATGCATACTTGCACGCAAACATCAAAACTTCATTTCATCTCACCAAATGAAAAATCATTGGGAGTCTAAAGTCTTTATTGTTCAAGCAGGGCAAAAAACACCCGTGTTTTCTTCAGGGCTGGGTAAAATGGCAGAATGTTAAAAGGATTCAAATGTAAAGCCCCTTACACACGGGCCGAATATTGGGCGGTATCAGCCAGTTCAATAGAAGTCGGACGACATTCGGCCCCCTGTTTACAGCTCCCCGGTTCCACAAAAGCCAGCCAAACGTCTGTCAAAGAGGCATGACCGAAAAAGGTCTGCCGATCGGCATCCATTATACCAAGGGGGTAGGGGGGACTCCTGTCAAAACACAATAGCAGCTCAACGGGCAGACCACTGTACCAACATCAAATTGTTAGTACCGGATCTCCTCCTGAGCTCTCTTTTTTTTTGTTCTGCCCACTGGGTCAAAAAAAAAAACAGAAAAAAAATGATGTGTGTACATGGCTTACCCTAATGCATTCTATGCAAAAAGGTGAAAAACCTTTTGTGATGCAGCTGCCCCCCAAAGCCCCCCTTTTACTTACCTGAACCTGATATTTGCAGCGGTGGGGACGAGCACAGCAGCTTCAGCTGCTGTCGAGGGTCTTCATTGGATAGATTGATAGCAGCAGGAGCCATTGGCTTCCGCTGCTGTCAATCAAATCCAGTGACGCGGGAGCCGGGGGGCGGGGCCGAGTCCTTCTGTCTGTGTCAATGGACGCAGCAGCAGGACCTGTGAGCGCACCCACACGAGTGCCCCCAGGGAGAGCAGCTCTCCCTGGGGGCACTCGAGAAGAAGAGGAGCCAGGAGCCCTGCAGGAGGATCCCAGAGGAGGAGGATCAGGGCCACTCTGTGAAAAATCACTGCGCAGAGGAGGTAAGTATAGGCATGTTTGTTATTTATTTATTTATTTATTTTTTTAAACAAACCTTTACAATCACTTTAAGACTCCTTAGCAGGCTGAAGTGGAAGTAGAAGATGTTATAAACAACAGTCAGTGCTGGTGTTCACAATAGAAGTGGCAATATAAACTGTTCTGTACACTCAGGATACAGCATGTGTCAGAGATCTTGCAGAACAGCACATGTTGGACCTCCCACTTCTAACTCCAGTAATCCTTTGAAAAAGAAAGCTAAAAAAATTGAATAAATTGTTTATTCAGAGCAAAGTGTCAGGCTCTTGTTGGGGTACCCCCACTCACTGAAAATTACCTCCCACACTTCTGCCAGGACCCTAAGTAAAATCCCTGTGTAAAGTTGATTTCAGAGCTTAATGATGTTCCATTTTCCCCATATGATAGTGTACGCCTGACTGACCACTACATCCTGGGAAGAAGAGGGGACAGTCGGAATATTCCACCCTGGAAGTACCAAGTTATCCGAAGGACTAAGACAGATGAATGGAATGGAGGAATGGCTGGGGAGCATGGCAAGGGTGCGTATCAGACGGTGGCATAAAATGTCCTAAATAAGAGCCTGTTTCTCTTTAAACTATATAAGGAAGCATATACTAATATTTCGTATGTATACCCACACAATCATGATTTATCTTGCTTTTCTTTAACCACTTCAGCCCCGGAAGTTTTACCACCCTTCATGACCAGGACATTTTTTGCGATACGGCACTGCGTTACTTTAACTGACAATTGCGCAGTCGTGCAATGCTGTACACAAATGAAATTGATGTCCTTTTTTTCCTACAAACAGAGCTTTCTTTTGGTGGTATTTGATCACTTCTGCATTTTTTTTTTTCGCAATTTAAACAAAAAAAGACAGATAATTTTGAAAATAAAACAATATTTTTTAGTTTATGCTATAAAACATATCCAATAAAAAAATGTAAAAAAATTTAATCTAATTTCTTTATCATTTTAGGCCAATATGTATTCTGCTACATATTTTTGGTAAAAAAATCCTAATAAGCGTACATTGATTGGTTTGCGCAAAAGTTATAGCGTCTACAATCTAGGGGATGTTTTTATGGAACTTTTATTTCCTTTTACTAGTAATGGTGGCAATCAGCGATTTTTAGCGGGACTACAACATTGTGGCTATATACAGCTGCTTCCAGTCTATTCATTAAGGCCCGTTGATTCACTGGGGTGTACACGTCTATCGAGGTCTCTGTATGCGCTAACTGTACATTGAAGGTAAAAACTATATCAAATGCTGCCGGTCATCATCTAATCCATATTTCGCTATGTTGGTAATGCACAATCTCTGCCTCTGTTCTTACCACATCCTATTTCTATTATTCACTAGGCAGCAACCAATTTGAATCCTCTTCTAATTTTTGGACAGGCTGTGGCCAATGCTGCAGTTTCAATCGCTAGTATTGATTGTGCTGGCGGAGTACCCTCTGCTTCAATCCCCGTTGTTTGTACCAACCATCATTGTTTATAGGCCTTTTGAATTACTGGTAAGCACCTTACTACAACTCTATTATGTGGTTTGTTTACTGCTTTATAAACTGTTTAGCATATAACAAACAGATTTATATATAGATATCCATTTATATCTATTGGATAAAACGAAACATTCTGCAAACATGCAAAGGTCCTATTACTACCATTTTTGCATTTCTTTCTTTTTTAGAATTATATCAATACCCCATTAGTGAGGACTATTTGCTTAAAGTATTCCATACTTTATCTTCACAATCTATTATACAAATCTACATAGTGTGTAAGTATCTATTTCCTTAAAGATATATTTTTTATATGCTATGGTGATTCATCATTCTTTTGTATTTCCTGTTTCAAATCTACCGCTGTGTTTAGCTATGTCCCCCTTGGTAGGTTTATGCCCCTTTATCCCCCGGTGGTCACCGGCCATGGGTCTTTGTTTCGGATGGATGTCATTTAAATCAGTAGCACCGATCACTGTATTTGTGTCACTGGTCCCCAAAAAGTGCCAGTTAGGTGTCCGATTTATCCGCCACAATGGAAAAAACTATGAAATTTACAAGAATGGACTTTGTAGGCACATATGTTAGAGTAAAAATATGAAAATGTATTTAATTGGGTAAGGTTAAAAATCTTATGTACAACACATAAAAAAAAAAAAGAAACACACGTCATAACAGATGACATAAAATTATTGACCCTGGGGACTCAAAAAACACCTCAATTATAGTTAAAGAAAAACAACAAGTGATTGTAGTAGATTGTAACCAGTAACGCTATTCAGCATAAGTAAGGTGCATGGAGTGATTGAGTCCAAACGAGGGTCACAAGAGAACTATTCGCTCGACATGTTGTGCGCCTAACAGCGCTTCTTCAGGAGCTACAAATCTAGTAAATATATAGAAAACATAAAATAGAACAAATATACATATAGATATATAGAAAATGTATCATCAAACATATAAAACATGGTGTAAATAAAGAGACACAATCATTTAAATCAGTGGTCATCAACCCTGTCCTCAGGACCCACCAACAGGCCAGGTTTGCAAGATAACTGAAATACATCACAGGTGATATCATTTGCTGCTCAGTGATTGCAGTATTCTAGTCTGCATCTCCCCAAGGTAATACATGAAACCTGGTTTGTTAGTGGGCCCTGAGGACAGGGTTGATGACCACTGATTTAAATGATTGTGTCTCTTTATTTACACCATGTTTTATATGTTGGATGATACATTTTCTATATATCTATATGTATATTTGTTCTATGTTATGTTTTCTATATATTTACTAGATTTGTAGCTCCTGAAGAAGCGCTGTTAGGCGCACAACATGTCGAGCGAATAGTTCTCTTGTGACCCTCGTTTGGACTCAATCACTCCATGCACCTTACTTATGCTGAATAGCGTTACTGGTTACAATCTACTACAATCACTTGTTGTTTTTCTTTAACTATAATTGAAGTGTTTTTTGAGTCCCTAGGGTCACGCGTTTTATGTTATCTGTTATTACGTGTGTTTCTTTTTCTTTTTATGTGTTGTACATAAGATTTTTAACTTTTTCCATTTAAATAAATTTTCATATTTTTACTCTAACATATGTGCTTACAAAGTCCATTCTTGTAAATTTCATAGTTTTTTCCATTGTGGCAGATAAATCGGACACCTAAACACAAGATCTCCATCTTCCTCCTTCACAGAACGGCAATCTGCCTTTTTTACATAGGCAGACTGGCATTCTGCCTCTTCTGTGAATGATCCGTGGGTCCCGGCGGCCATTGCAACCGTCGGACCCGCTGATTGGCTCCCGCTGTGTCCAATCACAGTGTGAGTGGGTTGTCGGCGAGACGCGCGCACATGCCTCAGACCCACTGTACGAAATCACATATCTGTACGTGATTTCGCGCAGAAGGGCTGCCTTTCGGCAGTATATCTGCGTGGGGTGGACCTTAAGTGGTTAAATAATTTTAAATATATACGGCAATGTTCAATTTTGTGTATGCTGGTATGGCCTAGATCAGTGTTTCTCAACATTTGTTCAGTCAAGGCACCCTTTAAAATTATGAACAGTTTTGAGGCGCCCCATTCTAAAATGTAAAAAATATTCTAATAGTTTTACATAACACAGCAACATCAATACATGTAGGACACCCAACGTTAAAGGTGATCTGTTCTTCCAAAGCAAATACACTTTTGCAAACTGGTACTGACTAGTATTCCAGTGTTTCTCTTCTCCCTCAGTTTTTCTCCTTCACTTAGCTAATGGGACCCCAAAGCTGATGGTGAGAGGGAAGGGAGGGTCTAACAAGGATGCTATGCAGGCAACTGACATCCTCCTTATCAACTGATGATGTCATTGGTAGTTAGGAGGTTGGCATGGTGTACAATGAAAACCCGTGGCTTTGTGTAACCAAAAGGCAGGTTTCATCCACCCACTGGCTTGTATACAATTTTAGGGCAATTTGTAGGCATTTTGCCAAGGCACCTCTGAAGAAACCTCAAGGCACCCTGGTTGAAAAAGGCTGGCCTAGATGAATAACAGTTGACATTTTATGAGCCATTACTGCAGAAATCCAGAATATTCCTCAGGGTTAGCAAACTTGTTTATATTGCAGCACAATGTTATTTACCGATTGTGAGATCAGCATTAGTAATTTGGAATTTGCCATTGTCTGGGTGCTTAGTTAATTTATAAATGTGTTCAAACAGCCCTAGAAATGATTTCTCCTTGTGAACGGTTCCAGATACTTCCACTGTTAGTATGCCATGGTTGTTAAAACTGCTCCTTATTCCTCCAAGAGCATTATAGTTAAATGTTAGTCTTGCATGTCTTATTAAATCTGAAAAGATCCAGCTAGCCATATCAGCTCCTTCACCTTGTATGTTTTTACGTTCACCTATAGTACAGATACATTGGATAGTTACATTCTCATAGAAAACTGTAGCTGCCCAATCAGTTATATTTGTCATATGTTTAAGTTGAGGAAGCATATCATTATAAAACCAGCAACAGAACCGTTCTCCAACATCTTTCTGCTCCTGATTGACCTGCAAAAAATGATAGCATTTAGTCCAATAAAACCTATGATCTCTGGGCACATCACACATTTGTGGTCTCTTTTTGTGTCTTGCAGCAGTCTTAAATCCACTTCAGCATTATACACTTTCATAAGTATAGAGCCACCATGGTTTACACTTTACACCATTTAAATATTTACCATTATTTTTACCTAATGAAAGAAGATTTAAGCCCAACTGACCCATCAGTTTTAATCAGCTACTGTAAATACATTCCAGGTAATGTTTTATAGTTTGTTCCTCTTAAAGTAATACTAAAGGCAATGGGGTTGATTTACTAAAGGCAAATTCACTGTGCACTACAAGTGCACTTGGAAGTGCAGTCGCTGTAGATCTGAAACAAGGGGAAGCTCTGCTGATTTCTATCATTCAATCATGTACAAGCCAAAATGCTGTGTTTTATTGTCCTTGCATGTCCCCCTCAAATCTACAGCGACTGCACTTCCAAGTGCACTTATAGTGCACAGTGGATTTGCCTTTAGTAAATAACCCTCAATGTCTCTTCTGCAATAAAGTACACTTACCTGCCGGTTCGCAACCCTCTGCGGAATGTACACTGAGCTGCACATGAGTAATGTCATCCTGAACTAGCCAATCAAAACAGTAGAAGATTGGCATCTGGAAGAACTGGGTAAGAAGAACCCGGCACCAGACCGTTGGAACCAAGGTAAGTAACTGTGTCTTTAGTCCTGCTTTAAGATCATTCAGAGTTCATTGACAGGTGCATCTGACCTGCAATCTACTGTGGAGTTGCAAACCAAAGAAAAGATTTCACATATGGTGGAGGTGAGAAGGCAAAATAGGGAAACAAAAGTGTAGGGACCCTTTCTGAAGTTAGGGTCCCTAATTTGTTTGTGTTGTCCTTAACCACCTGCCAGTCGCTTACAGTGATCATACTGCGAGTGGGCGGCAGGTACAGGCACAGACTTGTGTAGGTATGTCGACTGTGCATGGGTGCTCCTGTGACCGATGTGTCCACCAGACACAGCAGAATAATGTTACCGGTACCTGACCGCTATGAGAGGCTGGTGTATCATGCAATCGCTATGATTGGTCATAGCGATCACATGCTTACTAAGTAAACACAACAGTTATGAATGGTTCCCATTACTTAGTGTTGTGAAGCTGTAATTGGCTCACAGCTATCACATGGTACCCGGCTGCCTGTAGCAAATGACAGCATGTTAACAGTAACTAAGCTGTCATGAATGTTAACCCATTCATACCAGATCCGAAGGGCATGGTATGGATTGGGGGGGGCTTCAAGCTGTTTTTTTTTTTTTTTTTTAAACCGGCCTTTCTTTTGTTTTAAATTCTGCTGAAAGCAGGGAATCTGGCAGCATGGTTGTTAAGGACGCGGCAGCCGAATGGCCAACCACTTCCTATTAACCACTTCAGCCCCGGAAGGTTTTACCCCCTTCCTGACCAGAGCACTTTTTACAATTTGGCACTGAGTCGCTTTAACTGCTAATTGCGCAGTCATGCAATGCCGTACCCAAATAGAGCTTTCTTTTGATGGTATTTGATCACCTCTGCGGTTTTTATTTTTTGCGCTATAAACGAAAAAAGACCGAAAATTTTGAAAAAAAAATATATTTTTCAAGTCGTCTTCCAGGACGGCACCCTGAGAGATGACTGGTCCACCTGACAGGAAACACAATCAATCAAGAGGTTAAAGGCCCCCGCCCCTCCCGATGCTTCTCAGTTTTTGATTGTGTTTCCCCACAGCAAAACCATTTGTTATTTTTCTGTTGACCTAAAAGCCTGGGGCTGGTGGTCTCCCCCTGGGAGCCGGACCAAATGCCTGGGAAGCCGCTGGGTCCGGCTGGATGTTTCTCATCCTTCCTGGGAGGTCTCCCAATCCTTTTCTCAGGGGGGGCAGCAGAAGCTGGACCCTGGTACAGTGACCGTTCTTTTTTCCATAGAAGAGCCCCCCTGAGTGCTGAAGAACCCTGGGTACAGTGGTGTACCCAGAACTTCAGGGGCCAAATTTCCTGTTGCCCTTCCTTACCTGTGCGGTGGCCGTGCAGTTGAAGGACTTGGTGGTTTTCCTTCTAATGGCTACAGGGACCCGTCCAGTGGTCTGGCCAGGGCTGCCGTCCGTCCGCCAACCGGAGCGACCGTTCGCGGGGGTCACGCGGCAGGAAGCTCTGCATGGAGAGTATATCTCCTTTGCTGAGTGTAGCTCAGCGCCCTGGCGCTCGGCGCCATTTTCCTGTAGATCAGTATCACTTCCTCCTCTAGTGGAGGAAGTGGAAAGACTGCAGCAGGACGTGACCTCAGCAGATCAGGTACCACTTCCGGTCTTCGGCAAGATGGCGGCGGCGGTGGCAAGATGCAGCCAGTACAAAGAGGATATAAAAGCCACAGGGAACAGGCGCCCATGTCTCCTCTGCGTTCCTCTATGCAGCACCTCCAGGGAGAGATCGGAAGTAGCATGGAACATGAGAAGGAGAGACCTGCAGGGTCTGCGCCAATGGAAGAGACCACAAGGGGTGAGTCTGACCGGCCTCCGGAGGTTTAGATGGGGAGGGTACCCCAACTCTTCTCCTCCGAGTCTCACAGTGTATGCCTGTGTGTTTTTCAGGGGAAGATGCTATTGCCCGTGAGGTTGCCAGCCGTCCTGTGAAGTCCTCCACCCGCTCTAAAAGATGTGGGAACTGTAATGACAGGCTACCCCCAGATTAACCTAAGCCCTTCTGTTTTAAGTGCATACAGAAGTTGACAGGGAAGGAGACATCTCAGATTATGAAGGAGTTTCTTACTGTGCAATCTGAGATGCTGTCCACCTTAAAGTCTTTTCAGGCCTCCCTTAAGCCTAGGGATTCAGAGGCTCACTCTAGTAAGGATGCCTCTTCCCAAGAGGGTTCCGCCTCCTCTAGGAGGTATCGGGTGGATCCACTCCCCCAAGATTCAGAGGAAGAGTGTGAGTCAGAAATCCCTAATCAGGAGTTTTCCGATGAAGGGGTGGTGGACAGCCAAGAGGAGGATGGGAGGGAGGACTCCAGGTCTAGCAGACATATATTTTCTGCTGACGACATGGAAGATCTTCTGAAAGCCATTTATGCCTCAGAAGAGATTCAAGAGCCTGCTGCGCAGGTGTCTGCTCAGGATAAGATGTATAGAGGCTTGATTAAACCTCAGGCCAGGGTTCTTCCGGTACATTCCGCCTTTAAGGAAGTCATCTTGAGGGAATGGAAAGAACCAGAAAGAAGGCTTCTGAAATATAAAACCTGGAAGCGTAGATGCCCCTTCTCCGAGGAGAATGAGGAAAGATTTTTCAAAACTCCTAGACTAGACGCCTCCTTAGCACAGGTCTCTAAGCAGTCGGATCTTTCCTTCGAAGATACCGGTAGTTTAAAAGATCAAATGGATCGCAGGGCTGAAACCATTTTACGCAGAGCCTGGAAAGCTAACTTTGCGGCTATGAGCCCCGCATTGGCCTTAGCTTGCATCGCAAGGAATGCCGACATGTGGGTCTGTAAATTGATGGACCATGTATCCCGAACCTCCAAATCCAAGGAGGTCCTGGATTCTGTGGAGGTCATAGAGAATGCTGTTGCATACTTAGCAGATGCTGCGGTTGAGACAGTGCGTACAACCGCTAAGACAGGTGCCTTACTAAACTCAGCCAGGCGAGCCCTCTGGGTTAAGACCTGGGATGGGGATAGCTCATCCAAAACCCATCTATGTGGTCTCCCTTTTGAAGGGACGCTCCTTTTTGGTGCTGGCCTAGATCAGGCTCTGGCCAGATCTACTGAGAAAGGGAAAAAATTTCCTACCAAACCTAGGAGAGAGAGGAAGCGTTTTTTTCGGGGCCCCCAGGCAAAAAATCGCTTCTCTGAGAAAAAGGTCTCCCCTAATAGACGTTGGGGCGTGGGAAAAGACAAACAAAAGACTGGCGTTCTCTTTTCCAGCCAGAAGTCAGGTGACAAGACCCCTAAATGACTTTCCGGTAGGGGGAAGACTTTCCCACTTTGCCTCTCAGTGGGAAAGGATCACTCAGAGCCCCCATGTTCTTCAGATCATAAGAGAGGGTTACAGATTGGAGTTTCTCTCCCCTCCACCCCCAAGTTTCTCTTGACCTGCCTTCCCAGGGATCCCTGCAAAGCAGTAGGAATCCTTCAGAATATAAGAGAGCTGGCCAGTCAGGAGGTTATAATACCTGTTCCAGTGGACCAGCAGGGTCAGGGGTTTTATTCCCACATTTTTGTGGTACCAAAACCCTCAGGAAGGTATCGTCTTATAAATCTAAGGAACCTCAATGTTTTTCTTCGTTACAAGAAGTTCCGCATGGAGAGTGTCTATTCTCTCAGGAGACATCTCCTCAAGGACGTGTTTATGGTGACCTTGGATTTAAAGGACGCATACCTTCATGTCCCCATATTTCAGGGCCATCAAATCTTCCTGAGATTTGCGATCGCCTCTCCAGAGGGAGTGCAACACTGGTAGTTCGCGGCCCTCCCCTTTGGACTGGCATCCAGTCCGAGAGTTTTCACAAAGGTCATGGCAGAGGTGATGGCTTTCCTTCACCTCCAGGGAGTGGCATTGATTCCCTACCTGGACGACATTTTGATTTACAGTCTAAATCGGGATCAACTACTTCTGGATCTATCCAGAGTAATGGAGACCTTAGAAGCCCTGGGATGGATTGTCAGCAGGGAAAAGTCCTCGCTGACTCCTGCTCAGACAAAGCTGTATCTGGGTTTCCTGGTGGACTCCTCAGAGCAAAAGTTAGTTCTTCCTCAGGGCAAGGTAGAGGGCCTCATATCAGCGGTCACGTCGCTGTTACAGGCAAGGACCATCTCCTACAGAGGTATCATGAGAGTACTGGGTCTAATGACGGCATCTATCCCAGCAGTTCCTTGGGCACAGCTACACTCCAGGCCCCTCCAGCACTTTCTTCTATCCTCTTGGGACAGAAAAAGAGACTCTCTGGACATAGAGATAGCCATCCCGGTCGAAGTAAAGAACTCCCTTCACTGGTGGCTCCTTCCTCAGAGGCTTCAAGGGGGCCTCCTTTGGAGCCAACCTCAGCCTCTCAGGATAACTACAGATGCAAGTTCCTGGGGGTGGGGAGCCCACCTGGAGGATCTAATAGCTCAGGGGTCCTGGGATTCAGAACAAAGAAGGGCCTCCTCCAACTTTCAAGAGCTGTTGGCCATAGGAGAAGCACTAAAGGCTTTCGAGGGAAGGATCAGGGGCCAGGAGGTGCAGGTCCTGTCAGACAATGCCACGGCAGTGGCGTTTCTGAATCATCAGGGGGTACCAGATCCACAACACTCCTATCCCTATCAACAGAGATCCTGTCTTGGGCGGAAAGTCGGATTCCTTCCATCTCCACAATCCACATAAAGGGGACGTTGAATGTAGAGGCAGACTACCTCAGTCGGCAGCCGATTCTGCAGGGGGAATGGGAACTGAATCCAGAGGCCTTTTCCCTGGTAAGTCGGCAGTTCGGCTTTCCAGAGATAGATCTCTTTGCCCACAGGAGAAGCAGAAGGGTAAAGAGATTATTTTCCCTTGCTCGAGAGAGAGGCTCAGAGGGGATAGATGCGTTGGCACAGGTCTGGGACTTCTGACTGGCCTATGCCTTTCCCCCTCTGGGGCTAATTCGGAGGGTCCTTCAAAAACTGTTCCTCTCAGAAAGCAAGTTGATTCTAATAGCCCCTTGGTGGCCCAAGAGAGCCTGGTTTCCAACCCTGCAGGGTTGGTCCATAGCCCCAACGCTTCACCTGCCTGTCCGGGGTGACCTTCTCCTTCAGGGTCCAGTCCGCCACCCAGACCCCAGCTTCTTCAAGCTGACGGCCTGGCTCTTGAAAGGCAAAACTTGCGGGAGAAGGGACTGTCGGACAGAGTAGTGGATACACTGCTCCTTAGTAGAAAGCCAGTCACGAGGCGTATTTACGCCAAGACCTGGGCGATTTTCTCTCGCTGGTGTCAGGAGAGAGGGACTTCTCAAAGAGAGATCCCGGCTATCTTAGAATTTCTCCAGGATGGAGCAGATCTAGGTTTGGCAACCAAGACCCTTAAGGCGCAGGTCTCAGCCTTGTCCTGTTTCCTTGAGAAACGTTTGGCATTACACCCCCTGATCAAGAGATTTCTCTTGGTCAGGGAGAGGTTGTCCCCTGTTCAAATATCCAGGTGTCCTCCTTGGGACCTTACATTAGTACTGGAGGGGTTAACAAAGGCTCCATTTGAACCGATAGATCAGATCCCTCTTAGGATTCTGACCTTTAAGTTGGCCTTTTTACTAGCAATCACCTCAGCTAGGAGAGTAGGTGATATTCAGGCTTTCTCTATTAAAGAACCATTTTTTACTTTATTCGAGAACAGGGTTATACTTAGGCAGGACCCCCTGTACCTCCCTAAGGTAGCATCAAAGTTCCATAGGACTCAAGAAGTAGTGCTGCCTTCCTTTTGTAGTAACCCCAAGAGTGAAGGGGAAGTTTCTTTTCATTGTCTGGTCGTCAGACGCTGCTTATTATCCTACCTAGAAAGGGTTAAGGAATTCAAAAGGTCCAGCCATCTTTTAGTTAATTTTTCTGGCCAAAAGAAGGGCCAACAGGCATCCAAGGCTTCTATAGCTATATGGATTAAACATACCATTTCGTTAGCCTATGAGCAGTCAGGTAAGGCAGCTCCTAGAAATCTTAGAGCGCATTCCACGTGATCTCTGGCAACCTCCTCGGCGGAAAGGGCCGGAGCTTCGGTGGAGCAGATATGTAGAGCCGCTACATGGTCAAGCCAGAACACATTCCTGAGGCATTATAGAGTGCAGTTACTATCCCCTCAGGACCTGGCATTTGGCAGGAAGGTCCTGCAAGCGGTGGTCCCGCCCTAAAGGTAGGCCTGAGCTACTTGCTCTTCTCTCAGGGTGCCGTCCTGGAAGACGACTTGAGAAAATAACCAGTTACACTTACCAGTAACAGTGTTTCTGGGAAGTCTTCCAGGACGGCAGGCCTACTTCCCACCCGTTCTATTTAGGTAGGATGCAATGTCTAGAGTGTGGTGGTGGTTATGTTTTTCACTCTCGTGCACTGGTGTGGGTCAATACTTTGTCACAACTGAGGAGCATCGGGAGGGGCGGGGGCCTTTAACCTCTTGATTGATTGTGTTTCCTGTCAGGTGGACCAGTCATCTCTCAGGGTGCCGTCCTGGAAGACTTCCCAGAAACACCGTTACTGGTAAGTGTAACTGGTTATTTTTATACTTTTTGTTATAAAAAAAATCCAACAAACTCAATTTTAGTCATACATTTAGGCCAAAATGTATTCAGCCACATGTCTTTGGTAAAAAAAAAGTCAATAAGTGTATATTTATTGGTTTGCGCAAAAGTTATAGCGTCTACAAACTAGGGTACATTTTCTGGAATTTACACAGCTTTTAGTTTATGACTGCCTATCTCATTTCTTGAGGTGCTAAAATGGCAGGGCAGTACAACCCCCCCACAAAATTACCCCATTTTGGAAAGTAGACACCCCAAGGAAATTGCTGAGAGGCATGTTGAGCCCATTGAATATTTAATTTTTTTGTCCCAAGTGATTGAATAATGACAAAAAAATAAATATTTTACAAAAAGTTGTCACTAAATGATATATTGCTCACACATGCCATGGTTATATGTGGAATTGCACCCCAAAATACATTTTGATGTTTCTCCTGAGTACGGGGATACCAAATGTGTGGGACTTTGGGACTTTTTGGGAGTATAGCCACATATGGGGCCCCGGAAATAAAGCACCGCCTTCAGGATTTCTAAGGGCGTAAATTTTTGATTTCACTCCTCACTACCTATCACAGTTTTGAAGGCCATAAAATGCTAAGATGGCACAACCCCCCCCCCCCCAATGACCCCATTTTGGAAAATAGATACTCCCAGCTATTTGCTGAGAGGCATGTTGATTCCATGGAATATTTTATATTTTGCCACAAGTTGCGGGTAAATGACAAACTTTTGTTTTTTTTGCACAAAGTTGTCACTTAATGATATATTGCTCACACAGGCCATGGGCATATGTGGAATTGCACCCCAAAATACATTCTGCTGCTTCTCCTGAGTATGGGGATACCACATGTGTGGGACTTTTTGGGAGCCTAGCTGCGTACGGGGCTCCGAAAACCAAGCACCGCCTTCAGGATTTCTTTTTTTTTTTTTTTTTTTTTTAACATAAAGTTTATTTAATTTTTCAGACAGACAGAGAATAAATCACAGTTCAATACCTTTTGGCATAGTCATTTAACAGTGGAATAGGATAGGTGCCAGATGCTGTCCGCTGAGGGCATTGTAGTTTGGATGCAACAAAACAGAGGAGAATGGTCTGAAATACCTCAATGAAGCATACTGATATCCTGTATTTTGGGGAGCATACTGACACTTGCGTATAGGAGGTCTATACGGGATAGTGAGTTATGTGATGAGGAGTGACAGGTATACATGCGGTCTGAGGGGTGCTTCCACCACCAGACATCCACCAACCCAAACACCTGCGCCCATCTAGAGAGGGCAGACTCTGTTTGAGGGTCTGACGAGAGCTTATCCAAAGATGGGTTAGGTGGGATATTAAAATCTCCAACTAGGAGAACATTATCTGTGGGGAATTGTGACATCAGAGAGGCAATAGATTGGAGGAGAGATAGAGTAGCAGGAGGTGGCAAGTATAAACCAACAATCACCAATTCAATCATGTCAATAAGCACATGCACCAGCATGTATCGTCCCTCCGGGTCTAGCTTTCCCCCAAGAATCTCACAGCCCAGGGATTTATGTATCAAAATACTAACCCCACGGGAGTAACTCGAGTGGGAGGCATGGTAATGATGTCCCACCCAGGGACGTTTAAGACTCATAATTCTACTGCCTACTAAGTGAGTTTCTTGAAATATACAAATTTGGGGGTTATATTTTCTTATATATTCGAAGACTAAGGAACGTTTGATTTTATTGTTGAGACCTCTGACATTCCACGATAGGATTTTCAATGGAGCCATATTATAGAAAATTGGGGGGGATAAATATCAGGAGGTCCTTGTAGCCAGGACCCGAAGAGACTGACACACCCACCAAGCCCAGAACCACAGAGAGCCTACTGATCCATAATATCCAGATTAGTAGAGTAGAGCCCCACAGATTATGCCTATTTACCATTACTATACTCTGTCCGATCAGATGTGAGCAAACAAAACAAAGATGTAGAACGAAAAAAAAAGAAGAAAAAAAAAGAAAAAAATTGAAAAACCAAACAAAAAACATAAAACCGCACCCAACCCACCCCACACCCTGATAAACATATCTCAGGGTGTCTGTGTACCCGAACCTATCCCAACAAACACTTATATATCTATAGTTTAGGAAAGATTCCTGTGGGGGGAGTGCGTAAGAGGGAACACACCCAGGACATCTTCCTGAAGGCGGGAACAGGACACTCCGCCAACCGTTATGTCTGAAGGCAACTTGTGATAGTAATACACATATATAGGAACATATCTATCTAGAATACTCAGCATGTTACACTTAGATCAAACTAAGGGCTCAAACTTAGTTACCATTTAACCTGTTGTTACCGATTAACTACTCTGTAAAAAAAACTAAAACTCAGAGTAAAGAGGAAGGATAAAGTCTCCCAAAGTCCTCCATGTACACCCCCACCTTGAATTCCCGGAGAGCCACAATGTGTGACAGTGAGTCCCGACATAGCCACAATCCTTGAACAGGGATTAAAGTATAGTTACATGTGAGTCCTGCAGCTGTAGAGGTAGTAGGTCCGGAGTCCATCCCTCACCTCCCCAACCGATCATTATGGGTAGGGGGGCCATTAAAAATTCCTTCCAGGAGATTAAAAAAAATAAAAAAATAAAAAGGGGGGAGGGGGAGGGGGGGAGGGAGGATCCCCAGCTCCATCTTGCAGGGGAGACACAACACAGAAGATGTCCAGTGAACCAGTCTATAACTGTTTCCCAAACATTTTCTACTCAGCACATAGAAAACAGTCCAGTATACGGGGGAGAGTGTGTCTCAACCGCTTACCGTAAGGCACCTCATCTCAGCACCCCCTGTATCTTCCCAAATGTCGGGTCGGAAGTCTCCACTCGCCGGATAACATAAACCTCCGGTCACCGGGGGGGGCGCCTCCCGCTGCAAAGTCTCACCAAACAAGAAGGGATTATAGCCACAAGGGATCAGTGAGCATAGTGACGTCTATGCGGGCAAAGACAGCATGTGACCGGGAAGGAGAAGGGGAGATGGACTCAGGGCGGAGAACCGGATCAACGAGCTCTAGGGAGGGATTCCAGCCAGCGGGTTGCCTCTTCAGGGGATGTAAAAAATTTAGATGACTCACCATCCACCACCTTAAGTCTGGCCGGGAATAACATATTGTACTTCAGCCCCTTCGTACGTAGCTGGGCTTTTACGTGGTCAAAATTACGCCTTTGCCTCTGAGTTTCCATAGAGTAGTCTGGGAACAGCATCATTTTTACATTCTCATAGCGCAGCTCCTCCAGTTTACGTCCCTCACGGCGCACCAGATCACGGTCTCTGAAATTGAGTAGCCTGAAAATAAAGGTCCTTGGTGGAGCCCCAGTGGGCCCCTAACGGATGGCATCCGATGCGCTCTCTCCACCGCAAAGTAAGGGGAGAAAGGAGCCTGAGGCAGTAGCTCGCGCAAGAGTCTCTCCGTGTATGCAGCTGGGTCGCGGCCCTTGGCACCTTCAGGAAGGCCCACCAGGCGGAGGTTGTTCCTCCGATTCCTATTCTCTTGATCTTCCGCACGAGATTCCACGGCCTTCATTTTAAGTTGCAGAGTACGGAGGGAGGCATCATGCTCTCGAATTGTGTCCTCTGTGTCCCCAATCCTTCTCTCAGTCTCCGATAACCTGTCACGGAACTTGTCCATGTCTCTTCTCACCAGCCCCATCTCCAACTGAATCTGTTCAATTTTCGCCGTAAGCATTGTCTGGCAGCCCGTGATGGCTTGCATTAGAGCATTAAACTGCTCACTCCCCAGTGCGGACGGGTCTGACTGATCAGTTTGAGACGCCATGTTGATCGTGTCGAGAGCACGTGTACCCCGGGGCAGCGGCGGGGATTTAGGGGTAGGATCCCGCTTGCGATTCGATCCGGAGTTTCCCTTTCTCATGCCCGAGATCAGCCTGCACCTCTCGGTCAGGATAGGAAGCGATAGTCCTATGTAAAACGGATAAATTAGCCTCTCAGATGCGGAGCGCCCGACACACACGTCCTCTCAGGTCGCCATCTTAACCACGCCCCTCCATGATTTCTAAGGTCGTAAATTTTTGATTTCACTCCTCACTATCTATCACAGTTTTGAAGGCCATAAAATGCCCAGATGGCACAAAACCCCCCCAAATGACCCCATTTTGGAAAGTAGACACCACAAGCTATTTGCTGAGAGGCATGGTGAGTATTTTGCAGCTCTCATTTGTTTTTGAAAATGAAGAAAGAAAAGAAAAACATTTTTTTTTTTTTCAATTTTCAAAACTTTGTGACAAAAAGCGAGGTCTGCAAAATACTCACCATACCTCTCAGCAAATAGCTTGGGGTATCTACTTTCCAAAATGGGGTCATTTGGGGGGGGGGGGGGTTGTGCCATCTGTGCATTCCATGGCCTTCCGAATCTGTGATAGGCAATGAGGAGTGAAATCAAAAATTTACACCCTTAGAATCCCTGAAGGCGGTGCTTGGTTTTCGGGGTCCCGTACGCAGCTAGGCTCCCAAAAAGTCTCACACATGTGGTATCCCCGTACTCAGGAGAAGCAACAGAATGTATTTTGGGGTGTAATTTCACATATGCCCATGGCATGTTTGAGCAATATATCATTTAGTGACAACTTTGTGCAAAAAAAAAAAAAAAGTTTGTCATTTTCCCGCAACTTGTGTCACAATATAAAATATTTCCTGGACTCAGCATGCCTCTCAGCAAATAGCTTGGGGTGTCTACTTTCCAAAATGGGGTCATTTGGGGGGGTTTTGAACTGTCCTGGCATTTTATGCACAACATTTAGAAGCTTATTATCACACATCACCCACTCTTCTAACCACTTGAAGACAAAGCCCTTTCTGACACTTTTTGTTTACATGAAAAAGTTACTTTGAACTCCCAAACATTATATATTTTTTTTTAAAGCAAAGGCCCTACAGATTAAAATGGTGGGTGTTTCATTTTTTTTTCACACAGTAATTGCGCAGAGATTTTTCAAACGCATTTTTTGGAAAAAAACACACTTTTTAAAATTTTAATGCAGTAAAACACACTATATTGCCCAAATGTTTGATGAAATAAAAAAGAAGATCTTAGGCCGAGTACATGAATACCAAACACGACATGCTTTAAAATTGCGCACAAATGTGCAGTTGAGACAAATTACATACATTTTTAAAAGCCTTTAAAAGCCTTTACAGGTTACCACTTTAGATTTACAGAGGAGGTCTACTGCTAAAATTACTGCCCTCGATCTGACCTTTGCGGTGAAACCTCACATGCATGGTGCAATTGCTGTTTACATTTGATGCCAGACCGACGCTTGCGTTCGCCTTTCCGCATAAGCAGGGTGGGACAGGGGTGTTTTTTATTTATTTATTTTTTTGCTTTTTTATCTTATTTTTAAACTGTTCCTTTAATTTTTTTAATCATTTTTATTGTTATCTCAGGGAATGTAAATATCCCCTATGATAGCAATAGGTAGTGACAGGTACTCTTTTTTGAAAAAATTGGGGTCTATTAGACCCTAGATCTCTCCTCTGCCCTCAAAGCATCTGACCACACCAAGGTCGGTGTGATAAAATGCTTTCTCAATTTCCCAATGGCGCTGTTTACATCTGGCGAAATCTAAGTCATGAAATGCTCGTAGCTTCCGGTTTCTTAGGCCATAGAGATGATTGGAGCCATTCTGGTCTCTGATCAGCTCTATGGTCAGCTGGCCGAATCACTGGCTGCATTCTCGGGTTCCCTGTTGGGACAGGAGAGCCAGAGTAAAACATGGAAGACGGTGGGGGGGGGAACATTCCCTCCCCCTGCTTGTAAAAGCAGTCTAGAGGTTAATTAGCCACTAGGATTGCTTTTACATGAAAGCCGACCGCTGGCTGAAAAGAATGATACCAAGATGATACCTAAACCTGCAGGCATCATTCTGGTATAACCACTCAAAGTCCAGCAACATACCAGTATGTTGCTGGTCCTTGTTGGGCATATATTGTAATTTTTTTTTCATGCAGCCTGTGGGCTGAACAAAAAAAAGAGATTGATCGGTGGGTATGCCCACCATTAGAATACCTCCCTTCATCCACCCACTTCTAATGATGGGCATACATGCACCATTTATATATGCCGAAGCATGGGGGCATCCGCCCAAAAGTTAGGAGCAAATCGCTCCTCTGCCCCTGCTGCCCCCATGCTTTGGCATATATGCTCTTTTTTTTAACTGTGGTGGTGAAATAACCCCCTACAGCGCGGGAGTCACGGCTTTATGTATCGTGGGAGCAAACGCTGTTGCAGTCAAGATAAATAAATCCGCGCTGCAACTGAATGGCGTACCTGCTAAGCAAATGACGGTTAACAATAAAACAAAGTAACATTACAGTATAACAGTAAGGCATACTATACCTGCAAAGCAAATACAAAAAAAAAAAAATAAAAAATAAAACATGTTTTAATGCAACCTGTGCCTAAAATATATATAAGCCGAAGCATGGGGGCATCCACCCGCAAAAGGTAGGAGAAAATCGCCCCTCCGCCCCTGCTGCCCCCATGCTTCGGCATATATGCTCTTTTTTTAACGGTGGTGGTGAAATCACCTCCGACGGCGCTGGAGTCACGGCTTTATGTATCGTGGGAGCAAACGCTGTTGCTGTCAAGATAAATAAATCCGCGCTGCAGCTGAATGGCGTACCTGAAAACAAAAAAATGGTTAACAATAAAACACAGTAAACAGTAAAGTATAAACAAATTACATACCTGAAAAGCAAACATGATAAAACATAATAACAATAAAACATTGCAGAATAGAATACAGTAAAAAAGAGCAGAACAATAGAGAGGGAAAGAACAATAAAACGACAACTATTTTTTTTTTTTTTAATTTAAATATTTTTTTGTGTATTTTTTATTTTTTACTTTTTTTTTTTTTTACACCTTTATTTGTAACTGTAACTGTAACGGTTCGGTTCCAGGTTCGGGTCTCTCAAAATGCGATGGCATCTTGGAAGACCCTGTGAAAGTGTGCCTAGTCTATGCAATGCTGTACTCTTCGCTAAAACTCAACTAGTGTATGGTAGCGCTCAAAACATTCACCAATGCAAAGACCAGGATTGTCAGAATAGGAGGGACAATAATAGCGGGTGTCACGCCTATATCTGCACTTTCTACAGACACGACATTTTCTTTGGTGGGCTTGTTGGGTAGGGGTAATCGGGAGGACATAAGGAAAATGCCTCTCATGCAGCCGGCTTACTGCATTTGGTTGGGGAAGGTGAAATGGAGCACCGTCTGGATACAGAAGGGCTCTGACGATCTCTTCCTGGAATTTAAGGAAGGATCCAGTCCGTCCTGAAGCTCTGTATAGCACATGAGCGTTCAGAAAGCCAATTGAAATAAGTATACAGACATTTTTTATACCAGCGTCTGGTATGGCGCCAACAACTGGTCGTTGAGGTCCACCCCTCCCATATTTTGGTTATATTCGTGGACACAGTGGGGTTTCTCCACAATACCAGTCGCCGTAGTAATTTGGACAGTCGTGTCTGCATGAAGGGAGGTAAGAGCAAAAACATTCTTATTATCCCTCCACTTCATAGCGAGCAAATTATTACATCTCAAGCAGGCTCTCTCCCCCAGCCTAAGACGGCAATCTACAAGCCGCTAGGGAAAGTCCCGGCGATTAGATCGCACGGTGCCACATGCTCCAATCTGATGACTAAAGTGACTAAAAAGTGGCACGCTCGTGTAATAATTGTCCACGTACAAGTGGTACCCCTTTCCGAATAAGGGTGACACCAAGTCCCACACAATCTTGCCAGCGTTTCCTATGTAGTCAGGGCAGTTTGTCGGCTCTACGTGACTATCTCTTCCCTCGTAAACCATAAAACTCCATGTATAGCCTGTGGCCTTGTCACAGAGCTTATACATCTTGACCCCGTATCTGGCACGCTTGCTGGGAAGATACTGTTTAAATAACAAGCGACCAGAAAACTTAATCAGGGACTCATCAACGCAGACAACTTGATGGGGAGTAAACAAGTCTGCAAAATGTTGGTAAAAGTGGTTTACGAGGGGCTGAATTTTGTAGGGCCAATCGTATCCAGGGTCTCCAGGAGGACGACAGAGTTTATTGTTGTTGAAGTGCATGAACCGCAAAATCTGCTTGCATCGTGCCCTGGCCATGGAAGCAGAGAACACGGGCATATGGTGAATTGGGTCAGTGAACCAATATGACCGCAACTCACTCTTTTTAGTTATGCCCATGTTGAGGGAAAGGCCCAGAAAGATCTTAAATTCGAAAACCGTAAATGGTTTCCAATCTCTCGCAAGGGAGGACTGGGGAATAGTGGCGATGTATTGACCAGCATACAAATTGCTTTGGTCCACAATAGATCTATAGAGATCTTCGTTGAAAAACAGCGAATAAAAATCAAGTGACGTAAAATCAACTGTTTCCACCTGAATGGCGGGTTGGCCAGTGAATGGGGGAAGTACGGGTGCTGCAGAAGTGGTGGGTTCCCAATTAGGATTGACGAATGCAGCAGGAAGGGCACTACGGGCTCGACGGGCCTGTCTTTGTCTTCTTGGTGGCAGCAGGACACTACTAGTGCTTTCCACCTTGCCAGCTTGAACTGCACTTATGGGACTCGCTACGTCACCAAGTGTTACTGCAGTGCTGGATGTACGACCAGGGTGTATTAGGCTGCTGGTGCTTGCCAGTTCACCAGAAAGAATAGCGGCGCTAGTACTTCTCTGCTCCATACGAGGGACCTGCGGTTCTTGCACCTCAACAGCAGAAGAAGATTGGGGTCTGGTACGCCTGACCTTGGCAGGGACCACAACTCCGTCGTCAGAGTTATCTGTCATGGAGCCGCTGCTGTCTACAGGTTCATATTCTGAGCCTGAATCTGACAGATGAGTGACTTCCTCTTCACTATCTGTCATGCTCAGAAACGTGTAGGCCTCTTCACTACTGTACCTTCGATTTGCCATTTTTGGCTCTAAATTTAGTGGTACAGTAGTGAGACTCACAGGTAAAAAAGCTCCTGCTGTCAGCGACTGTATCAAAATGCTACAAAAAAATTAATTGTTAGCGATCGCAGGGATCAGGCCTGACTCTGTGAACACTGCAGTTTTGTGTTTAGTGTTTTGTAAGTGACAGTGATCGATCGATACTGCACTTAGGTGGGCTGGGATGGGCGGAGGGGCAAAATGCAGGTGCTAGTGGGTATCTGGGCTGATCCCGCTAACACTGCGTTTTTGTGACCCCTAAACTGCTGGGGACACTAGTATAGATCTGATCAGATCAGATATTGATCCGTTCGGATACTATACCACTAAGGGAGGTGTATGCTGCGTGCGTGGGTGTTAGCGGTACTGGCACTAACCTGAAGCTGCCTGGGGCGACGCAGACCCTATCTGACCCTAAAACCTAACTTATATCACCCGCCGGGCGATCAGGGGGTTAAACCTTTATTAGGTAATAAACGGCGTGTGCCCTGACACTATAAAAAACAAACTAACTAACCAGCGTCACCCGTAACAGTTATACGGTGATCACGGGTGAAAGGGTTAACTAGGGGGCAATCAGAGGGTTAAAACCTTTACTAGGTAGTATATGGGGGTACCCGACGCTATAAAAACCTGACGCTGAACCTAAATACTTACCTGGCTAACTAGTGTCACCTGTGACACTAATACAGCGATCAGAAAAATGATTGCTTAGTGACACTGGTGACAGGGGTTAACTGGGGGGTGATCAAGGGGTTAAACCTTTATTAGGGGGGGTTAGGGGGTACTCTAGACCTAAAGGGGCCTACCACTAACTGCCCTACCACTTATAACAGCCACAAATGACACCAATGCAGTAATCAGTAAAAAAAAAAAAAAACTGCTACTGGTGTCACTGTGACAGGGGGTGCAGGTAAGGGGAGCGGGGGGTGAATAGTGTGCCTGCGTGTTCTACTGTAATGTGTAGTGTCTTCTCTCCTCAGAAACTGGAACGAAAAGGCTTCACGAGGAGCGAGGACATCACTTCCTCCGCTTCTGTTCACAGTTCAGAAGCAGAAGAAGCTCCTCATTTGCCAGGAGCGATCGTGAGGGGGTGGCCATGAATCAGTGGCCTCCCCCCTCAGCACAGATCGCTCCTGGAGCTAATTCGACCGCCGCAGGCATCGGGGGTGGGTCTAATCGGACCCCCCGCCCGCCGGCAGGCAGAGACGTACAGGTAAGCCCTTATGCCTGCCCGTGCCATTGTGCCGATGTACATCGGCGTGCGGCAGTCGGCAACTGGTTATTGTGTGCTATTCCAAATTAAGTGACACGAATGCCAAAGATACAAAATTAATTCGGAAAACAAATCAGTCCATTATCGAATGCATCCAAAAAATAATTCTTCACTTATCAAATGGATCCGAAAATGAAACAAAATTTAACGATGTGCACATGTCTGGTCAAAATTGCCCCAGACAGCAATTGGTTAATGTAATTAAAAGT
Source organism: Aquarana catesbeiana (assembly GCF_042186555.1). Classification (NCBI taxonomy): domain Eukaryota; kingdom Metazoa; phylum Chordata; class Amphibia; order Anura; family Ranidae; genus Aquarana; species Aquarana catesbeiana. The sequence continues at coordinate 716,309,781 of NC_133325.1, forward strand.
TAGTAACTTCAGGAATTTGTTATTTAAAATACAGAATTTCCAACATTCCTTGAAAACTGTTGGAAAAAGAAAGTGTTTGTGCAGCATCCACTCAAATACAATGCCAGCAAAACTCTCTGAGTAGCTTTAACTCACTTGAATTTGCCTGCCTTCATTGATTCTTGGCAATGTACTTATTTCAACACTGCTTTCCAAAACACCACCTAGGAGCAAAATAAAGAAATTATATAATTCTTCCTGACAGTAATACAGATTACAAGGGAAGAGTGGCACAATCTTGTTTCGTAAATAACCCCTACATCTTCAAAGACATTATAAAATCACTTAAAACAACAGAAAAAAATCCTAATGGCCCATTTACCCCTTTCAAATGTCTTGGTATGCTGACACACCACAATGGAACAGAAATGTTACATGCGCCTTTTTTCAATGCAGTGCACCACAATGCATGGTACAGCAGAACTGTGTGCTGCAAGGTGCGTTGGGGTGCCAATGAAAATCAACAGAACTGCAACACACACTTGTGTCCATGATGAGTTGCTGTGTAGGCATTAACAGGCCCTTATAATATTTATAGATATCTGAGGGACATATAAGCTGCTTCTTTGATACTCAATGGGCATAGGTTGCTCTCTTTACTCTCTACTATTTTGTCTCCATGAAAAAAGTGATATGACATTGTGGAAAGTGTATTGTAAATGAACTGAATGTTCTTTATAAGATTGTACAATACTTTGGTATAGTCGTTAATAGTTTCTACTTTCCTGATAGCACAGACATTCTTCTGTGAAATGCGCTAAACTGAAAAGAGCAAACAAGGTATCATCTGCAACCTAAACTGGCGAATTATGCCTTTCCTATGATTGTTCTCAGGACAACTCTCACTACTTTAGCAATCTTATCTGATTTTACGAGGATTTACCAAATAAAAAAGGTCTGTTTTATTTAATTTAGTGCTATCAAGTAAATCCCAATTTTGTTATTTGTCATATACAATGGGGATGTGTATACCAACAGAAGAATTGGTGAACCAGTCCCCAAATAAGTAGAAGTAGATAGTTAATAAAGCTAAAAACCTAGTTGTAGTTAGTCAAATTTAGAATCCCACTGTAATGCTGAAAACATTTTGTCATTCATCCAAGTAGATTTTCAATGAATGTCAGGACCATACCCAGCATTTATGGCTACACAGGTAACTCAGTCACCTTAATCCAATCACCATGGAATGCCTCAAAGCAGGACTGGTTAGTTTAGTGATACAACCATCCTCAAAGCAGGGATACAGTGCAAGTGTAAGTACTGTAGTCTAAGCACATTATTCCAAAAGTTGTGGATAGCAAGATATTGCTCATCTGTCACCATACACTGGGCCCTGTGTCTTTCTTGTCCTCCTGGTTCTTGTGGCTGGCCATCACTGCAGAGCTTTATTTCTATTGTCAGGCCTTACTATACTGTTCCCAATTAGAATAGTTTTTAACTCAGACAGCTGTTTTACAGTGTCCTCAAATAAAAGGTGATAATGCCATTTTTTCCCAGTCCCAAATTCCTAACTTTGGTTTGCCTCTGCTGGGGCATTAGAAGCTTTGCTCTTCCTGGTGCCATTGCCTGCTTCAAAGCTGACACCCTTTTCGTTACTTGTGCCTCTAACATTCTCTATTTGTGACATTTTTATTATTTGAGGGTGAGGACACAGGGTTCTCCTTAATTGCATTCAAAGATAAAAATAGTGTGATAGGTAGGGTTTTTATGACAGACTCGGTTGGTCTCTTCTGTCATAATTGCTTCCCTGCCTGTCAGCTTTTGTGTACACTGAGCTGTGCATGTGCCATTCAGCATACATTCACTGCATTGCTGTGTGCCAAGATGACTTAATCATTTTTTTGTGGAAACTTCTGTGGCTTTAATACTTTATGCTGGGGAGTCAGGACTGCATAATAATCAGGACAGTACAAAAGCAAAAAATGTCAATATGTATATACAGTATAAACTGAAAACTCACCAAAATGAGTATGGTCCTTGAGCTAAACTAAAAAAGTAGCAAAATGAGGACTGCAAGGAGACTCCGTCCCGAGAAAAGATGCTTTAATTAATAAGAAAACAACTATCTTGGTATCAAAAGATTTATAAAAATATTAAATAGACAATACCCCGCAACCCAAAAGCATTAACATGGGACAACGTTGTCTCATAGCTATAAACTGGGTTAAGACCTAGTTTAAAAAAAAACTGGGGTTACAGTCCCACTGGGAAAATATCAAGTTGAGCCCAAAACCACCTCCCCATATACCTCTCCAGTGGGACTGTAACCCCACTTTTTTGAAGTGATGTCTTAACCTTGTTTGTAGCTGTGAGACAATGTTGTCCCATTTTAATGCTTTTGTGTTAAGGGTTATTGTCTAATCTATATTTTTGTGAATTTTTTTTATACCAATAAAGTTGTTTTTTTAATTAACTAACGCCACATGTTACATTATAGGTAGCATATTTTCTTGGGTCGGAGTCTCCTTGCAGTCCTGATTTGCTACTTACTGTATAATAACCATCATCATTATCTGTTTTTTTTTGTTGTTGTTTTTTTTTTTTTTTTTTATGCACTGTATATTTTAAAATGACACCACATTTAAAAAAGAAACCGTAAAACCCCCAAAAATTTAGATTTGTATGTTGCCATCCTAATCTGTACAATTTGATTCAAGTTTAACACAATCCAACAATTGTGATCAACTCTATGCCCCTCCTTTCTTATAATGAGTGTTTGAGGGTTAACCTCTGTCAAAGTTATATTCCTTTCTGTGTTCCATTTTTGGGGATTACTTCTCATTGCCTGTCTGTTTGACAGGTTTCAAACAGAATAGATAGTGAGGGAAAATCTACCTGTTTATTGAGTGTGTGAGAACATCAGACAAAACGGAAGGTGGGCGAAAATCTCCACATTTTCTACCTATTTGACAGTTTTAGATGAAACTGGAAGTGAGAGAATACCTACCCATGAAGACAAAAAAAAAAAACATATTGAAAACACATTTTCTAATAGAATAAGGAAGGTTTAGTGCAGGGGTCTCCAAACTGTCTAAACAAAGGACCAGTTTACAGTGCTTAAGAAGTTAGGGGGGCTGGACTGTGGCCAGCAGGAATATCCATTTTTTTCTGGCATCAGTGCAGTAAACAGTGCCCTATCTTTGGTATTAGGGTGAGGAATAGTGCCCCATTGTTATTGTCAGTGGGAGAAATAGCACCCCACTGTTGATGTCGGTGGCAGGAAATATGCCCCATTGTTGGTATCAGTGGGCAGAATAGTGTCTCATATCAGTGGGATAAATATTGCCCCAAGGCCCAGTTAAAGGCAAGCAAAGGGCCCCCAGACCCCTGTTTTAGATTTATCATGATTTTTTGTTACTGTCTGTGTTTCTTTGAAGAATATTTCACTTCACCTCCCCTTCTGGGTGATGAGCATCAGGCAGAACAGGAACGTAAAATGTGTTTAAAAGGGAAACAGCGTTTAAAACTGACTACAGTTCTTCTCCATAGGGGCTCCGATAGCATTTAAAAGCCTTACCTGTTCTAACTAAAAAAAAAAAAAAAAAAAATGTTTTGATGAAAGTTGGGTAATATAAGCACTTTGTATCAACCAAGCTGAAAAGATGAGGACACAGAAGCCAGAAGTATCAGGAAACCAGTGCTCATAACCAAAAACCCAATAGCTGATATCCCTCCTAGAGGGCAAAATATTCGAATACTCACTCCTCTTGTCACCTTCATATCTTGCCCCCAAGGCAGCTACAGACTAGAAAAAAAGCATTTATATTGATGTGTAACGAGGCCCAGGGTGAAGCCACTGTTTAAAACATGAACATGTGCAAATTCCCAAATTATAGAATATTAGAGCATTCCCTAAAAAAACACAATTTTGCACCCATCAATCAGATTAATATATTTGTATATGTTAATCAAGCCAGATTACAGAAAACCTCTGTTTATGTTAATAAAATGTTGTAGTCTGTAATATTCAGGTGGAAAATAAAACATACCATTTTTTAAAAAGTGTGTTATGTCCTACAGCTGAACGTTTGTATTCAGTCTTAACCATACCAATCTGAAAAGTTTGGTCTGAATCTGGGTTCTTTCCAAGCCCTGGGCTCATCCCTAGTCCCGACCCAGCTGCAAGAAGAAGAGGATTTGTCCCTTTGATAACTTCCTAGGGTGAAAGCCCAGAGACACACACAAAGTGAACCATGCCATTAAAAATTGTACACTACCCTTTTGTGTAATGCAATACACCACAACACACTAACACATGAATGATGTAGTAACAAAACTTTACCAGGATGTGGAAGTGTAAATAGGCTCTCATGTAGCCACTAGGGAGAGTGCTGGTGCGAGAGGCAAAAACATGTGGTGGACCTACTGCAGGGGTCAGGGCAGTGAGGTAAAAGGCTTATCTACAAGGGTGGAGGATTCACATTTTGCATTACATGTCACAGTGGTGGTTGGAGTGGATTCAAATTGGATATCGTTTTCTTTTCCCTTTGATATTTTTGGATATACATTGGGCTATTTTTTTGTATACACATATATTTTTTGCACGACACTTTTATTGTTTCTTTCTTTGATATTTTTTGATACACGTTGGATTATATATTTTTTTGTACACATTTTTTGCACAATTGTTTGCACTTTTATTATATGCATGAAGATAAAAAAACCTTCTACCTTTACAAAGTCTTTAAGCAAAATCTCTCCACTGGGGCCAGGGTGATGGTAAAAATACAAAGCACAAATTGGCAACTTGATAACTCCTTAATATTATTTGGCTACATCATATACACAGGATCAGTGCTGACCTGTTTCAGCCATTACAGCCTTACTCATAGCATCAAATGCCATGAGTAATGCCGCGTACACACGGTCAGACTTTTCGGCTACAAAAGTCCAACGGACGCCGACGGACCAAGTCCGGCGGACAATCCGATCATGTGTGGGCTTCCCCGAACTTTCAGCGGACATTTCCAGCCGCAAATCTGACGGACTTTAGATTTGGAACATGCTTCAAATCTTTACGTCGTAACTCCGCCGGACCCAGAAATCCGCTCGTCTGTATGCTAGTCCGACGGACAAAAACTGACGCTAGGGCAGCTATTGGCTACTGGCTATCAACTTCCTTATTTTAGTCCGGTGTGCGTCATCATGTACGAATCCGTCAGACTTTTGTGTGATCATGTGTGGGCAAGTCCGGTCGTTAGAAAATCTGTTGAAAGTCCGCAAAAGTCCGTCGAAAGTCTGTCGAAAGTCTGTCGGACGGGCTGTCGGACTTTTGTAGCTGAAAAGTCCGACCGTGTGTACGCGGCATAAGGCTGTAATGGCCGAAACATGTAAGCATTGATCTTGTATATATGATGGAGCCAAATAAAGTGTAATACAAAGGAGTTGTTGAGTTTCCGGCTGAATTTCTGCTGTGGATGTTCATTAAGGGGAGTGGGGATCCCCCCACCCTGAGCACCAAAAAGTATTTCTCAATTGTGCGGTTGAGCCTAAGTATTTTCTGCTTGTGATGGTAAAAGTAGCTTTTTTTAAAGCAGAGCGTGCAAGATTAAAACTTGCCTTGCCTCTTTTTCTTTGCTGTCTATTCTGCGTGCTGTCTATTCTGCATACTGTCCTGGCGCTTGTCAATTTGTACCAAATTTCTCCCAGTTGGAAAAAATTTGGGTTACAGGGATGGTGGAGGGTGCAGGAAATTTGAGGATGATTTTAAAAATGTTTTTGTGCAATCTCATTTGACATTTTATCAGTTTTAAAATAAAATCCAAATGTACTGCAAAAAAAAGCTCAACTATACTATTAATCTGTTTTGCCACTGGCCACTTAGTACGACGTTGAGGACCTTAACTTTATTTTTTCAAAGTAAATGTTCCTATAGTTTTTAGATTTGTTGTGGGTGCTACTTTTTCTGTTCAAACTTATTACTGCTGGATAGAAAACCAGGTGTCACAGCCAAGGTTACCTAAAAAAGATTGAGAAAAATCAGATTGCTACTGTTAAAGTTAAAACATCAATTTTTACATTGTCCCTAAAGCTGTCTGGGAAAAGTGTACTGTTCTGTAACACCAATAAATCTCCAAAGCATGTAATTATTAGGATGAGAGTATTTCCCATGTTGACCCATGTTAAAAGGACACTCTCCCTGTTGTATGGTATCCCCATGGCAGTGCCAAACTCCCCATGCTCTTTTTTGTCAATAGCTTACATAGTAGCTTTGCTAATGGCTAGAATTTAGTATCAAGATTCACCCCCGTAGATTTTAGTGGGGTTTGCTGCTAAGTTTGGGTTTTGCCAATTTCAAAAAGGATTTGACAAACCCTTATGCCAGGGCTCAAAATATCAAGTCCTGAGATACTAGCCAGACCTCAAGGGTTACTCGTCACCAGTTGCCCCACCCAACCCCTACCCTGCCCCCCTAATTCTGTCCCTAAACACGCTTTCATAAATTATCTCATGAAATGACACTTAAAAGTTTTATGAAGAATTAAGTCACAAAAATAAATATTAACAACAACTTTATCAGTGCCCATCAATGCAGCCTCGTCAGTGCCCACCAATGCAGCCTCGTCAGTGCCCATCAATGCAGCATGACCTGTGCCCACCATTGCAACCTCACTGTGCCCACCATTGCAGCCTCACTGTGCCCATCATTGCGGCCTCACTGTGCCCATCATTGCAGCCTCACTGTGCCCACCATTGCAGCCTCACTGTGCCCACCATTGCAGCCTCACTGTGCCCACCATTGCAGCCTCATCTGGGCCCACCATTGCAGCCTCGCCTGGGCAGAGGGAGAGAGGGCAGCTGGATCATGACTGGAGGAAGAGGAAAGCCACGGGATCATAGAGCAGGATAGCACGCCAAAACAGCTTACAATACAATTGCCTCCACTCTGCTCGCTGTCACACACAGCCCCACCTCCTCCTGACCCCACGCCTGTGATAGACGGAACACATCCCAGCATTGGACCGGCGTTCTGTCTATCACAGGCGCGGGGTCAGGAGGAGGCGGGGCTGTATGTGACAGCGAGCAGAGCGGAGGCAGTTGTAATGTAAGCTGTTAGAGCTGGCTATCCACGCTCTGTGGTCCCGCGGCTTTCCTCTTCCCCCATGCTCTCTTACCCTGGGTCGATTGCTGGGAGAACAGCTCCCGATCAACCCAGCCCACTGGCGGTGCTTGCCCCCCTGCTCCCAGACAGTCCAGCTCCTCGCCAGCCCTCATTTTCCACTTGCAAAATGTGAGTAGGCAAGTGGAAAATTTGAGGGCTGCCCTATGAATCAAACCTGGAAGAAATCAAATTTCTTCCTTAGTCAGAAATGGCAGCTCTCTCATTTCTCTTACTACAGATTTCCCCTAGAGCATCTCTGTAGTTGAATCTTTGGTGTACAACACACGTCAGGGAGTGTCAGATTCTATATCCCCCGATTCATGCTGGGGTTCCACATGCCAGACCCTTTTCACAAATGTGTCCTGTGTAACTATAGTGCACAGTGTGAGTAATAAACCTGGAAGTGAATGATAATGATTCTTCAGTCGGGTTAACTCTTTAAGAGAGTAAAGATCACTGGGACAAGTAGATATAATACCTCTTCTTTTACAGGGACAGAGTTGCAATCGTTTTTTAATTCAATTAATAGTTGATAGCTCCAGGTATTTGATATTTGAAATACAGCATTCCCACATTCTTTGAAAACTGTTGGAAAGGGAAAGTGTTTTTGCAGCATCCACTCAAATGAATTGTAGTACCCTCTAGTATGCTACTAGTGGTAGTACAGGTAAATTCTAGTCTGGCTTAGGGCTAAGCCTGATCCATGGAATCTGGGTCAGGGTTATTAGCGTTTAGGTCTGGATGACTCATCCTGGCAGCTCTCTGGTGCCTCCCCCTGGTTTTAAAATGTTGGAGAATATTTTAGAAATTAGTGGGCGGAAGCTAGGAGAGCTGTCGTGCATATTTAGGGGCCCTTAGCCAATCCCCAGAAAGTGGGCCTGGCAGGGTACTAAGTGAGCCCTTAAATAGATATGAGTCATGCCACCAGGGGAGTCGGGTGGAAGATGGAGAAGCAGTGCTGAGAGAGTCTGTCGGTGGCCCTTGACAGACCCCCGCTGGGGAGGTGTTTTACCTCGGGCCGGAGCTTGGGTGGCTGGCCTGGAAAGATCCTACAACAGGAGGCAGTCGGAGGGAAACTTTTTGGAGAGACAGAGGGACCAAAGAGAGACAAAGTGAGTAGATCAGCACAGTGCAGAGACAGACAAGGGGGTAGACTGCCAGCTGTAGCAGGTCTCTCTTGAAAACAGCGGTGTGCTTAAGTCTTCATCCAACCTTGCCCTGGGAGATCTCCAGTGTGTTCGTCGGGTGGACTGGGAAGAAAAAGCAGCTAGGTGGGCTGGTGAAGAGGCAGCCAGGTGGGCTAGCATTGTCTGCAAGTAGTAGAGCTGGGACCAGAAGGCGTTGCAGGACGCAGTTCACTTCACATGTGCTACTTTTCTAAGGGACTGAGAGTTCCTAGCCTGTAAGGGGCTGTTGCTAAGCTAACAAAAGGCTGTCTCTTAAAGGCGTGAACCAAGCGGAGCTGAACAGAGGATCAAGATTTGTGCAGGAGAAAGAAGGGAGGAAGTTGTCCCTAGTTCTGCTGTTTCTGCCAAGTTGGGCATCCCATAATCCCCATCCCCATCCAAGTTATTACCCCCTAATAAAAATAACAAAAAACAAGCTCAAATACTGTTTTCTGTGTCTGGATGCAAGTTGAAGACACTATGTGCCTGGCTGTGCAGCAGTGGGGAACCCTGACATTTGCAACCCCCATGAGGGTAGTGCTACATAATCTAAATCAACAAAAATCGTTGGGTAACTTCAACTCACCTCGATTTGCCTGGCTAAATTGTCCATTTTCAGTAAGTTTATTTTGGAACTACTTCCCCAAGCACCACCTAGAAATCAAATATATAAATTATATAAGGCCAGTCTATTTAACACTGATTGCAAAGGAAGGTCAGCACAAAACCAAAAACCTGATTCACAACCTGTGTCAAGCTTATTTAGCTGAATATTCAAAAACCATTATTAAATCACTTAAACAACAGAAAACACTCTAAGGGCCCATTCACACCTTTTTGATCTGTTGCTATGCTGACACACCACAACAGGCCAAAAAATGGGACATGCAGGTTTTTTTTGCAATGCAACACACCACAATGTATGGCAGAGCATTACTGTGTGCTGCAAGGACCATTTGGTACCATTGAAAATTAACAGAACCACAACACACTGCTGAATAGGCATGAATTGGCACCTGTAGTATGAATACATATGTGGACGTCCTGTAGGCTGCTTTTTTGATACTCAATGAGCCTATATAGGGTGTTTGGTGGGTTTCTTTTCCAGCTACTGTTTTGTTCTCTATGAGAAAGGTGATATGACACAACAAACTGAATGTTCTTCATAACTTTGTACGATACTTTTGGATAATTAAAAAGAATAACCACTGCGCTTAGGCTCTACAAAGCAGCTAGCATATATTGCTGGTGACAATAAACAAGATATAAAAAGGAAGAATGCAGCACTTAAAAATCATAAGTGTTTACAGACACCATAACACAAAATAGCAAAATTATATAAGTGAAAGTCCATAAATCCTAGGATACAGCCAGGGTGGATAGCCAAATGATCTGCAAGCTGATCTCCACCGATACACAAGCACACCGGGCCTCTTACCTCTAGGTATGGACCACTAAATTGTTGGTGGTCATACAAGCATTCCAATAATCCTCTGGCTTGTCGCCGTTCATCAATGATAACATCTGAATGGATCTTGTTGGCCTCACTAGGGTATATCCTCCACAGGTTACATGTATCAGAATGAGAACAGTCAACGCCTCATGGAGCAGTGTATGAAAACAATCAAAGGCTTTATTGTAGATAAATTCAGAACACTCACATTTAGAAGCATAAAATCAAGTGTGTTATAAAACATAAAGTCGGATGGTTTCCAACCAACAAGATGGCTGCGGTCCACACGGGTTGCGACGTGACAATTGGTTACCATATGTCACGTCGCAACAAGAGTGGATTTTATGTTTTATGACACGCTTGATTTTTTTCTTTTTCTGACGAGAAATCCCGATCGTGTGTACGCGGCATTAGAAGTAGTGTGAGCATCTTATTCCAAAAATTCTGGATAACAAGATATTGCTAATTTCAGTGCTCTCAAATAAAAGGGGAGAATCCTCATCTCTTTACTGGGGAGCTCTAGAGCAATTTGGAAAGACTTTGCTGCTGCTAACCTAAGCACTGTAAGCTAGGGTAGTGCATCGGTCACCCTGTGATTGTGGTGACTATTGGTCAGTGAAGTTGGTGTAGTGGGGGAGATTCATCAAGTCATAAAGCACATTCTGCACATTCTAGGTGGATTGCGGCAGCACTGCAAACACCAAGCATGGATCTTCTGTTGCTGTTGCCTAACAAGCCTACCAGACGTGAGTCCCTTTTCTCCCAGTCCCAAACTCCAATATGGCTTGCCTCTGTGGTTGCGTTAAAAGCTTTGCACTTCCTGGTGCTATTGCCTGCTGCAAAGCTGACACCCTTCACCCTGCCTTAGCTCCTAATGTTCTCTCTTTGTGGTAAAGACACAGGGTTCTCCCCACTTAAGGACTAAGCCTATTTTTCACACTTGTTGTTTACAAGTTAAAATCAGTTTTGTTTTTTTTTTGCTAGAAAATTACTTGGAACCCCTAAACATTATATATATATTTTTCAGACACCCTAGAGAATAAAATGGTGGTCTTGCAATACTTTATGTCACACCGTATTTGCTCAGCGGTCTTACAAACACAATTGTTTGGGAAAAAGGATTTTTTTTTTTATTAAAAAATAAGAAAACAGTAAAGTTTTCCCAATTTTTTTCTATATTGTGAAAGATAATGTTACGCTGATTAAATTGATACCCAACATGTCATGCTTCAAAATAGCCCCCCGCTTGTGGAATGGCGACAAACTTTGGCACTTAAAAATCCCCATAGGTGACGTTTAAAAATTTCTACAGGTTACCAGTTTTGAGTTACAGAGGTCTAGTACAAGAATTATTGCTCTTGCTTGATCGCGGCGATACCTTACATGTGTGGTTAGAACACTGTTTTTATATGTGGGCGCGACTTATGTATGCGTTTGCTTCTGCGCGTGAACACGGAGGGATAGGGCACTTTCATTTTTTTTTTTTTTATTATTTATTTTACTTTTTTTTTGCACTGTCCTTTTAAAAACAAAAACATTTGGATTACTTTTATTCCTAGTATAAGGAATGTAAACGTCCCTTAATAATAGTAATAGTAGTAATAGTAATAGAAAAAAAAAAGCATGAGAGGACCTCTTTAATGTGAGATCTGGGGTAAAAAAGGCCTCAGATCTCACATTTACAGCTACATCTTTCTTCCACTTTGTACAGTGGGTATAGAAAATAATCCCCCCCCCCTTTAAAAATAATCACATATTGTTGCTTTGCAGTCTGAAATGAAGACAAACACAATTTTTGTTTTATCCAGCTGTATTTAAGTGCAGCTTATAAGTTGGAAAAAAGATTACTTGTAAACTCAATCAGGTGTAGCTAATCACCTGCTCAATGGCACACAAAACCATTTGACTTTCAACTGTGATCATTATGATTAGATCATTATGATTAGCTCAGCATGAAAAGAGCTTTCTTGGAGCATTTCAGTCCCTGGTAGAGCAACTGAAGTAAACAATCAACTATGTGTGGCAAGGCACCGTCAAAAGGTCTCCGGGAAAAAGTTGTGGACAGGCACAATTTAAGAGATAGTTAAAAAAATATTTAAAAGGCTTTATCAATGCCTAGAAGCACAGTGAAATCTATTATTAAGTAGTGGAAGGTATTTGGTACAACACAGACCCTCACTGGATCTGGTCGTCGCTCCAAGCTGGATGAAAGAGCCAGGAGGAAACTGGTCAATGAGTCTACCAAGAGGCCTACAGCAACTCTGAAGCAGTTGCAGAAATTCAAAACAAAGAGTGGTCATTGTGTGCATATGACAACAATATCACAAATTTTCCAAAAATGTGGTTTGTATGGGAGGGTTACAAGAAAAAAGCCACTCTTCAAGAAAGGCCACATGCAGTCACAAGCTTTACCAAAATGCATCTTGAAGATTCCACATGGCCGCATGGAAAAAGGTGTTATGGTCAGATGAGACTAAAATTGAATTATTTGGCCTCAACACCAAACAATATGCCTGGCGGAAATACAGCTTACCATCCAAATAACACCATTCCTACAGTAAAGCATGGAGGTGGTAATATCCTGTTATGGGGATGTTTCTTTGCAGCAGGGACTGGAGCACTTGTCAGGATAGAAGGAAAAAATGGATGGGGCAAAATACCATCAAATTCTTGAGGTAAATCTGCTGTCCTCTGCCAGAAAATTGTGAATGAGATGACAGTGACCCAAAGGACACAGCACACATGACCACACAGTGGTTGAAGGAGAAAAAGGTGAATGATCTTGCATGGCCTAGTCAGAGCCCAGACTTAAACCCCATTGAAAATCTGTGGAATGTCTTGAAGACTGCAGTCCACAAACAGTCACCATCAAATTTAACTGAACTTGAGCAAATCTGAAAAAGAAAGAGTGGGCAAATATTGTAAAGTCTAGATGTGCAAAGTTATTAGAGACATATCCCAACAGACTAAAGGCTGCAATTAAAGAAAAAGGCGGTTCAACAAAATACCGACACAAGGGGGTGATCCTTTTTCCTTTTTCTAAATGATTATATTTGTGAATTTTTGGATATTATAAGCTGCACTGAGTAAATACAACTGGATAAAACAAAAATGGTGTCTGCCTTCATTTCAGGCTGCAAAGCAACAAAATGTGATTATTTTAAAGGGAGCATAATACAGTAGTAATTCTATACAAAGGACACAGAAGTATGAGGAAACCAGTGCTAGAAAACCTGTGTTAGAAAACCCAATAGCTATTATCCAGCCAAAAAGGCAGAAAATTGTAATACTCACTCATCTTGTCACCTTCAACTCTTGTCTTCAAGGCAGCTGCAGACTAGAAAAATGCATCTGATCAAAAGTAAGACAAGGCTTGACAAAGATATTGATAGCCAACATATCATAGGGCAAAGCTACCCAATCAAAACACAAACATGTGTAAATGCCAAGAATCACAGAGCATTCCCTATTAAAAACATAATTCTGCACTGTCACACTGGGGCAACTGGGACTGGCCACAGCCTAGCAGTGAGAGTGGCAGGGAAGTAGTGGCCAGTGACTAGCTGAGGTCCCTGGTTGGTTAAAATTTCTGCTTGGTTTTCTGGGACCTCATTTTGTGTCCGTTTCTTTGCTGAAGAGATTTCAAGTCACAACTTGTCCTGAGAGAAAGTGAAGGTAAATCTATTCAATAGGGACAGCAATTAAAACTTCAAAGCAAAACTCCAGCAAAAATTTCAAGACTAAAGTAAATAGCACCTTGTCAGATTTATATTGCTTTAGGTCCCGTCAGGGAGATTCACCCTCTCTATTTGTCATGTTTACCATTATCACCGGAATAGAAAGAAAATCCCAAATTTTGGGTTATCCCCAGAACAATGATAGAGAGTACGTTTTCCAATGGGGACACTAGTTCTGTTGACCCTGGTAACAATCAGGGAATCCCTTGCTTTGCAGGGATTTCTTATCACTTCCTGTTTTGGCCAGGAAGTGAAGGGAAATCTTCCCAGTGCGAAAGAGGGAAAAAACTCACAGGGTTTATATCCCTCCCTTACTCTATCCGAAATAAAAACTTTGAGATTAGCTTTAACCACTTGCCACCCATCCACCTTAAAATGACGGAGGGGTGGTGCGGCTCTCGTTCTGGGAGGACATCATATGACAGCGCCCCAGAACGCTTGCATGGGCATGCAGCACGGCCATCGTTGCCGTGCCACATTGCTAGGACATGGCCCGACCCTGATCTCTGTAGCTGCGGCTTTTTAACCATGTGATTGGCTGTGTCCAATCACAGCCAGTCACATCTAAATACGGAAGTGCCGTGAATCGGCTCTCCTCACCTCACATGACAGAGTGTGTGGCGAGGAGTGCCGATCAGCGGCATCTCCTCGCACGGGAGACCTATGCAGGTAATCAGGGCCCTGATTACAGGAAAGCCCCAGCAGTGCCACCAATCAGTGCCAATCAGTGCCACCAATCAGTGCCCATAAGTGATGCCAGTCAGTGCAACATTTCAGTGCCCATCAATGCCTCCCATCAGTGCCCATCAGTACTGCCCATCTGTGCTGCCTATCAGTGCCCACCAGTGCCGCCTATCAGTGCTCATCAGTGCTGCATATCAGTGCCACCTATCAGTGTCCATCAGTGCGGCATATTAGTGCCTCCTCATCAGTGCCACCTAATCAGTGCCCATAAGTGCCGCCTCATCAGTGCCTATAAGTGCCGCCTCATCAATGCAGCCTATCAGTGCCCATCAGTGAAGGAGAAAAATGACTTATTTACAAAATTTACTAACAGAAACTAAGAAAAACGTTTTTATTGTTCAAAACTTTCGGTCTTTTTGCAACATAACAAAATTGAAAAAAGTGAAGGGGGCCTGAATACTTTATAATTGCATTGTATGTTGAGGCACAGTTGGATGTATTATATTTATGAAGTTGTAATTGTTGTTGTCATTTTTTCACTTTTAGTATTTAATTTTGATGTTCAGGTTTTTAGTGCTGCCTATATTATACAGCTTACATCGAGAGGTTTACATATATTGACCATAGTTGCTAGCAGCCTTTTGTTTCCCTAGCGCTGACTTTTCTCTTTGTGAAATGCGTTTTCAAAAAGGCGCAGGGACCTTTTCCCTGCAGAATACACAGGCACATCAGTCGATTCTAATGAATGGGCTGCCGTGCCCACGCACCCGTGGCATGCAAAGCCACATATATGTGAGTCGGGGCTGAAAACTAAAAATATATATACTGTATTTATTGGCGTATAACACTCACTTTTTCACCATGAAAATCGGGTTCAAATAGCATGTGCGTGTTATACGCCAATACTTAAATTTTAGCTGCCTTGGAGGGGACAGGGAGTGGGGCGGGATGAGCGCCGTCAGATTACATGCAGTGAGAATCTCCTGTTTACTTGGCGGCCTCTGTAATAGGAAGTCCCGTCTCCTGGGCCACCATTGGACCACTGTTCTGTCTATCATAGGATTCTCACTGCATGTAATCTGTCGGCACTCATTCCGCCCCCCTCCCTGTCCCCTCTTGCTGCAGATGGGCATTGATCAGGCTGCACTGATGGCAATGGTGAGGCTGCTGCACTGATGGCAATGGTGAGGCTGCTGCACTGATGGCAATGGTGAGGCTGCTGCACTGAAGGCAATGGTGAGGCTGCTGCACTGAAGGCAATGGTGAGGCTGCTGCACTGAAGGCAATGGTGAGGCTGCTGCACTGAAGGCAATGGTGAGGCTGCTGCATTGAAGGCAATGGCGAGGCTGCTGCATTGAAGGCAATGGCGAGGCTGCTGCATTGAAGGCAATGGCGAGGCTGTACTGATGGCACTTGTGAGGCTGCAGATGGGCATTGATCAGGCTGCATTGATGGCAATGGTGAGGCTGCAGATAGGCACTGACCCTTATTTTGCTTCAAAGTTCCTTATTTAAAATTTAAGTTTTTTTCCTGAAATTTCCCTCTTAAAATTAATGTGCGTGTTATACGCCTGTGCGTGTTATACGCCGATAAATACGGGTATATATATATAATTTCCTCTGACAATGAAATGCACTATGTAATTGAAAAGATATGTACAGTTTTACTAATATATGCCAAAGTAAATATGCAAAACTGGTTTTAGTAATAAGGGTTTGTTTGGATCTTTGCCCAAGTGTATATTGTCCACAGTTGGTTCTTGGATTAGTTTCATTGTTTAATTCTTTGTTATTCACATGAAGCCAAGGAAAATAAAGCCCACTGCTGTCATTGGAAACCTTTTTTGTATCATTCACAACCATTCATCAGGTCACTTGCTATGTTTATAAGAAAACTGTAACAACATTGCAGCATTCTTTATTCAGTATTGGATTTTCACTGTTTATTTTTTTCACTGGCTATGAGTGGCTTATGCCGTGTACACACGACTTTACTTTTCGGCAGAAAAGGTCCGACTGAATCATTTCATCGGATATTCCGATCGTGTGTGGGCTTCATCTGACTTTTTCTTTCGAAAATTCTGATGGACCTAGAAATAGAGCATGTTTTAAATCTTTCCGACGGAATCAATTCCTATCAGGAAAACTGTTCGTCTGTATGCTATTCCGACAGACCAAAAACGACGCAAGGGCAGCTATTGGCTACTGGCTATTGAACTTCCTTATTCTAGTCCGGTCGTACATCATCACGTTCTAAACAATCGGACTTTGGTGTGATCGTGTGTAGGCAAGACCATTTCAGCGGAACTCCGTTGGAAAAACCATCAGAGTTTATTCTGACGGAAAAAACGGTCGTGTGTACACGGCATTAGAGTTAGGTTTTTGAATGCAAAAGGCTGCTTTGTCAGTTTATGGCAATAGGTATTGGATAACAGATATCCTTAAAGTGATACTAAACAGAAAGTGTTAATTGTCATAATTCATTCACATAAATCATATTTATCATGCCACTGTCTTTTGTTTTCTAACCACTTAAGGACCGGGCCTATTTTTTAGACTCGGTGTTTACAAGTTAAAATCATTTTTTTTTTTTTTATAGAAAGTTACTTGGAACCCCCAAATATATATATATATACAGATATAGATATAGATATATCTATATATATCTATATATATAGATATATATATCTATACACATATAGATATGTCACACTGTATTTGCGCAGCGGTCTTACAAGCACACTTTTTAGTGGAAAAAAGACATTTTTTGAAATTAAAAAATAAGACAACAGTAATGTTAGCCCAATTTTTTTATATTGTGAAAGATAATGTAAATCTTATATTTTTTTATATTGTTAAGGATAATGTAAATCCGAGTAAATTGATACCTAACATGTCATGCTTCAAAATTGCGCCTGCTCGTGGAATAGCGACAAACTTTGACCTTTAAAAATCTCCATAGGTGACATTTAAAAATGTCTACAGGTTGCCAGTTTTAAGTTACAGAGAAGTTATCTGGTGCTAGAATTATTGCTCTCACTCTAATGATTGTGGCGATACCTCACATGTGTGGTTTGAACATCGTTTTCATATGCGGGAACGACTTACATGTGTGTTCGCTTCTGTACGCAAGCGCGGCGGGATGGGGTGCTTTAAATTTTTTCTTTTTTTTTGTCTTTTTAGTTTATTTTTACACTGTCCTTTTAAAAAAAATATTTGGGTCCCTTTTTTTTCCTATTACAAGGAATGTAAACATCCCTTGTAATAGAAAAAAAAGCATGACAGGACCTCTTAAATATGAGATCTGGGGTCAAAAAGACCTCAGATCTAACATTTACACTAAAATGCAATAAAAAATAAATAAAAATTTCCCCATTAAGACCATTGGGCGGAAGTGACATTTGACGTTGCTTCCGCCCTCCAATGTTATGGAGCCTAGTGGGAGCCCATCATTCCCTCACTTGGCTCCAGGCCTGTCAGGGGGAAGGAGGCGATCGTCTCCACCGCTACCGACGGCTCCGGTAAGTGGCGTAGACGACCAAAGCGCGGCAGAAGGGGGGCCCTCCCCCACCTCTGATAAAAGTGATCTTGCGGCGAATCCGCCACAGAGACCACTTTTATCTGAAAGCGGACCGCCCGCAGTTTAACCACTTGACGACCGCCTCACGCCGATTTACGTCGGCAAGGTGGCACGGACAGGCAAAATCACGTATATATACGTGATTTGCCTTCCGCGGGTGGGGGGTCCTATCGGACCCCCCCCCGGTGCCCGAGGCGGTCGTCTTTGGTCCCACGGCGATCGGAGATGAGGGGGAGGCCATCCGTTCGTGGCCCCCCCCTCGCGATCGCCGCCGGCCAATCAGATAACTTCCTTTGCTGCTGTATGCTAAACAGCAGCAAAGGAAATGATGTCATCTCTCCTCGGCTCGGTATTCCGTTGCAGCGCCGAGGAGAGAAGACATCAATGTGAGTGCACTAACACTACACAACACAGTAGAACATGCCAGGCACACAAAACACCCCGATCCCCCCCCCCGATCGCCCCCCAATCACCCCCCCCCTCCCTGTCACAAACTGACACCAGCAGTTTTTTTTTTTTTTTTTTTTTTTCTGATTACTGCATTGGTGTCAGTTTGTGACAGTTACAGTGTTGGGACAGTGAATATTACCCCCCTTTAGGTCTAGGATACCCCCCTAACCCCCCCTAATAAAGTTTTAACCCCTTGATCACCCCCCGTCACCAGTGTCACTAAGCGATAATTTTTCTGATCGCTGTATTAGTGTCGCTGGTGACGCTAGTTAGGGAGGTAAATATTTAGGTTCGCCGTCAGCGTTTTATAGCGACAGGGACCCCCATATACTATCTAATAAATGTTTTAACCCCTTGATGGCCCCCTAGTTAACCCTTTCACCACTGATCACCGTATAAGTGTTACGGGTGACGCTGGTTAGTTTGTTTATTTTTTTTAGTGTGAGGGCACCCGCCGTTTATTACCGAATAAAGGTTTAGCCCCCTGATCGCCCGGCGGTGATATGCGTCGCCCCAGGCAGCGTCAGATTAGCGCCAGTACCGCTAACACCCACGCACGCAGCATACGCCTCCCTTAGTGGTATAATATCTGATCGGATCAATATCTGATCCGATCAGATCTATACTAGCGTCCCCAGCAGTTTAGGGTTCCCAAAAACACAGTGTTAGCGGGATCAGCCCAGATACCTGCTAGCACCTGCGTTTTGCCCCTCCGCCCGGCCCAGCTCAGCCCACCCAAGTGCAGTATCGATCGATCACTGTAACTTACAAAACACTAAACGCATAACTGCAGCGTTCGCAGAGTCAGGCCTGATCCCTGCGATCGCTAACAGTTTTTTTGGTAGTATTTTGGTGAATTGGCAAGCACCAGCCCCAAGCAGCGTCAGATTAGCGCCAGTACCGCTAACACCCACGCATGCAGCATACGCCTCCCTTAGTGGTATAGTATCTGAACGGATCAATATCTGATCCGATCAGATCTATACTAGCGTCTCCAGCAGTTTAGGGTTCCCAAAAACGCAGTGTTAGCGGGATCAGCCCAGATACCTGCTAGCACCTGCGTTTTGCCCCTCCGCCCGGCCCAGCCCAGCCCACCCAAGTGCAGTATCGATCGATCACTGTCACTTACAAAACACTAAACTAAACTGCAGCGTTCGCAGAGTCAGGCCTGATCCCTGCGATCGCTAACAGTTTTTTTGGTAGCTTTTTATTGAACTGGCAAGCGCCAGCGGCCTAGTACACCCGGTCCTAGTCAAACCAGCACTGCAGTAACACTTGGTGACGTGGCGAGTCCCATAAGTGCAGTTCAAGCTGGTGAGGTGGCAAGCACAAGTAGTGTCCCGCTGCCACCAAAAAGACAAACACAGGCCCGTCGTGCCCATAGTGCCCTTCCTGCTGCATTCGCCAATCCTAATTGGGAACCCACCACTTCTGCAGCACCCGTACTTCCCCCATTCACATCCCCAACCAAATGCAGTTGGCTGCATGAGAGGCATTTTCTTTATGTCCTCCCAAGTACCCCTACCCGACGAACTCCCCCAAAAGAGTCGTGTCTGCAGCAAGCGCGGATATAGGCGTGACACCCGCTATTATTGTCCCTCCTGTCCTGACAATCCTGGTCTTTGCATTGGTGAATGTTTTGAACGCTACCATTCACTAGTTGAGTATTAGCATAGGGTACAGCATTGCACAGACTAGGCACACTTTCACAGGGTCTCCCAAGATGCCATCGCATTTTGAGAGACCCGAACCTGGAACCGGTTACCGTTATAAAAGTTAGTTACAAAAAAAGTGTAAAAAAAAAAAAAATATATATAAAATAAAAAAAAATAGTTGTCGTTTTATTGTTCTCTCTCTCTCTATTCTCTCTCTCTTGTTCTGCTCTTTTTTACTGTATTCTATTCTGCAATGTTTTATTGTTATTATGTTTTATCATGTTTGTTTTTCAGGTATGTAATTATTTATACTTTACCGTTTACTGTGCTTTATTGTTAACCATTTTTTTGTCTTCAGGTACGCCATTCACGACTTTGAATGGTTATACCAGAATGATGCCTGCAGGTTTAGGTATCATCTTGGTATCATTCTTTTCAGCCAGCGGTCGGCTTTCATGTAAAAGCAATCCTAGCGGCTAATTAGCCTCTAGACTGCTTTTACAAGCCGTGGGAGGGAATGCCCCCCCCCCCACCGTCTTCCGTGTTTTTCTCTGGCTCTCCTGTCTCAACAGGGAACCTGAGAATGCAGCCGGTGATTCAGCCAGCTGACCATAGAGCTGATCAGAGACCAGAGTGGCTCCAAACATCTCTATGGCCTAAGAAACCGGAAGCTACGAGCATTTTATGACTTAGATTTCGCCAGATGTAAATAGCGCCATTGGGAAATTGGGGAAGCATTTTATCACACCGATCTTGGTGTCATCAGATGCTTTGAGGGCAGAGGAGAGATCTAGGGTCTAATAGACCCCAATTTTTTCAAAAAAGAGTACCTGTCACTACCTATTGCTATCATAGGGGATATTTACATTCCCCGAGATAACAATAAAAATGATTTAAAAAAAAAAAAAATGAAAGGAACAGTTTAAAAATAAGATAAAAAAGCAAAAAAATAATAAAGAAAAAAAAAAAAATAAAGCACCCCTGTCGCCCCCTGCTCTCGCGCTAAGGCGAACGCAAGCGGCGGTCTGTCGTCAAACGTAAACAGCAATTGCACCATGCATGTGAGGTATCGCCGCGAAGGTCAGATCGAGGGCAGTAATTTTTGCAGTAGACCTCCTCTGTAAATCTAAAGTGGTAACCTGTAAAGGCTTTTAAAGGCTTTTAAAAATGTATTTATTTTGTTGCCACTGCACGTTTGTGCGCAATTTTAAAGCATGTCATGTTTGGTATCCATGTACTCGGCCTAAGATCATCTTTTTTATTTCATCAAACATTTGGGCAATATAGTGTGTTTTAGTGCATTAAAATTTAAAAAAGTGTGTTTTTTCCCCAAAAAATGCGTTTGAAAAATCGCTGCGCAAATACTGTGTGAAAAAAAAAAATGAAACACCCACCATTTAAATCTGTAGGGCATTTGCTTTAAAAAAATATATAATATTTGGGGGTTCAAAGTAATTTTTTTGGAAAAAAAAATATCTTTTTCATGTAAACAAAAAGTGTCAGAAAGGGCTTTGTCTTCAAGTGGTTAGAAGAGTGAGTGATGTGTGACATAAGCTTCTAAATGTTGTGCATAAAATGCCAGGACAGTTCAAACCCCCCCCAAATGACCCCATTTTGGAAAGTAGACACCCCAAGCTATTTGCTGAGAGGCATGTCGAGTCCATGGAATATTTTATATTGCGACACAAGTTGCGGGAAAGAGACAAATTTTTTTTTTTTTTTTTTGCACAAAGTTGTCACTAAATGATATATTGCTCAAACATGCCATGGGAATATGTGAAATTACACCCCAAAATACATTCTGCTGCTTCTCCTGAGTACGGGGATACCACATGTGTGAGACTTTTTGGGAGCCTAGCCGCGTACGGGACCCTGAAAACCAAGCACCGCCTTCAGGCTTTCTAAGGGCGTGAATTTTTGATTTCACTCTTCACTGCCTATCACAGTTTCGGAGGCCATGGAAAGCCCAGGTGGCACAAAACCCCCCCAAATGACCCCATTTTGGAAAGTAGACACCCCAAGCTATTTGCTGAGAGGTATAGTGAGTATTTTGCAGACCTCACTTTTTGTCACAAAGTTTTGAAAATTGAAAAAAGAAAAAAAAAAAAGTTTTTTCTTGTCTTTCTTCATTTTCAAAAACAAATGAGAGCTGCAAAATACTCACCATGCCTCTCAGCAAATAGCTTGGGGTGTCTACTTTCCAAAATGGGGTCATTTGGGGGGGGGTTTTGTGCCACCTGGGCATTCCATGGCCTCCAAAACTGTGATAGGCAGTGAAGAGTGAAATCAAAAATTTTCACCCTTAGAAATCCTGAAGGCGGTGCTTGGTTTTCGGGGCCCCGTACGCGGCTAGGCTCCCAAAAAGTCCCACACATGTGGTATCCCCATACTCAGGAGAAGCAGCTAAATGTATTTTGGGGTGCAATTCCACATATGCCCATGGCCTGTGTGAGCAATATATCATTTAGTGACAACTTTGTGCAAAAAAAAAAAAAAAAAAAAAAAAAAGTGTCACTTTCCCGCAACTTGTGTCAAAATATAAAATATTCCATGGACTCAATATGCCTCTCAGCAAATAGCTTGGGGTATCTACTTTCCAAAATGGGGTCATTTGGGGGGGGTTTTGTGCCACCTGGGCATTCCATGGCCTCCGAAACTGTGATAGGCAGTGAAGAGTGAAATCAAAAATTTACACCCTTAGAAATCCTGAAGGCGGTGCTTGGTTTTCGGGGCCCCGTACGCGGCTAAGCTCCCAAAAAGTCCCACACATGTGGTATCCCCATACTCAGGAGAAGCAGCTAAATGTATTTTGGGGTGCAATTCCACATAGGCCCATGGCCTGTGTGAGCAATATATCATTTAGTGACAACTTTTTGTAAATATTTTTTTTTTTTTTTTGTCATTATTCAATCACTTGGGACAAAAAAAATAAATATTCAATGGGTTCAACATGCCTCTCAGCAATTTCCTTGGGGTGTCTACTTTCCAAAATGGGGTCATTTGGGGGGGTTTTGTACTGCCCTGCCATTTTAGCACCTCAAGAAATGACATAGGCAGTCATAAACTAAAAGCTGTGTAAATTACAGAAAATGTACCCTAGTTTGTAGACGCTATAACTTTTGCGCAAACCAATAAATATATGCTTATTGACATTTTTTTTACCAAAGACATGTGGCCGAATACATTTTGGCCTAAATGTATGACTAAAATTTAGTTTATTGGATTTTTTTTATAACAAAAAGTAGAAAATATCATTTTTTTTCAAAATTTTCGGTCTTTTTCCGTTTATAGCGCAAAAAATAAAAACTGCAGAGGTGATCAAATACCATCAAAAGAAAGCTCTATTTGTGGGAAGAAAAGGACGCAAATTTCGTTTGGGTACAGCATTGCATGACCGCGCAATTAGCAGTTAAAGCGACGCAGTGCCAAATTGGAAAAAGACCTCTGGTCCTTAGGCAGCATAATGGTCCGGGGCTCAAGTGGTTAAGAGGATACTGGGGTTGTGGCAGCTATCTGCTGCTATAACAACGGTATTCCCCTTCAAACAGCCGCCGTATAATGACGGCAGGCAGTCCGTAAGTGGTTAAAAACATCCTCCAAGTCCCTTGTTTCTGCAGCACTGTTGTTTGGCCACATGATCTTTTCCTGTACTTTGGCATCTGTCAATCTTTGGGAAGGGCTTCCATTACTCTACTGATTTATGCTCTCTACAGTATGAGTCAGTGTCTGCACAGGCCTGATTGGTGGTGTGTTAGTCACATAACTAAAAAAAAAAAATTCAGAGCAATTCAAAATAAACTATAAATTAAAAATGTTTTACAGCTCCCTATAAATCTTGAAAATCAAATTTGTATTCATTTTTTTTATTGCATTTTTGTGCATTGTGTAGGCAGAGTCAAAGATGATTGACACTAGCTTTCATTTTGTTCAGACAGCATCTGCACCCAAGGCTCTTTTTTTACTATACAGGCATTAGCAATTACATTTGATATATTTAATACTAACTTATATTAAAACTAGCTTTTTTTCTGAGTTTCTTAGTGAATTTATTCATAAGCATACTATATCCTGCACCCATAGTGTTTAGCAATAGGAGGACATGGAGGAGGAGGGAGGGTGGAAAGTGTCATCTATCACTGTGTAGTGACTCTATAGTCACATGGGCTGCACAGATAGGAAAAATAAGTAAATGAGGAGCTTAGAAGGGAACTGAAACTGGAGCATGCTCAGTATATGACAACAGCACAATCTCAGGCTGCAATGGGGACACAGAGAAGATGGGAGGAACAGCTGAAGGCAGGATCAACCAGGTATATTTCACTCTACTCAACATTAAAGCTTTAGTGGCTTTGTGAGTTTGCAAACTCTGTTATATAACATGCAACAAGAGTTTTTCATAGTCTGGGTTTAATTACACTTTCACGATAGATATACTTATATATGGTCAAAATGTAAAATCATGTTTTCATGTCCACAATGTATTTCAATTAGTTGTAACCTACTTCTATTAACCTGAACAATCTTACTTTGTAAATATTTCCACACATTTACTTTCTTGAATTCTGTGACACATTCACTATGCCCTGTGAGAAGACACTACTGTGTCTGTCAGGAAATTGCTCTGAGACATCTGGCTATTAGAAATGTGCATGTGTGCATAAATCTCTGCAGAATGACAACCAGGAATGCGTGCAGGAATGTGCATGGGAATGCCAGCCTGTGCTCAAGTGCTGACTGGTCTTCAGCTGTTCCCTGTTTCCTACATACTTCCAGTATGTTCCCTTTGTTGCTGACCCGGCTTACTCCTGACCTGATCCCAGATCCTGCTTTTGTCTTGTTGCTTGTTCCTGGCCCGGCTCATTCCTGACTTCGGCTGTGCTCTTGATTTGGTACCTCACTGCCTGCCTGTTGATGACCCTG
This sequence comes from Aquarana catesbeiana, assembly GCF_042186555.1. Taxonomy (NCBI): domain Eukaryota; kingdom Metazoa; phylum Chordata; class Amphibia; order Anura; family Ranidae; genus Aquarana; species Aquarana catesbeiana. The sequence goes on from NC_133325.1 coordinate 716,334,566, forward strand.
GCTAATCCTGTGACCACACTTCTATCTCTGATCCTGGCTTCCTGACCCGTTTGAGTGTCTGCCCGGCTGTCTGCTGTTGCAGTTCTGTGCCCTGCTGAGTGTCCCTGCTACAAGTCTGCTGGGAGCTCTGACCATCCACACGTCCCAGCCCTGCAGCGCAAGTGGAGTGCTTCCTTAACCTCAGCTGAACTACTGTGCACGGCTACTGTTCCTGACCTGATGGTTCTCCTCTTGGTACCACATCTCCAGCTGCAAGTCCCTCAATCTACATTTGCAGACACTCATGTTCCTTCTGTCCCTCGGTGCCCTCTGTTTCACTTCCAGGTGGGCCTGAACTGGAGATTCAAGAGAGGCCGACCTCATCATTTTAGTCTCCTGAATTCACACAGCCTGCCTTCTGAACTACAGAGGTGCTGAGAGGAGTTTTAGAAGGTGGAGTCAATGGCATGTGTAGTCATTAGTAATTGTAAGTAAACAGCAGAGGAAAAGCTGTATAGCATGCAGGGAATCCAGGGAGTTGTGGGAAGAGACAACTAGTAGACAAGCAGAGCTCACATCATGAATGTAGAATATTCAAGTAGCTTATATTGGATTATCAATAATAACTATTGTTTATATTGCTATTACAATGCTGATGTTTTAAATAAAAGTGTATACTGGGATTATAGATGTAGCAAAGTCCCGGGCCTCTTTAGGCCTAATGGTGACCTCCAGAGTTAGGGAGAGCTGACATCCTTCAATATAGAGGGGGTTACAAGGCATGGTGGGTGTAATGCAAGATGAACAGGTGGGCACCAGACACTTTTTAAATGCAAAGAGATTTATCGTCTCTTAAATTAAACTGTGGGAGAGAGGGTTAGGGCCAGGATACCCTTAGGTAGATGCAAAGATAATTAGCATACTCCGAGACTTCTATAGGTAGACAGCTGTAGTATGGGTCTATATTCATATATAACTTTAGTTATTGAATTACAAGAAACTTAGTAATAGTTTTAAGGTGATTACATATATATATATATATATATATATATATATATATATATATATATATATATATACATATATATATATATATATATTTCTATATATGTAAAATGTATGTTTCTGAGCTCACAGACGGTCATTCACAGATGGTCACATTGTCTCGGGCTAGGATTTGTTAGTACCAGATACAACCAGCTTTTTCGCGCCTTCCATCTAGCCTTTAAAAGGTCAGACAATAGAGCAGGCCGGTGAACTTCGTTGAGGGACGTGAGTGGTCCTAGATCTTGAACAGGCTGTCGGCTTCCAGAACTATCTGAAAATTCAGAAGTTGAGGGCTTCCCTGGATTGAATGCTGAATTTATCCTGTATTGTAACATCTGTAATACATCTTTAATCGAAGCTAAGTAAATCTTTTTTATTACATTCTTTGTTTTGTGTGTTTTAATCATTGCATTTACTGACCACATATATAAAAGGGTAAATATATAAATGAATCTATGAATAAATGTAACACAGAATTTAACCCCTTGTTACAACAGCTATACAGGTCAAGGTCTCCAGCCGGACACCACTTCTGTATAGGTAGGACTGCTGTCTCCTATGGCAACAATCTTGTAGCTGTTACTAACAGCAATTGAATTAAACTTTTTGCAACATGAACAGTCCTCAGTTTACTCCACACTCACTCACTATGGGCCTTCACTCAACGAGCTCCCAGTTTCTCACTAGACTTCATATCCACTAGCCACTGGATCCCCTGAGCTCTTCTACTTTAACACTCGGTATCTTCCTCAAGCATCACCCCTGCTGTCTGGCTGGGTCCCTGGCTTAGCACTCACAGATACTGCTCAAGCTTCACCCCCGCTGATATGTTAGGTCCCTGGCTTGGCACTTACTGATGCTCCACAAGCGTCACCTCTGCTGTCCTGCTGGGTCCCTGGCTTGGCACTTGGTGAAGTTTTCCCACTTCTTCACCGTCCCCTGCTGGTGAGAAGTCTGCTCTGGTACTGGCCTCAGCTTACTCACTGTAGTCTCCGGTAACAAGGTTGATGGTCCCTTAGTAGCGAAAGCTTCCCCTCTACCTCCGACCACAACTGGTTCCCCGGCCAGCGGAACTGTTACTTCTGGTTGGACTACAAGCCCACAGTCCCAATCCTATGCTGTTTTTCCTGCTTCTGGATAGGCCCTCGGACAGCCTAGCAGCCAGATGCCCCTGGGATAGGTCTTAGGTTTCTGGCCTAGCAGCCCGGGGCACTACAACACACGACCACCCAGACAGCCGTCCAGGTGGCACAGAAAAGTGATCACCTGACTCCACCCAAATAAATAGGTTCTCCCTGCAGACCAAGGGACCCAAGAAAACCCCCGCCCATTGGCTGAGGCACACCATTCATTCCTAATCTGTCCTTGCAATGCCCTTGTCTTATCTAATGTCACCAGCTACAATGCCACCTAGTAACAGAAGAGAGAAGGGCAGCAATTCCAGAATTAGGGGGAAATCAATTGACCCCCTAAAAATTGGCCAAGGCAACTATCGCCTGGCAACTAAATTTGATAGCAACCCCGCCTAAACATAAGGGTGCTACATAGATTTCCTTTGAATTTTGTACTGTAGATGACAGCACTATAACTATATAATATATATAACTATATAATATAAGTATAATGATGACCAGAGCATCTTGTATATTATATCTTATGTTTTCTTTTGTGTACTGCTTACACCGCAAAAAAAAAAAAAAAAATTACAAAAACAAAAAAAAAGGATTAGCTTTGGCTAGAGTAGGGGGTTTTGTTCTGTATCCTGTTGAAGAAACCAAACAGAAAGTGTATAGTTACTAACTGTTCCTCATTTAGAAGGATTCTTCCTCTTTTGCAACTAAATCTTTTTTGTCTGATGTTGTTGTGTATATAAATTCATACTAACGTAAAGGCACTATGTACCTACCACACGTTATACTACAGTAAAGGCCCCTTTCTCCCTAAATCTTCTTGAGACCCACAGCAATTTTTTTTTTTTTTTTATGATGTGTTGGTTCTGCACATTGTACCTTTTAGTGTTTGTACTCTACCCCAATGTACTATACACCATTTTTCTCTGGACAGATATTGCTTTATTTAGCAAATTTGAATACAAATTTGAAAAAAAATAGGTAAATATTTTTAAAAATGTTTTTCCTTTTTTCCAATGCAGCATTTACATAATTAGTGCATCCCCACATATTGACCCTTCAAAAAACTAAAACAAAGTCTGCTGATCAAAATAGTGCAAATTTTATGTAACATAGCAGAATAGTGAAGCTCAAACTAAAAATATGCCTTAAACTTTAGGAGACCTTCATTCCTCTTTAGATACTAAATTGTGACACATGCGGTGCTTAAAAAAAGGTTTGCATAAATGGTAGTTTATCATTAAGATAAGATCAATGTGGGTTGGGGAGGGCACAAATTGGCATAGCAATGACAATGAATATTCTTAAATAAGCACTTGAGGTTTGCACAGTAAATGCACATGTCATCTAGATTAGTGGTCATCAACCCTGTCCTCAGGGCCCACTAACAGGCCAGGTTTGCAAGATAACTGAAATACATCACAGGTGATATCATTTGCTGCTCAGTGATTGCAGTATTATAGTCTGCATCTCCCCAAGGAAATACATAAAACCTGGTTTGTTAGTGGGCCCTGAGGACAGGGTTGATGACCACTGATCTAGATCATCCAGCAGCATTGCTGGGACTTGAGGATTAGAAATGAAAAAGGATCAGGATACCTGAAGATTCTAAATTATTTTTTGCTGAAGCTATAAGTTATGCTCTAACAAGGGTTAATACACTTGTAATATGTATATATAAATATATATACAGTATTTTTTTGTTTTCTTTATGGGGAGCCTGAGCAGTGGTGTACAGACCACCATATGCAGCTCTGTAGCAACAGATCCGTTCTAATAGTGATCTACTGCTGGATCCAATTAGCTAGCAATAGATCACTGTACCCATGATCTATTGCTGCAAAAAGAAGCAGGAAAGAGCAGCAACATTCTATTTCAGCCTCCATTACCAAAGTGCCATTACCTAACGTGTGGACTATGTACAAATGCTGTGTAGAACTATAAGAAAAGTCTAGGAAATTACCTTTCAGCTCCTGGGTTTAATGCTGGATGCTGGGTGTCATTGACAGCTGGCAGTTCCAGCCTAATCCCCTACCTGTAGGAGCCACTGATTCCTGGTGCCGTTTAAAACGTTGATGGGAAGAATAGCCACTGCCCTATTACTGTTTTAAAATGGCAATGGGGTCTCTGATGATTAATTATTCTGTTTGGAAATTAAAAAATATATCAGTAATGAAAAAAAGGGGGGGGGGTTCATTTTATGGTTTTGCGTAACTGGCTTGATGTGGCAGGGGTGTTTTCTTTGCCTACATATTTTTTATAAAAGATGTCTGCCTTTCTGATCACATAAAGTTGAGCGTTTGCAAGTGAGAGGAAATCTTTTCAAAGTGCGCTGAAATCCCCATCTAGGCCGTTTTCAACAGGGCAGCTGCCCCCATTGGAAGGTTTCCCCTCATCTCTTGTTCCAGTGACAACTGTAAAATTATACATTTCTCATAATTTTCTGTTTCAATGATGATAGTCACCATGATGAGTAATGAGGGGTTTTGGGGATTTTGGATTTAAACACACAGGGTGATTTTAGGAAAGATTTGTGAAAAACAACCAAACATAAGTGGCATAAAAAAATAATTTGAGCTATAATGTTGCAGTACTGTAGACCTACCTGAACATCCAACATTGTAAGCAATTTAGCTTTCTCTACTTTGTTGCGATCCTCCTGGTTGCTGTGTATAGATAAACTATTGATTTGGAAGGACAGCTGTCTAAGATCAATATCAGAGGTTGTGTTTTGTAGTTTCCCGGAATTAGTTGGGGGCTTTTCTGCAGCTTTAGGTTTCACAGTTATTGAAATGTCCTGTAAAAGGAAGTACAATATATTTTTTCCTGCTTTTCTCATTTTTATTTATTCGGTATAAAGACAGAATATAATAGGACAGTGTTTCAATAGGATGGGGCAGTCTCTTGCTAGTCATTCTGTACTCACAATATAAAGTGAAGGTAGATCACAGATGTGAATATATTCTTTCTGAATGATCAAGGGTTCACATGAGTATAAATGGTCGTTCCTAAAACTTACATATTTACAATAGATGTAGAAACACTTTATTTTATACACATCAAGAACGTACACATTAAATTCTCAATTATCGCTAATATATACAGTATTTATATAAGGATGTTTTCTGATGGTGTCACCATTGCATCCTGCTTGCAAAATGTGTGTTGAAACAGCCAACTGTAGTCTTCATTGGAAGCCTGGCTGAAAACACAGAAGTGCAACTGGGAGACAGGGACAGAAGTGTAGTCACCCTATAACAGGAAGTGCCTATACAAAGACCTTCATGGTAGGGTAAGGTAGGATAACATGGAAGGCATGGCATAATAGGATAACCTGATATTATTTTAATAAAAGCTGCAATAATGAAAATGACTTGAAATTGAATGTACCTGTTAAATTTCAATGAGATGTTATAGGTATTACATAATCTTTAATGCTAAGTGTGCAGTGTTGCCATGTTTCACTACAGATTCCTAGACCAGCCATAAATTGACACAGATAATTCTGCTTATAATCAATTATGCAGCAACAGCACCACTGTTTATTGTCCGAATGGTTCCAAAAATGTGTCAAAATTGTCCAATGTGTCCGCCATAATGTCGCAGTCACGATAAAAATTGCAGATCCCTGCCATTACTAGTAAAAAAAAAAAATAATAATAAAAATATAATATATATAAATCTATCCCCTATTTTGTAGACGCTATAACTTTTGCGCAAACCAATCAATATAAGCTTATTGTGATTTTTTTTTACCAAAAATATGTAGAAGAATACATATCGGCCTAAACTGAGAAAAAATTAGCTTTTTTTAGAAAAAAAATGGGAATATTTATTATAGCAAAAAAGTACAAAATATTGTATTTTTTTCAAAATTGTTGCTCTTTTTGTGTTTATAGCGCAAAAAATAAAAACCGCAAATACCAACAAAAGAAAGCTCTATTTGTGGGAAAAAAAGGACGTCAATTTTGTTTGGGTACAACGTCGCACCACTGCGCAATTGTCAGTTAAAGCAAAAAACGCTCTGGTCAGGAAGGGGGTTAAGTAAGATTATTTGTATCATTCTTTATTGCTATCAACGTACATGTACTTTTCCTGAAATAACATGGACATTTTCTTTCAGATGTAAGTATAATGACATGACAAGAGAGCAGAGCAGAGAACACTTGTTGTGTGTCCACCTCTGTTCCCCCGCTACTGGCGCCTGCGCACAGCACCCCGCCCTCCTCCATCTGTCCCGCAATGCTTACAAACAGTCCAGAGATTCATGATGATGCACCTCCTTCCTTCTCTCCAAGCAGCTCTGGATGAAACCACAGAAAATTTCCCTGGACCAAGGTAGATTACTAAGCAGCTCCCAGGCAGGGGACCCTATTTAATGAATGGGGAGTGGGACACATTCGGGACACTTTTTTCTGGGGGCAGCCTCCTGATAACAAGGACTGTCCCCAGAAATCATGGATGTCTGGTCAGACTAGCTTACTGTATGCTCAGGTTTAGCTGCAAGTTGTTTTACATAACAGAACAACTGAAAACCCGTTCATAATCTGAACGTTTTTGAAATAATCTTCAGATCGGTATTACTTACTGATTTACTCCAGTGTTCTATCGATTTTTGTATGGCCTCTTCTTTTGTGATTTTAGTTGGTATAAAAATACGCTCACTGTTCAGATACTTCAATATTTGATCTTTGTAAACCTTTTTCCGGTTCAAGAGCTCTGAGGCCGTTTTACTCGCTTCTATGATTTTCTCAATAAGGTCTAAAAAGAAGAAAAAAAGAAGGGTAAATCTACTCAGAACTGATATTTATGGTTTGGGTAGATTTCAGTGAGTTGAATCGCCTTATGTCTATATTCTAAGTCAGACTCTAGACCCAAGCTTTCAACGCCACTGGACTCTACATTCACACCTTTATTGAGGATGGCTTCACACCTGTGCATTAGTGTGTTGCAGGTTCATTCATGTTAAATGGCACCACAGTGCATTAGAGGAACGCACCTCCAATTTACCTGCATTGAAGCAAACATCAAAGCACAGTAACATGCTACTGCGTAGTGCAAACATAGTGCAGGTGGGTTTTCTGGTGGTATGTTGGCTGCCCATTTAAATTAATAGGCTCTCTTAACAAAATGCTCATTAACATATAATCTAACACACGCATGTTATTGCACCAGACTGCACAGATGTGATTGGGGCTGTAAGGTCATGGGATTGCAGCAGCTGATTTGAGACTCTTATGCCAGGTACACATGGGCGGACTTTTCGACCGGACTGGTCCGACAAACTTTCCAGCAGACTTTCGACGGACTTTTGACGGACTTCCGACGGACTTTCTAACAAACGGACTTGCCTACACACGATCACACCAAAGTCCGACGGATTCGTACGTGATGACGTACACCAGACTAAAATAAGGAAGTTGATAGCCAGAAGCCAATAGCTGCCCTAATGTCGGTTTTTGTCCGTCGGACTAGCATACAGACGAGCGGATTTCTGGGTCGGGCGGAGTTATGACGTAAAGATTTGAAGCATGTTCCAAATCTAAAGTCCGTCAGATTTGCGACTGGAAAGGTCCGCTGAAGGTCCGGTGAAGCCCACACACAATCGGATTGTTCGCCGGATTTGGTCCGTCGGCGTCCGTCAGACCAGTCCGGTCGAAAAGTCCGACCGTGTGTACGCCTCAATAGGCTGGATTCACACCTACGCAGTTTTAGTGCTTTTTGCAATTTGCAGATTTGTACTACAGTCCACTTACCATGGTTTCCTATGGAACACGTTCTGTAGTGCAAATCTGCAAAATGTAAAAAGCACTAAAAATGCATAGGTGTGAATCCAGCCTTATATTTGGGTATTTGGATGAAAATATTTTGCTGATGATAAACAGGGAGCATTGATTGATTAAACCCGTTGTTCACCCAAAACTGGAATAGGTGTTAATACTTGTTTGCATCATGTGCAGTGAGCTGTGTAGCACTACCCCTAAAGGAGCTGCTGAATTGTCTTGTGATTTCTTTGCACACCTGAAGATGACACACTGCGCTCACCCAGCTCTTATGGAGATACCTTGAAGTATTTTAGGAATTGATTAGGCCAAACACAGCCTAAATTAAGAAAGAATGGTTTAGCTAGTGTGCTTGTACAAACAATGAATAATAAGACAATAATGTTACTCTTTTGCCGCTTACACACGATCGGAAATTCGGCCAGCAAAAGACCGATGAGAGCTTTTGGTCGGAAAATGCGACTGTGTGTATGCTCCATCGGACTTTTGCTGGCTGAATTCCAGCCAGCAAAAGATTGAGAGCATGTTCTCAATTTTTCGGTCGGAAAAAGTTCCTATCCAAAAATGAGATTGTCTGTAGCAATTCCGACGCGCAAAATTCCTACGCATGCTCGGAAACAATTTGACGCATGCTCGGAAGCATTGAACTTCATTTTCTCGGCTCGTCGTAGTGTTGTACGTCATCGCGTTCTTGGCGGTCGAAAGTTCAGCAAACTTTTGTGTGACCGTGTGTATGCAAGGCAAACTTTAGCGGAATCCCGTCGGAAAAGCCATCATATCTTTTTCCGACCAAAATCCCGATCGTGTGTATGCGGCATAAGTGATATGATTAAACACCTGCAGTATTCTGACAAACAGTAATTAACAGAACTAAACTGCATTTATCTAGCAACACAATATAAAGACAGTCCTAACTTGCTGATGAAAAGCAAAAAAACATTGGCTGGCAAAGTTGGGGCCCTTGAAGGAAGCACAACAGTTCCCAGCAGACAACAGAGTAAGTTGTATGATGTTAGTGTCTTAACCAGGGGTCTCAAACTGATGGCCCTCCAGCTGTTGCAGAACTACAAGTCCCATGAGGCATTGCAAGGCTGACAGTTACAAGCATGACTCCCACAGGCAGAGGCATGATGGGACTTGTAGTTCCACAACAGCTGGAGGACTGCCAGTTTGAGACCCCTAGTCTTACCAGTCCCAGGGCACACTCTTCTGGGTCTCTGGACATATACTCTGATTAAGTAAATGTCAAGTTAAAGTCAGACCAGGACAGAAGTTGCTGTGATCTCTCTCTTTCAATCCTGCTGAAACAGTCCCTCTTTTCCTTTCTTACAAGTGGTAGGAATGCTTTCTAGTATAGCCTTTTTAATCCAAAGGGGAACTGGATTATTCCCAAATAAAGAGGAGTTAAAGCAAGCCCACTAGGGCAGAACTATTTCACAGAACAAGGAAATAACAAAAGTCAGTGGCCAAGAGGCCTTTCACCACAGTAGGCACTCTATAAACTCCAGGCATTTCTAGGTAGGTTTGCAAAAGGGTCCTCCCTTGCAAGCTAGAACCCAGCAGTAGTAGCCGGTGGTCCTCTAGTGATGGTCAGAGGTCTGCCAATGGTCACAGTCACATGCTGCATCCAGCAAGTGAAACACTGATCCCCTGTGTGGGCTCTCAAGATTCAGGTCCCCTCACATGTAATATTCCGCAGATAATATCATATAATGGTGGCACTCTTTTCCTAGGCAGCACAGCATCAGATGGCTCCGGCAAACTCTGGCCACACACCACTGTTCCCCCTTCACTGCAAACTTGTACTGCGCTATCTCAGGTGCTCAGCACAGTAAAATAGTAAAGCTTATCTGAGATTTTAGTGATTAGGTTTACATAAACCCTGCTAGCATCTCTGGGAACTTAAAGGATAACTCCAAACAAAATATAGCAAATAAAAATATATATATGGCATGTACAATTGCGAAAAAAGCCATATTGTAATTTAACTTTTATAATATTTACCTTTCCTTTACAATCTCCAATGTGGCAACCTGGAGGTGTTCATTACACAGATGGTGTACAGAATGCCCCCCAATAATGTTATTTCCTGCTTGTGTGATTGGCTTACTGATTTTCCCAGAAGTCTGCACTGAGACCCCATACACACTATTAGATTTTCTGCAGATTTTTGTCTTCAGATTTACCAAAAACATATAATATGAGGTCAAAGCCCAGAGTTTCAATTTGTATGCAATCAGGTAGGACCTTGCACTACATGGTTTTAGTAAATCTGAAGACAAAAATCTATAGAAAATCTAATAGTGTGTATGGGGGTCTAAGATGCAAATCAGATTTTAGGCAAACTTGCATCCTCTGCAATAATTTTTTTTTTTTTGGTGAGATACTCCCAAAAGTTTATTCGTGTTTAAAGGGACGCAGGCCCTGCCACTTTCCTCATTCGAGCCCTGCAGGTGAAGAAGCTGGTTAATAATTAAAAAGTCACATTCACAAACAAACTGATTTTTCTTCATAATAACAAAAGGTAGGAATATGCAACAAAGTTTGTGAAAATCCTTGTAATGTCAATAGATCACCCAGCGGGGACTGTTTTTTTCTAAACAAAAGTGGTTACTGTTTAAATTTAGCAATATAGCTCAACATACAGTTAAAGAGACATTTAGTGGTACAGGATATTTCCTGGAACAAAAATTTCCATTGACAAATCCCAGGAATTCCTGATTAGGAATGGTCTGTGATATATTTTTTTTAACTGAAGAAACATACCGTAGTTTTGTTACGAGCCAAGTCACTAAGTCACTCCACTGTTCATTGTTCAAATTCTAACACTTCTATACCTACCTACTGTATATATAGGAATGAACGGTGTGTGTTGTCTACAAAATACATGTGCCCTGATTATTAATCTGTGTATTGTTTAATGTCTCACTTGGCTTTAGGAACATCTCACCTGCTTTGCCATAGTTTGCTGTTTTGGTTTTGCTGACAGTCTTGTACAGAGAGTCTAAATCAGACATATCCAGCTGCTGCAGTATTCTCCGGCAACCCATTCTCTCAGAAGTACTGAGATCCATGATGAACGAAGAAACTCAGGAGAGAACCAGACCGATGTTCTATACTTCCCTCAACTAAACTAACTACGAAGTAAAGGATAAATGAAAGTGAAACTAGTCACTGCAGTCAAATGCCAGATCAGGGCGGATTATTATTTCCTTCCAGATGTGCTTATCGTGACACAAAGATTCTAATTCTGCTGGCGTACACTTACTTACTGATCCACCTACTGTAATAAAGTTTTGGCGATTCTGCTGGTGTACAACTACTGATCCACTTAAAGTGGATGGCTACCTAAAATAAAAAATTTGCATCAAAAATCTTTAAAAAAAAAAAAAAAAAAAAAACATTTGAAAAAAAAAATGTAACTTACCTGAAACCCTTGTTGCTAGGCAGTCTTCCTAATCTGCCTCTTCCTATTCCACGACGTTACCTCCTCTTCGGTGAGCGTCCCCGTTGCCTTCTGGGAACTGTGTGTGTCCCAGAAAACCACGGGGCCATTCACAAAGCACCGCGCGACACGCGCATGTGCAGTAGGAAACGGGCAGTGAAGCCGCAAGGCTCCTCTGCCTGTTTCCCTTCGTTAAGATGGAGGCGCCGGTGGCTGATCCGATGGACGGATCAGCCTCAGGGGGCCGACATCGCGGGCTCGCTGGACAGGTAAGTGTCCTTATTAAAAGTCAGCAGCTACAGTGTTTGTAGCTGCTGACTTTTAAAAAAAAAAAAATATTGCGGCCGGAACCCCCTTTTAAGCCTCATAAACATGATCAGATTTTCCGACGGGAATTGTGTGATGACAAGCTGACCATGTGTATGCTCCATCGGACAATTGTTGTCGGATTTTCCACGGACAAATGTTGGATAGCAGGTTTTAAAATATACCGCGGACAAATGACAAAACAAGCCAGAAGCGGTCTGTCTTGTAAACTAGCATTCGTAATGGAGAATTAACATTCGTGACGTGGCAAATTATGAAATCTCGAAATGCAGCGCACATTCTCTTTATCTTTAATGGGATAATAATGAAGCTGCTTTGCTGGTGATACTGATGGAGTTATTGCAAACAAATTTTCAAAGGCTTTTTTTTCTAGTGATATCAAGAATAATATTATTATGCCTTTTTTTTTTTTATTTGGGCAAGTTACCACAACACCATTATCCCGTAGTTTTCAGATCAAAGATACAACTATCTTGGTGTCCCTTGTCAATTTTACATTGTATTTTTTAAATGTAACTACCTACTCCCAAACTGTCATTTGAAGTAAAATACATAGCCAAGTATTATTCTCCACAATTTTTTTATTGTGCATTAAAAAAAAGAAAACAAATAGAATTAGACATGCTATCTGCCAATAGAACTTAAACAAAAAGTGAATTCTATGCATCCAAAAATATAGAAAATATACCAAATCAAATCATTATTATTCGACCAAAAAATAAAATAAAAGCTTCATGCATGTGTCCTGCTTCTTAATACAGGGGGTCAACAATGCCAAGAGTTGGTGACAGCAGTGGTCCGTCATCAGGAGATAATTCCGAAAATCATCTGGATTATTCTCCTGGAGCTTCCGCAGCAAAGGCATATGACATAATTGGTCACGATTAATAAAGCAACCAATTTTTGGTCCAAGAACTCCTCCTCCTCCTGTTCCTGGACTGGACTTGGGTCAAAGCAATAACTCCAAGGCCAAAAATAATAACACGTTATCTCCTCCAATTCCGCAACATGTATGGTTGACGAACGACCGTTCAGAAAGGAACTGAAAAGTGTATATGTGAAAAAGCACAAAGCGCTGTGATAGTTATTTAAGATAAAAAACCAAACTCCAAACTAATCAAAAATAAGTGAGGCTGCTATCAATAAAGAGTGTTCAGAATCCCTACACATAAATAAATATACAAAAGATTGAAGCGCTTCACTGCGTGATCAGTGGATTGAAATTATGTATGTGCATCCCACACATGAATACACGACTAATGTGTAATGAAGATGCAACTATGATATATAACCACAAGTGTCAAAAAACAAATAAAAATGCCTATATCAAAGTGAAATTGTGTTACAAAAATAAATAAATAAATAAATAAATAAATAAATAAATATAGAGAAGTGTAAAACCTGGACAATTAGCCATCAAACATTAATCAAATAAATAATGATTATTACCAAGTGACTATAGTAAAATAGACACACAAATGATGTAGTATAAAATATGAAGAGAAACAGGACAATCAATTCTACTGAGAGATAAAACTAGTCCCAGTATTTGAGGTTCTTTAATTGCTTAATTGGAGTATTCACTTGTTATTCCTGAGCGATAGTGTCTTTCAACTCCAGCCTCATAAGATGTGATTTTCAGCACCGTATGTTATATGTAAAGTAAATAAAGAAAAAACTTCATTGCGCAATGATCTAAAGTATAGTACACCAGCAAAATGCTATGAGATCCACTCACGTGCGCCCCGTATTGAGAATAACATATGCAGATGTGAAAAGCAGTCAGCCGCCGTGGACGAGAGCAAGATCGCTGCAGTGCACAGCCAGACTGACAGTCTGCACAGTGCGTCCTAGGCTCCTCCCACGCGTTGCGTAACCGTCACGTGACTTGTCTGAAAAGTGTCTGAAAAGTGTGAAATGAAAAGCGTGAATCAACACTCACAAAACTTCTACTAACACGAAATTAGCAGAAGGAGCCCAAAGGGTGGCACTAAAGAGCTGAAAAACCACGTAGTATGTCAGTACGTTCATGTTTGTTGGCCGACAATTCCTTGCCGTTTGTATGAAAGACAAAATCCAGGCACGTGCCTTCGGACAAAAGTCTGAGGTTTTGTCTGCGGGAAATCCGATCGTGTGTACGAGGCTTTACAGTTGTAGTGCTTACCTCCAAAGGAGCTGGTAATGTATGGGTTCCCTGATTTGACCCGATTCCGGCAATGCCGGGAAATTTATTTGGGCTGCACACCTAACAAGCCAACAAAAATGGGAAAAGTATTAAACAGTCAGAAAGTAAAGCAAATTTGTGCAGCACAATAAAAACAATGCATGAACCAAATATGTTTGGGTAGGCACAGCGTGATGCGGTGGGCAGAAAGCACATGGAGTCCAAGTGCAGTAAAACGAATATATAGTAACAAAAGTCCAGCAATACACAACAGGCCCAGTGGGAAGGCAACCCCACCAGGAACACTCACAAGATGTAGCAGTGATGGAACAGTTGACTGCAGACTCAGAGATGCCGACAGCAGAGCAGAATGCGGTCTGGCCTGTTCATACTAAAAGGGGAAGCTTTTCAGAGGTTTGGATTGGTCTATGCGCTTTCCCTACTCCTCAAGAACCTTTTCCTGACTCTATGTATTGTTCCTGTCAGACAGGTGACCTGTCCCTACAATAGGCACACGCAAAATGTGTGCCAAACCCATGAACCAGGGTCTTAAATAGACTTTGCCTGACCCAAGATGCTCAAAATCACATGGGGTGTCAGCATCCAATCAGATAGCTGCCTTCCTGCGACTGAGGAAACCATAGAGGAACTAGGTTCCCTGTGACTTCCTCCCCCATCTGCATTGCTGCTGTGGACAGGTGCCACCTGCAGTGGAGAAAATAGACTGTACCTGCCTACATACATCTGGACCCAAACCCCAGGAGTACCTGAATCCTGGGGGGGGCAAATAAAGGTAATACTCATTTAGAGGCTAAAAGTCTTAGAACCTCTCTACAACTTCTCCCACAGACCAGTGTGGTACTAGATGTTGGCTAGTGTTGGGGCCCAGAGTCCTACATTGGAGCTCTCCAATCAATTTTGTTATCCAACGGTAAAGGGGGTGAAAATTTCAAAACTAAACCTCATATCAGGATAACAAGATTGAGACCAGTGGCCTCTCACTACAGTAGAGGCTCTCCAAACTCCAGGTGATCCCTGGTAGACTGGTGAAAGAGTCCTCCCTCTGAACCGAGTGTCCAGCAGCAGTCTCTCTACAGGTCTCACCAGCAGGCGGTGTGCCAATTGTCTGTACCACAGGATCAGAATTCAGCAAAGCGGACTAGATAGAGCAGGTATGCTGGGTTCCGTAGTTCACAACAGCACAGCATGAGATTCAATGACAGATGCAGTCTCTTAGCCCAGCAGCCAGCAATGTCTCTCACTGCCTTCCCCCACTCAGCAGTATAGCACTCAAGTGTAGCACATCATCCACTCACAGACTATGTGTGTCTGCCCCTTAGCACAAGGCAGAGGTCCTCCCACACAAAACTGCCTTGAGCTCAGGTTTCTCCTTCCTTTTCCTCCTTTCATGCACAGGTGATGATTTGCTAAAACTGGAGAGTGCAACATCTGGTGTGGCTGTGCATGGTAGCCAATCAGCTTCTAAGTTCAGCTTTATAAATTAACCTCCCTGGCGGTATGATTATGTCAGATTTTTGGCGTTTTATATTGTAGGCCTGTAATTCTTAGGAATAACACACTTAAATCTGTCCAAACAAGAGTCTAATAGACAGCCCGGGTATGATAAAGTTTGAAACACAAAATTATAAATTATAATATAATAAATAACTATAAATAAATATAACAAATAATAATATAATAATAATGAAATGTATTCAATATTGTAATCAAATCGAAAAAAACACTGAAATTTGCTCAGTTGCAGAATTGTCGCTGTCATTACTTTCAGTGTTTGATGACAAATTTCCCCACAAATCATTATCACTCAATTCTGCAAATGATTCTAATTTATTATCGCTGTTTTCTAGCTGGTCTAAAACCGTTTTTGATGTAAAGAGACACTTTTTGGTTGCTATGGACAATCTCCAGTTTCCAGGCAGAAAGAACAGTATTTATAATATAAAACTGCATGCAGGGCAGCGGACAAACCACTAGGGACAAAAGGGATGTGAAAAAAATGATACAGTAATGTAATATGTAAGATTACAGTATACTGTATGTATCATGTGTTTTTCACTTTTTGAATTTGGCGCCGTTCTCCGTCCCCATGTGTCGCAACGCTCGCAGGGAACGGAGCTGGCACTGTGATAGATTTGGCGGAGGACACGGCTCGCACACACAGCGGGAGGACATCGCAGGTTCCTGGGGACAAGGTAAGTAACTTTGCCTGGATCCTGCGATGCGATCCCAAGTGTGGCTCAGGGTTACCGCTTTTGGTACTGAAAATTTATTCCAAGCCATACTAGGGATTACTGCCAGGGAGGTTAAGCTTTGACAAAAAAAAAAACTGCAAGCTGATTGGTTTCTATGACCAGCGGCAGAGTAAATATATGTGTGGTATTTACTATGGGAGGCTGACATCTAGTGGCTGCTCTGAGAATAGCAAATTCTAATTAACAATGTGGTTTTCTCATCACGTGCCCGGGTTGAATGTTGGGTTTATGTTGTTCGATACTGTTGTTGTTTTTGTATAAAAAAGTGACAATAAAAAAAATTAATTGATTAAAAAAAACAATGTGTTGCACATGAATAGTATAAATAGATGCTGGCCACTGACCACTCCCATCCTTGATAAAACCCATGTGATTGGGTGAAACATGTCGGACCTTATACCACGACGGTGACGTTTTTGTCGTCACGGATGATGCATCACATCGGCGCATGCACAGTACTCTGGTGTGAAGTGAGCAGCAGCCATATTTGGCTAGGCAACAGGACGGAGCCTGGCATAACTGACAACGCTACATAGCGTCCAGCAGAACCCCCAGCCAAGCCATCTGGATTGAGAGTCGGCAGTATACTACTTCAGCCGCAAAAGCCCCATGCAGTGCATGACCCTCAGCCATCTGTGGACATCTGTGGAGACACCGAGACACTTGTCTGTGCACCAATGTTCTTTGTGTACCTTGGCTGGATGAGAGGAACAGTGGTCCATGTGATTCTGCTCTATACCTGTCATTATCTTGCGTGTTCTGTTTTGAGGCAACTGTCCTCAGCTGCTCATATCCTGGGACTGTACTGTCCTTTAGCTTTGAACTATTTGGTCTTACTAGTGACTGACTATCTAGACTGTCCAGCAACTAGTGGCTATATGCCACCTTCTATACAGCACCTAACAGCCAGTACAAGGGGTGGGCGAGAGGGGAGGTGCCCTGGGCGGAGTGTGAGAGGGGGCGGATTTCTCCCCCTCCATCTGCTCGCTGACTCTGAGCATAATACGAGAGCCGCTCTGACCGATCTGCTCCCTCCCCCTGCATCCTCATTGGCAGGAAGGAGAGCGACTTCAGGAAGGACTGAACCAGCAGGGTGGCAGGTGGACAAGCCTCCCATTATCTCAGTAACTGTGAAAAAACAGACTGATTTCTCCCGTCCATAGGACAGGAGAATCAGTCTGTAAATTCTGAGACTGGTGGCTGCAGTTCTGTAAGAGTGTCTGTGACACTTACACAGCCCAGCGGTAAATATGAAAACAGCAGCTGCAGATTCCTCTGTGTGCCGAAGATGCCTGATCTTCCAGCCTGGACATGTGGGTGAGTGTGCACACTGCAGTACACTGTAATAACTGAACTGTCCTTATCTCCATCCCCCATCCGTCTCCCCCCCACCCCTCATGTTCTTTTAAGACATTCATTAACTTTCACTTTCAGTTAGGCAGGTAATAGATGGTACAAATTTCTTTCCAGCAACCACAGATTGCAGGAAAGAAATTTGCATGATTCCCCCGTCAGCACAGTCAGTGCTGACAGGGGAATCCCTTCCACTGAGCAATTGTATTCTCCCGACAAACAGTGATTATCACTAGCAGATATAGCAACCGCTAGTGATAATCATAAGAGAATTCAGCAGGCTGGTTGTACCCAATTTGATCGATCAACTTGGAACATTCAGCCTGTCTATTAATGGTTCAAAGCTTTTAGGCAGCCCATACATTGATCACTTTTTTCATTCAACTATTAGGTTGAATGAAAAAAAAAAAAGAATGTTCCAATTCCCCCATCTACACATTCCAGGTGAAAGGGGGAATCCTCCCACTGTGGACCAGTGGTGGAATCCATTGTGGTGGTGTATAGAGCCAAAAAGATTAGAATTGTGTCGATGTCCCAGTATTTATGGACTTGACAGTACATATAATTAAAATGTGTGAGTGAACTCTGTTTCTATCGCATTAAACCTAATTGAATTTGTATTGTTTTAAGTATATTCTTGTTTTGAAACGACATTGATTTTTTCTTAAAAATGGTTGTGGGGGGGGGGGGGGCGCAGTTTGCCATCTTTGTCCTGGGCACCAAATGGCCTTGTCCCAGCATTGGGACCTAATACCAGTTCATCACTCAGATACCTAGCGGTACACCATCCCAGGGACTTCAAATGTACAGCGAATTCCATCATTTCCCTTGTGTATTCCCCAGTTGGGGGGCCCTTTGAGCACCACTAACGGGCTGTGCACACTGATCAACGGTGATACTCACCGGGATCCGTGAGCTAATTGCCTGCCATTTTTTGTATCTCATTAGGTAGCTTTACAGTGGGTATCTGATGCATGCATGCACTATATGTGATGTAATTGATTTTTACTAGACAACGTTGTCTTATTAACTTTCAAATGAGCTAAGGTGTTGGTGATGGGTATTTAGTGTTTGTAATATGTACAACTAATTTTCTTTTTGTGCAATAAAATTAAACCTTTTTCAAGCAGCCTGGTCCGCCTGTAGCTCTTTTTAGAGGATTCCTTTTTCCTCTCTTTGTTTTTGAGTTTAAGGTTTAGCTTACAGAGACCGCACCAACCTGGTGAGCCTGCAAACTAAGGGATGCTGCACCAGTAGGCACATATTCAGCATGGTACAGCGGCTACTCAATAGTGAGCTGATGACCTCCATACCTTTGTTTTATATACTGATTGGTTTCTATGCAGAGCTGCACCAGATTTTGCAATCTCCAGTTTTAGTAAATCAACTCCACAGTCCTCCTGGAATCTGTAGTCCCAAAATGTCTTTCAGTGCAAAGTCTCCAGGTGAGGACTACACTCCTCACATATTGCTGGGGCTGGCTTTACTCGTCCCTATATAGTACTGCAGCCAATCACCACACTCCTAATACTGTCCTGCAGTGGCGTCAATAGGTGGTGGCTTTTGGGGCTATAGCCCTGAGTCTCTGGAGGGGTTCCCATGGAGAGGGGAGGTTCTCTGGGGACCACGATGTAAGTGGGGGGCTCTCTGGCGACCCTGATGCAAGGGGGAGGCTCTATGGCGACCCTGATTTAAGAGGGAGGCTCTCTGTGGACCTTAATGTACGGGGGGCTCTCTGGGAACCCTGATGTAAGTGGGGGACTCTCTGGGGACCCTGATGCAAGGGGGAAGCTCTCTGGGGACTCTGATGTAAGGAGGAGGCTCTCTGGGGACCCTGATGTAAGGGGGGCTCTCTAGGGACCCTGATGTAAATGGGGGGCTCTCTGGTGATATATACACACACACGTATATTACTGTATATACATGTGTAAGCATGCCCAAGTGTATGACTTTCTTTACTATGCTGCTATGGGCTCCAGCCCCAGATATTTTGTAGACCTAGCAACGCCCCTGCTGTCCTGGTTGGTGGACAGGGTTTGCTGTGGGTTTGGCCTTTTTGTGTCCTCCTCTCTTCCCTCTCCCTGTAATGCCGCGCCACACAATTGCGGCAGGGGAGACAGAGAAAAGTCTGCAACAGCTCTGTGGGCAGCTTTTTCACAGCAGTGCTGCTGCCTGGGGCTACACATTGATAAAGGTCTGGCAATTCTGCTTTAACCAGTTAAAAGGGGTTTAAAGGCAGAAGGTTTTTTATCTTAAGGCATTCTATGCATTAAAGGACAAATACAGCCAAAGTTTGTTTGGACTGACAGTCCACCAGCTCCTCTGCTCAGGGAGCTGTGAGAACCGAGCGATCAGCGGTGTTTGATCGCTCCGCTCTCAGTTTTAGAGGTGCACAGGGGACAGATGCAGCATCGGAATAATGCTGCATCCACCTAGGTAAGTAGGAGTCTTAACCCCTCCCCCCCAAAAAAAACCCATACATCTCTTCTAAAATAAAAAAAAAAAACCTTTTGTGTGCAGCAGCCCCCTAATACCTGAGCCCCATCTCGATCCAGTGATGTGCATGACAGCCTTGGCTGTCCAGGACTCTCCCTCCTCACTAGCTGAAGCAGCAACGGGCGCCATTGGCTGCCACTGCTGTCAAATTCAGTGAGCCAATGAGGAGAGAGAGGGGGTGGGACCGATCCACGGCTCTGTGTCTGAATGAACACATGGAGCAGCAGCTCGCCTTGGGTGCTCCCATAGCAAGCTACTTGCTGTGGGGGCACTCAGCAGGAGGGAGGGGCCAGGAGCGCCAGCAAGGGACCCAAGAAGAGGAGGATGTGGGCTACTCTGTGTAAAACCACTACACAGAACAGGTAAGTATAACTTGTTTGTTTTTTTTTTGTTTTTTCTTGTCAAAAGAAGTTTATTGAGTATACAATATTATAAAGATACATAAAGTAAGTTTACAAGGATCTATAAAGTAAGCTCATTGTTTTACAGTAGGGTTTATATAGGTAAATATCATGAAATTTCAAATATTAAACATTGGGTTCACGTAAACCTAAATTAAATATATATATCATTTCCTTAGTTACTTTTGTAGGTATTTAAATGATTTATACCTACTATACATATTGTTTACAGGTAGAGTGTATATAGGTCAAATAAATTCTGATAATGAGCTTTAATCGTAAGGTGGAGAAAAGGAAAGAGAAAGAAGAAAAAGGGTAGAAAGGCAGAGGTATGGTCCACAAGGTTGTCCCGCTCGTCAGTTTATTATTCTTTTTAGTTCTCTTTGAAGCCTTAGAATGGGTGTCTCTGTAAGTCATTTAATCTGTTACCATGGCAACAGGACAGAGTCATTGAAATTTGACAGGAACTGTTGTTTTATCCAAGGATGCCAAAGTTTTTCAAATTTTGGAATTTGATTTTGATCGATGGCTACCATCTTAGCATGGGACATTGTATTATTCATTCTGTGAATTGTTTCTGCTAGTACCAATGTAGGAGATTTCCATGCCTTGGCCACTGTTTGTTTTGCAGCCGTTATTAGTTGGATCATAAGTTTGAATTGAGAGAGTGTTAACCATTCCGGTTTTAGATTAAGTAAAGTTATATATGGATCTGGTTGTATTATTTTTTTAAATATTTTAGATGCAATCATGAAGACTTCCTTCCAGAAGGTTTGGATTACTGGGCACGTCCACCATATGTGTAAATGTGTGCCTATTTCTGGGCATCCTCGAAAACAAAGAGCTGAGGTATTAGGTGAATATTTTGCCACTCTAGCGGGTACAAGGTACCAG
Organism: Aquarana catesbeiana; assembly: GCF_042186555.1. Taxonomy (NCBI): domain Eukaryota; kingdom Metazoa; phylum Chordata; class Amphibia; order Anura; family Ranidae; genus Aquarana; species Aquarana catesbeiana. The sequence goes on from NC_133325.1 coordinate 716,355,858, forward strand.
CGAGTTAGGACTTTATAATTTGTCTCCAGTGCTAAGATGTTGGGTGAAGATGACTTAGATGTGAGCCATATGTTAGACCAGTCCGTGTCTTCTAAAGTTCGTCCCAGGTCCTCCTCCCACCTCTGAACGTAAGAGGGTCTATTAAGATTTACTACTCCATATAATTGATTATAAAGTGATGAAATTGCACCTTTAGCAAATGGATCTTTTGTACAGATTGATTCAAAAATGGATAATTGGGATAATGGTGTATCCCCTTTAGGAATGGTGTATAGAAATTTTTGATTTGGAGATATCTAAATATCTCAGAGTTTGGTAGATCATATTTTTCTCTAAGCGATGGGAATGAAAGGAATGATTTAGATGCTATGAAGTCATTTAGTGTCTGAATGCCTGATGTTGTCCAAGCTTTAAAAGAATTTGGGTAGATCCATGCCGGATAAAAGGCCGGATTTCTGATAAAAGAAAGGAGAGGATTGTGTGGAGATTGTAACTGATATTTGGTTTTTAGTTTATCCCAGAGAGATAAGAAGTGTTTAGTTATGGGATTATGAATTTTAAAGCGGTCTTTAGGATCAAGCCATAACAAGTTTGATATTAGTAGAGGGTCATTTTCTGAAGCCTCTATAAATACCCATAATGGGATTTCCTGTTTTGCATGGTATTTGGACAGACTGGCCAAATGTGCTGCTCTGTAGTAGTTAGTAAAATTAGGGTATCCCAGGCCTCCTTTATTTTTGGGAAGATGTAGTGTGTGTATAGGTATACGTGGTTTAGAAGAGCCCCATATAAACGAAGTTGCTCTTTTTTGTACTATTCTCAAAAAATAGGAAGGAATTGGAATAGGGAGGACTCTGAATAGATAAAGCAATTTGGGTAGAATAGTCATTTTGATTGCATTAATCTTCCTTATCCAGGATAAAGGAAGTTGCGACCATTGTTTTATTAGATTTGTGATCTGTCTTAATACAGGAGGATAATTGGTTGAGAAAAAGTCAGAATGAGATGCTGTTAAATGAATTCCAAGATATGGGATTGATTTTTCTGCCCATGTGAATGGGAGTGCAGCCCTAGCCGGGATCAATTCCATGTTTGTGAGCGAAATATTAAGCACTAGGCATTTCTTAGGATTAATCATAAGGCCGGATAGGGCTGCAAATCCATCAAGAGCTGGTATTAAGTTAGGACCAGAGACCTGTGGTGATGATAGAAAAAGTAATATATTGTCTGCAAATATACATAATTTGTGTGTAATACCTCCTACTTCAATGCCAGTTATAGTTTGGTTTGTTCTGATGTATTGGGCCATGGGTTCGAGTATAAGGGCAAATAATAAGGGAGATAATGGGCAACCCTGTCGGGTACCTCTTTCGATATTAAAGGCATCAGATTTGTATCCAGCATATTTTATATAGGCTTTGGGTTTATTATATAATGCTTTGATCCATGTTAAAAAGTGGTGTCCAAAACCCCATTTTTGTAATGAATATTGCATATATTGCCAGGATACTGTGTCAAATGCCCTCTTAATATCGAGAGATAGAAAACATAAAGGGATTTTCCGTTTTTTAGCAATATGTGCCAATAACACTGCCCTGCGTATATTATCGCCTGCCTGTCTATTTGGCATGAAGCCTACTTGATCTCTATGTATTAATTTTCCTATAATGCTATTGAGGCGTTTTGCTATTATTTTTGCTAATAATTTAATATCAAGGTTTAACAGAGAGATAGGCCGATAATTCACACAGGAAGTATCATCAGAAAGGGGTTTTGGGATCATACAAACAATTGCCATTAGTGTTTCTTGCCGAAAAGAATGTCCTTCTAGAAGTTTGTTAAAAGTTTCAGTGAGAATGGGAGAGAGTATTTCTGAGAATGTTTTATAGTATAAAGCCGAGTAGCCATCTGGGCCTGGTCTTTTGTTAAGTTTTAGGTCTTTTATGGCGTTAGCAACTTCATCTATAGTTATAGGCTCATCCAAACTGCTTTTTTGATTCTGAGATAACTCAGGTAAGGTTATTTTTGAGAAGAAGGATTCAGCCTCTGTAGGATTAAATTCATTGTTTGTCTTGTATAAAGTTGCGAGATGTGAGTGAAATTTATGTACTATTTTAACTGGATTACAAGTATAAACATTTTTTGATAATTTCAAACGTATTGGTTTGAAAGATTTGTTAGTTGAATTTAATGCCCGAGCCAAGTATGTACCTGGTTTGTTTGTATTCATGTAGAAATTGTGTTTGGAGCGTTTGAGGGATTTATCAACTGACTCGGTGAGAAATAGATCGTATTCCAATCTAGATTTTTCCAGATGAGATTTTGTACTCTGAGATGGATTATCTTGGAATGATATGTAGGCTGCATTAAAATTGAGTTCTAGTTTTTTTGCTAGATTTTTGCGTTCCCGTTTAAATAGTGCCATTTGTCTTTGTATTGTACCACGTAAGACAGGCTTATGAGCTTCCCACAGTGTTATTGGGGAGATGTCTGTTGTATTATTAATTGATATGTATTCCTTTAAAGCTTGTTTAATGGCCATCTGATGTAGTGGGTGTTTGAGCATTATGTCCGGTAAGTACCATGTTGGGTCATGCGCTTTTGGTATGGCTGAGGCTATAGTAGTGTATACTGCATTATGGTCAGACCATGGAATCGGAATTATATCTGATGCAATAATTTCTGGTATCATTCCTATTGTTAGAAAAATATGATCTATTCTGGTGAAGGTTTGATGAGGGTGCGAGAAATAAGTGAATTTCTTTTTCATTGGGTTACTTTCTCTCCACGAATCTACCAGATTGTATTTGGAAAGAAGTTGAGAAAAAGGTAATCTAGAGGTTATTTTGGATGGTGTAAAAGGTGATTTATCTAGAAATGGGAGGAGGACCTGGTTCGAATCCCCACACATTATGACTGTTCCTATTTTGTGTGTATTAATCACTTGTAATATATGTGAGAGGAATGGTGTAGGTTGTTTGTTAGGAGCGTAGTAGAAAATCACCGTGATTGCTGTATCCATTATATAACCCATGAGTATCAGGTATCTACCTTCTGGGTCTTTAATTTCTGATGATAAGGTGAATGGTGTGGATCGGCGAAATGCAATTAGAGCTCCCCTTTGCTTGGTACAGGCAGAAGCCGTGTAAATTTGTTGATAAAAAGGAGAAATATATTTTGGAGTAGAATCTTTGGTGAAGTGTGTTTCTTGGAGGCATACTATGTGAGCCTTCTTGTTATGGAAAGTACGGAAGGCTTTGGTCCTTTTTTGAGGGACATTTATTCCCTGAACATTCAGGGAAAGTATATTCAGTGGTGCCATGGCAACAGATCAAATAGTTTTGACTTACTTTTTGTTATGCAGAGCTGACTGCGCAGATCAACCTGTGTGGACTGAAGAGATGAAAAGATAGAAAAGAAACCAGTGAATTCTGGAGTAAAGAGTAAACAAAAAACATATGAGATTAGATGATACATTGTATAAATTATTTTTTGCAAGTAATCACAATTTACCCGTGAAAGAGAATAAATATCTCTCTCAGGGGAATAAGTGCCTTCGTCACACTCCCACATAATATGGTTGGGAGAATGAGGAGGGCTAATGGGGGTACACGGATCTTTCGCTTACAGGAGAGAAGTGCTATGTCAAAAGACATCAAAATGATGTTTCATTAATTGGAGTGCAGAATATAGTTTTTGTTGAAATTATTTATTCCAGGGTGGTTGTATATGGTTAGTCTTGCCCTAGGCTAAATAATTCAGTTAGAAAGGTACTGTTAATAACTTTGGTATTGATGAAGATAGTTTGAATTATTTTGGGATTTTAACCCTTTTAGAGTAAACAATTACATATTTTATTCATATGTAACTGTTTAGATATGTTAACTCATAAAATTGAGGTTGTATTGCTTCAGATTAGAATAAACAAAAACATAATTTTAGGAACTAGTTAGGTAATAATATATTTGTTTTAAGAAAAGAAAGAAAAAGCTTCCATTACTTCTGGATTATTGAACATATTTGTCCTAAAAAGTAATAAATCTATTGTTATTACCTGAAAATATATAACTGAACAAGAATTTCCTTATTTCACTGATATATTCTAAGGCTATATGAATCAGAAGTAATAAGAAATATAACTGGAATGTAACATGATCCCACACAGTGTGTGACTATCAGAATGCAGTTACATTCAGTTATAAATACAGGTTTTTTATAGAGAACCATCTCTTAGTATAATAAATGAAGAGATATCAGGAATTAGGATGTCAGTCCATTGAATCTTCTTGGTCCATGGATGATGTGGCATAACGGCCTCTTTTGTGAGAATGATGATTCCCATTTTGTTCTGAAATTTTCTGGGTGCTGCCTGAAGGTGAAGATGATGCCATTCTTCTGCGTGTGGGAGAGTTGCTGCTTGTGGGTTCTGTCAGATTTAATTTTAAAAGGGTTTGTTGTAGTTCATCTGCTGATCTGCTTCTGTAAATTGTACCTTGGTAGTTAAATCTGACTGAAAAGGGGAAGCCCCATTGATACATAATGTTGTGGCGTTGCAGTTCCATTAGTTGGGGTTTCATGGATCGTCTTTTAGTAATAGTAAGTTGGGATAGGTCAGCAAAAATTTGATAATTGTGTCCTTGAAAATTAAGTTCTTTTTTTTCTCTTGCAGCAATTAGTATTTGTTCTTTCATTCTGTAATAATGAAATTTTGTGATTATATCACGTGGGGGTCCATCTTTCTTTTTGGCTGTGAGGGCTCTGTGTACTCTGTCCAGTTCTAAACGTTCAATAGGGATATCTGGCTTTAGTTCTTGTAATAGAGCAGTAATAGTAGATTGCAGGTCTGTCACAGTTTCAGGTATTCCCCTTATGCGCAAGTTTGAACGTCTGGCTCTATTTTCGTAATCTGCGAGCTTAGTTTGAAGTATTAAATTCTCTTCTTTTAATTGTTCCAATTCTGTTATATTTTCTTGGGTTGTAATTTCAATTTCATCCATTTTTATTTCTAGGGCTGCGGTGCGGTTTCCCAGCTCTCTTATTTCTTTGGTTTGGTTTGTTTTAAAGCCTTATGAAGCATCTTTTCAAATTGTAATAATATTACTGGGGATTCTGAGGAGGCTTGTGGAGAAGTTTGTGAGAGGATTTGTTCTGTATCTGACTCAAATGGAGAGTCTTGCTGTGACATTTTCTGTCTGTGAGAGCGCCCTGATGCTGTATATTGTGAGGTGACTGGAGCTGCTTTAGTTGCAGTGAGTGCCTGTGAGCTCTTTGTGAGGTGATTTTTATTTCTGCCACGGTTTCCTCCCAGTACCATATTTCCTGCCCAAATTTTCACAGTTTGTTCCCTGGGGCAAAAAGGTTCAAATGGATACCTTTTGAGCCTGCAGGCTCCGCTTTGTCCTTCTCTTCTCTCCTCAGCGGTGCGGAGCTCTAACAATGCATGTCTGCTCCGCTAGGCTCCGCCCATCTCCCCTCTTGTTTGTTTATTTTTAAACAAAAAAAAACAAGCCTTTAGTATCACTTTAAGTTCACAGAGGCAGCAAAGGGCTTTAAAAACAGGTGACTGATCCACTTATTTTACTGCCTCCCAACCACCTACCTCCAAATGAACACACCGGCCTCTCAGGACCGTACACATTGTTGTAAGCATGATGCTTCACAGTACGGCAAATTGACTTTGGGAGGTCGCTTTGGCAGACAGATGCAGCACCTATGGAAGTCAATGGGACCGCACTGAGTTAGTGGAGAAAATGGGTTTTGAAGTTTTCTCCATAATAGGTAATGCCTAGATTGGATGCTGGAGTCCAGAGGCTTTGTAGAATCTTGGGAGCCTCTAACCTTGTGTCCACATTTTACCGGGAACCAGCTTCCTGATTGTGCAGGTGCGTACATCTCTTATAGTCTAAGGTAGGGTGACCAGACGTCCACCGGCACTGGTGAGGCTGCATAGATGGGCACTGGTGAGCCCTGTCTTCTTTATGTAGCACACTCCTGTGCCCTGTATTCTTTATGAAGCATGCTCCTGAGCCCTTCCATTCTTTATGTAGCATGCTCCTGAACGCTTTTTTCTCTATTTTATCTTTGGGGGTTATTTACTAAAGGAAAATCCACTTTGCACTGCAAGTGCACATGGAAGTAAAGTCGCCGTAGATCCGAGGGGGACATGCAAGAAAAAAACAAAACAGCATTTTAGCTTGCACATGATTGGATGATAAAATCAGCAGAGCTTCCACTCATTTCAGATCTACCCCTTAGATTTAGAGCGACTGCACTTCCAAGTGCACTTGCAGTGCAAAATGGATTTGCCTTTCGTAAATAACCCCCTTTATCTTATCTACATTTGAGAGTTCTATCTCAAAAAGAAGTATCTTTTTTTATCTCATGGACAAAATGTGAGAAATAACTTACAGTATATATATCATACAATCACTTCATAAACACATACACTGCATATATCATTTGAGGAAAATATGCTTATAAAATAGTTAACCATTTTCTAATAAAAAAATAAATAAATACATCCCCGGATTTAATTTTAAAAATCTGGTCACCTTAGTCTAAGGGCTGTCTATGGTTTAGGCTCTTTTCCCTGGAAAAAAGCTGCTGCAGGAGCATAATGTGAACAGGTACTGGGAGAGTGTCCTGTCTGGTCTCATGAAGAGGCAATGTGATGTGATTAAGCCATCACTTATAATCCTGTAAATAGGCCAGAGCCTGTGCAGCCCAAGCTGGGCAGTTGGTGTGTCACAAGGCTGAATTACTTAAATGTGGTGAGCCTGTGCGGAGATATTCTCAGGGATTATGCAGTCTGGATAGTCAGAAGGCTTGATAGCTTATATTTGTTGTTGTGATGCTGAAAACCCCTATGAGGGTAAGCTGTGTGAGTTTTTACATTTGAATAAATAGGGCAAAAAGCCCTGAAATGTACTTCACCGATTGGATTTACGTTCATGAAAACTGCTAAATTTGAGTGCACCCCAACACCCTATAAAATGTTCTCCCAGATTTACATCTCTGGGTGGGGGGCAGAAAACTACTGCATAGCAAAGAGCTGTGAAAAAGAGGCCATGTAGCCAAAAAGTACACACAATTAGGCCTGGTTCACACACACGAAAGTCGTGCGACTGTCGATCCGACCTTGGTCCGACGTCGATCCAACTTCCATGCGACTTTAATTAACTGGATCCGATTTTTATCCAACTACGAGATGAGTGCAACTTGGGTCTGGTATGGATTTTGAGGAGAAACCCCACACCAAATTTTAAACGGCGTGGGGTCCACCCTAATCTATACCAGACCCTTATCTGAGCATGCAGCCTGGCAGGCCAGGAAAGGGGGGGTTGGTGAATGACTGCCCCCCCGAACCATACCAGGCCACATGCCCTGAACATGGGGAGTGCTTTGGGGCAGGGGGGACTCTGTGGCCATTGTGATTGACGTTGTAGCTACCACGGGGGACTTTTACCAATTGTTCCAACAGGAGCAGTTTGTCCAATTACCCCAGAATGGGGATCTCCCAGGCTCACAAAAGAGCCAACATCAGGGCCAGCATCTTCGTGACTACCCATGGTGCTGTGGCCAGGCCAAGAGACAGGGTCAAAAACTGGAAATGCTACTCCTCCACCTCAAGACACCAGATAGCGCTAAGGTGGAAAAATGGGGATATAGAGGTAGGAATCCTTGATGGCCACCAAGGCCAGAAAGTCCGCCTGACTGCACATATTCCATACAGACATTTTGAACAAGAAGGAACTTGTGCGCTTTAGATTAATAATGGGCAGCACATTGGGGTTGATTTTCCAAAGGTTGCAGTTGCTCTAGTTCTGAGGGGAACATGCAAGGAAAATAAAAAACTGGATCTTTGCCTGCACTTGATTGGATGATAGAAATCAGCAGATCAAGAGCAACTGCATTTGCAGTGCACTTGAAGTGCACAGTATATTTGTCTTTAGTAAATCAACCCCATTGAATTGGCACCATGAAAGGGTTTAAAAATAGTAACCGTGAACCTTTCTGATTCTGGAAAAGGGGCAATGACCCCCCTGAGAGAGCTCAACAGGTCCAATGCAGTGAAAACTGACGTGGATATTCCACTATACCATATGCGTAATCGATGCAATGCCAATAAGTGCACTTTTCAGCTCTTTTGTATAATGCATTGAGTGCACCTGTGCTACCCAAGTAAAACAGACATAGCCACTGTAATCACATCGAAAGCTGCACAGACAGTCCTGGGTTGCTCTGGGAGTTCCGTTTATTTATAGTACTTTGAATAGCGATAATAATAGAGCTTAGTGGCTTCACAATTAGCCAATCAAGCCCAGGCATTCCTAGAAACAGGAGGTGTTATACAACTCAACCAATGAACAATGACTAGGGGAGTGTATGGGTGTGTCTGTGCAGGGCAGTGTGCACATCTTCATGGCCCTCTGTAGAAGCTCACATGTAGTGAGATTGGCCTAAGAAATCATAAACACCGCCCTGACCAAACGCATGCAAACACCCCTGTTTTTACCATTGGCCTGAATCCTTTTTCTACATTGTTCAGAGAACAACGCATATCGGGATTATTCTACCATTCCTGTGGATGGGAGACTATCTGCGGGGACATGTCATAGTCCTTCCATGTGCTGATCAGACACATAGAGAGACATGAGCGTACATCCCTCCATAGAAGGCAGATGGGTATCAAACCGATAATGTCCTCGCAGAGTGAACACATTCCCCCCAAACGAACGTCTGCGCATAACACAGGGGCACTTTGCTGGCGGACATATCTTCACTCTGCGAACACTTCTTTACATCTTCAGGAAGCTTTTCACTACCAAATGGGCCTTTTCTGCCCCGGCTCGCTCTTTAGAACTAACACTGGGAGACACTGTGACAATACACATTGAATACATAGTTACATAGTTAAGCAGGTTGAAAAAAAAACACAAGTCCAACCATAAAAATAATTAACCACTTGACGACCGCCTCACGCCGATTTACGTCGGCAAGGTGGCACGGACAGGCAAAATCACGTACATGTATACGTGATTTGCCTTCCGCGGGTGGGGGGTCCGATCGGACCCCCCCCGGTGCCCGAGGCGGTCGTCTTTTGTCCAGCGGCGATCAGAGGTGAGGGGGAGGCCATCCGTTCGTGGCCCCCCCCTCGCGATCGCCGCCGGCCAATCACATCATTCCTTTGCTGCTGTATGCTAAACAGCAGCAAAGGAAATGATGTCATCTCTCCTCGGCTCGGTAATTTCCGTTCCGGCCCGAGGAGAGAAGACAGGTATGTGAGTGCACAACACACACACACACAGTAGAACATGCCAGGCACACTAAACACCCCGATCCCCCCCCCCGATCGCCCCCCGATCCCCCCCCAATCACCCCCCCCCCTGTCACAAACTGACACCAGCAGTTTTTTTGTTTTTTTTTGTTTTTTCTGATTACTGCATTGGTGTCAGTTTGTGACAGTTACAGTGTTGGGACAGTTAGTATTACCCCCCTTTAGGTCTAGGATACCCCCCTAACCCCCCCTAATAAAGTTTTAACCCCTTGATCACCCCCTGTCACCAGTGTCGCTAAGCGATCATTTTTCTGATCGCTGTATTAGTGTCGCTGGTGACGCTAGTTAGGGACCTAAATATTTAGGTTCGCCGTCAGCGTTTTATAGCGACAGGGACCCCCATATACTACCTAATAAATGTTTTAACCCCTTGATTGCCCCCTAGTTAACCCTTTTACCACTGATCACCGTATAACTGTTACGGGTGACGCTGGTTAGTTTGTTTATTTTTTATAGTGTCAGGGCACCCGCCGTTTATTACCGAATAAAGGTTTAGCCCCCTGATCGCCCGGCGGTGATATGCGTCGCCCCAGGCAGCGTCAGATTAGCGCCAGTACCGCTAACACCCATGCACGCAGCATATGCCTCCCTTAGTGGTATAGTATCTGTACGGATCAATATCTGATCCGATCAGATCTATACTAGCGTCCCCAGCAGTTTAGGGTTCCCAAAAACGCAGTGTTAGCGGGATCAGCCCAGATACCTGCTAGCACCTGCGTTTTGCCCCTCCGCCCAGCCCACCCAAGTGCAGTATCAATCGATCACTGTCACTTACAAAACACTAAACGCATAACTGCAGCGTTCGCAGAGTCAGGCCTGATCCCTGCGATCGCTAACAGTTTTTTTGGTAGCATTTTGGTGAACTGGCAAGCACCAGCCCCAGGCAGCGTCAGGTTAGCGCCAGTAGCGCTAACACCCACGCACGCACCGTACAGCTCCCTTAGTGGTATAGTATCTGATCGGATCAATATCTGATCCGATCAGATCTATACTGGCGTCCCCAGCAGTTTAGGGTTCCCAAAAACGCAGTGATAGCGGGATCAGCCCAGATATCTGCTAGCACCTGCGTTTTGCCCCTCCGCCCGGCCCAGCCGAGCCCAGCCCACCCAGGTGCAGTATCGATCGATCGATCACTGACACTTACAAAACACTAAATGCATAACTGCAGCGTTCGCAGAGTCAGGCCTGATCCCTGCGGTCGCTAACAGTTTTTTTGGTAGTATTTTGGTGAACTGGCAAGCACCAGCCCCAGGCAGCGTCAGATTAGCGCCAGTACCGCTAACACCCACGCACGCACCGTACACCTCCCTTAGTGGTATAGTATCTGAACGGATCAATATCTGATCCGATCAGATCTATACTGGCGTCCCCAGCAGTTTAGGGTTCCCAAAAACGCAGTGTTAGAGGGATCAGCCCAGATACCTGCTAGCACCTGCATTTTGCCCCTCCGCCCAGCCCAGCCCAGCCCACCCAAGTGCAGTATCGATCGATCACTGTCACTTACAAAACACTTAACGCATAACTGCAGCGTTCGCAGAGTCAGGCCTGATCCCTGCGATCGCTAACAGTTTTTTTGGTAGCTTTTTATTGAACTGGCAAGCGCCAGCGGCCTAGTACACCCCGGTCGTAGTCAAACCAGCACTGCAGTAACACTTGGTGACGTGGCGAGTCCCATAAGTGCAGTTCAAGCTGGTGAGGTGGCAAGCACAAGTAGTGTCGCGCTGCCACCAAGAAGACAAACACAGGCCCGTCGTGCCCATCCTGCTGCATTCGCCAATCCTAATTGGGAACCCACCGCTTCTGCAGCGCCCGTACTTCCCCCATTCACATCCCCAACCAAATGCAGTCAGCTGCATGAGAGGCATTTTCTTTATGTCCTCCCGAGTACCCCTACCCAACGAACCCCCAAAAAAGATGTCGTGTCTGCAGCAAGCGCGAATATAGGCGTGACACCCGCTATTATTGTCCCTCCTGTCCTGACAATCCTGGTCTTTGCATTGGTGAATGTTTTGAACGCTACCATACACTAGTTGAGTATTAGCGTAGGGTACAGCATTGCACAGACTAGGCACACTTTCACAGGGTCTCCCAAGATGCCATCGCATTTTGAGAGACCCGAACCTGGAACCGGTTACTGTTATAAAAGTTAGTTACAAAAAAAGTGTAAAAAAAAAAAAAAAATATATAAAATAAAAAAAAATAGTTGTCGTTTTATTGTTCTCTCTCTCTCTATTCTCTCTCTCTTGTTCTGCTCTTTTTTACTGTATTCTATTCTGCAATGTTTTATTGTTATTATGTTTTATCATGTTTGCTTTTCAGGTATGCAATTTTTTATACTTTACCGTTTACTGTGCTTTATTGTTAACCATTTTTTTGTCTTCAGGTACGCCATTCACGACTTTGAATGGTTATACCCGAATGATGCCTGCAGGTTTAGGTATCATCTTGGTATCATTCTTTTCAGCCAGCGGTCGGCTTTCATGTAAAAGCAATCCTAGTGGCTAATTAGCCTCTAGACTGCTTTTACAAGCCGTGGGGGGGAAAGCCCCCCCCACCGTCTTCCGTGTTTTTCTCTGGCTCTCCTGTCTCAACAGGGAACCTGAGAATGCAGTCGGTGATTCAGCCAGCTGACCATAGAGCTGATCAGAGACCAGAGTGGCTCCAAACATCTCTATGGCCTAAGGCTGGATTCACATCTATGCAGTTTTAGTGCTTTTTGCATTTTGCAGATTTGCACTACAGAACGTGTTCCATAGGAAACCATGTTAAATGGACTGTAGTGCAAATCTGCAAAATGCAAAAAGCACTAAAAATGCATAGGTGTGAATCCAGCCTAAGAAACCGGAAGCTACGAGCATTTTATGACTTAGATTTCGCCGGATGTAAATAGCGCCATTGGGAAATTGGGGAAGCATTTTATCACACCGATCTTGGTGTCATCAGATGCTTTGAGGGCAGAGGAGAGATCTAGGGTCTAATAGACCCCAATTTTTTCAAAAAAGAGTACCTGTCACTACCTATTGCTATCATAGGGGATATTTACATTCCCCGAGATAACAATAAAAATGATTAAAAAAAAAAAAAAAAAAATTAAAGGAACAGTTTAAAAATAAGATAAAAAAGCAAAAAAAAAATAAAGAAAAAAAAAAAAAAAAAAGCACCCCTGTCGCCCCCCTGCTCTCGCGAAGGCGAACGCAAGCGGCGGTCTGTCGTCAAACGTAAACAGCAATTGCACCATGCATGTGAGGTATCGCCGCGAAGGTCAGATCGAGGGCAGTAATTTTTGCAGTAGACCTCCTCTGTAAATCTAAAGTGGTAACCTGTAAAGGCTTTTAAAGGCTTTTAAAAATGTATTTATTTTGTTGCCACTGCACGTTTGTGCGCAATTTTAAAGCATGTCATGTTTGGTATCCATGTACTCGGCCTAAGATCATCTTTTTTATTTCATCAAACATTTGGGCAATATAGTGTGTTTTAGTGCATTAAAATTTAAAAAAGTGTGTTTTTTCCCCAAAAAATGCGTTTGAAAAATCGCTGCGCAAATACTGTGTGAAAAAAAAAAATGAAACACCCACCATTTTAATCTGTAGGGCATTTGCTTTAAAAAAAATATATAATGTTTGGGGGTTCAAAGTAATTTTTTTGCAAAAAAAAAATAACTTTTTCATGTAAACAATGAGTGTCAGAAAGGGCTTTGTCTTCAAGTGGTTAGAAGAGTTGGTGATGTGTGACATAAGCTTCTAAATGTTGTGCATAAAATGCCAGGACAGTTCAAAACCCCCCCAAATGACCCCATTTTGGAAAGTAGACACCCCAAGCTATTTGCTGAGAGGCATGTCGAGTCCATGGAATATTTTATATTGCGACACAAGTTGCGGGAAAGAGACAAATTTTTTTTTTTTTTTTTGCACAAAGTTGTCACTAAATGATATATTGCTCAAACATGCCATGGGAATATGTGAAATTACACCCCAAAATACATTCTGCTGCTTCTCCTGAGTACGGGGATACCACATGTGTGAGACTTTTTGGGAGCCTAGCCGCGTACGGGACCCCGAAAACCAAGCACCGCCTTTAGGCTTTCTAAGGGCGTGAATTTTTGATTTCACTCTTCACTACCTATCACAGTTTCGGAGGCCATGGAAAGCCCAGGTGGCACAAAACCCCCCCAAATGACCCCATTTTGGAAAGTAGACACCCAAAGCTATTTGCTGAGAGGTATAGTGAGTATTTTGCAGACCTCACTTTTTGTCACAAAGTTTTGAAAATTGAAAAAAGAAAAAAAAAAAAGTTTTTTCTTGTCTTTCTTCATTTTCAAAAGCAAATGAGAGCTGCAAAATACTCACCATGCCTCTCAGCAAATAGCTTGGGGTGTCTACTTTCCAAAATGGGGTCATTTGGGGGGGTTTTGTGCCACCTGGGCATTCCATGGCCTCCGAAACTGTGATAGGTAGTGAGGAGTGAAATCAAAAATTTTCACCCTTAGAAATCCTGAAGGCGGTGCTTGGTTTTCGGGGCCCCGTACGCGGCTAGGCTCCCAAAAAGTCCCACACATGTGGTATCCCCATACTCAGGAGAAGCAGCTAAATGTATTTTGGGGTGCAATTCCACATATGCCCATGGCCTGTGTGAGCAATATATCATTTAGTGACAACTTTGTGCAAAAAAAAAAAAAAAAAGTGTCACTTTCCCGCAACTTGTGTCAAAATATAAAATATTCCATGGACTCAATATGCCTCTCAGCAAATAGCTTGGGGTGTCTACTTTCCAAAATGGGGTCATTTGGGGGGGTTTTGTGCCACCTGGGCATTCCATGGCCTCCGAAACTGTGATAGGCAGTGAAGAGTGAAATCAAAAATTTACACCCTTAGAAATCCTGAAGGCGGTGCTTGGTTTTCGGGGCCCCGTACGCGGCTAAGCTCCCAAAAAGTCCCACACATGTGGTATCCCCATACTCAGGAGAAGCAGCTGAATGTATTTTGGGGTGCAATTCCACATAGGCCCATGGCCTGTGTGAGCAATATATCATTTAGTGACAACTTTTTGTAAATATTTTTTTTTTTTTTGTCATTATTCAATCACTTGGGACAAAAAAAATAAATATTCAATGGGTTCAACATGCCTCTCAGCAATTTCCTTGGGGTGTCTACTTTCCAAAATGGGGTCATTTGGGGGGGTTTTGTACTGCCCTGCCATTTTAGCACCTCAAGAAATGACATAGGCAGTCATAAACTAAAAGCTGTGTAAATTACAGAAAATGTACCCTAGTTTGTAGACGCTATAACTTTTGCGCAAACCAATAAATATATGCTTATTGACATTTTTTTTACCAAAGACATGTGGCCGAATACATTTTGGCCTAAATGTATGACTAAAATTTAGTTTATTGGATTTTTTTTATAACAAAAAGTAGAAAATATCATTTTTTTTCAAAATTTTTGGTCTTTTTCCGTTTATAGCGCAAAAAATAAAAACTGCAGAGGTGATCAAATACCATCAAAAGAAAGCTCTATTTGTGGGAAGAAAAGGACGCAAATTTCGTTTGGGTACAGCATTGCATGACCGCGCAATTAGCAGTTAAAGCGACGCAGTGCCAAATTGGAAAAAGACCTCTGGTCCTTAGGCAGCATAATGGTCCGGGGCTCAAGTGGTTAAATAAAAAATAATATCATACAATCCCATATACACAATTCTATACCCACAGTTGATCCAGAAGAAGGCAAAAAACCCCAGCAAAGCATGATCCAATTTGCTACAGCAGGGGAAAAAATTCCTTCCTTATCCCAGAGAGGCAATCGGATTTTCCCTGGATCAACTTTACCTATAAATGTTAGTGCCCAGTTATATTATGTATATTTAGGAAAGAATCCACCACCTCTGGAGGGAGCCTATTCCACATTTTCACAGCTCTTACTGTGAAGAAACCTTTCCGTATTTGAACATGAAATCACTTTTCCTCTAGACGTAAAGAGTGCCCCCGTGTCCTCTGTGTTGACCATAAAGTGAATAACTCAATACCAAGTTCTCTATATGGACCCCTTATATATTTGTACATGTTGATCATATCCCCCCTCAATCTCCTCTTCTCAAGAGAGAATAAATTCAGTTCCTCTAATCTTTCCTCATAGCTGAGCTCCTCCATGCCTCTTATCAGTTTGGTTGCCCTTCACTGCACTTTCTCCAGTTCCTCAATATCCTTTTTGGCAAATTGTGCCCAAAACTGAACTGCATATTCCAGATGAGGTCTTACTAATGATTTGTACAGGGGCAAAATTATATCTCTCTCGCTGGAGTCCATAGCTCTCTTAATACAAGAAAGGACTTTGCTCACTTTGGAAACCTCAGTTTGGCATTGCATGCTATTATTGAGCTTATGATCTACCAAAACCCCCAGATCCTTCTCCACTATGGATTCCCCCAGTTGTACTTCCCCTAGTATGTATGATGCATACATATTCTTAGCCCCCAAGTGCATAACATTACATTTATCAACATTAAACCTCATCTGCCGCATAGTCGCACATCTTAAGAAAATTTCCACAACACAATGCTGCTCTGTTGTCAGGTGCAGCAGGCACACTTGACAGCAAGAAGCGTGGAGGAGACATATGGACACAATGGGGTTGATTTACTAAAGCTGGAGAGTGCAAAATTTAGTGCAACTCTGCATAGAAACCAATCAGCTTCCACGTTTTATTGCCAAAGCTTATTTGCTCAAGTTGAAATTAGAAGCTGATTGGATATGATGAAGATGGAGGGAGAGGAAGGTGGAGCTGGAGCAGTGGCTGCTAGTGAGAGAGGCTGTGTGTGAATATAGACGCTGTGTGCATTAAGAAGTTTAAAGCTGTGTGCGTTCAAGGAGCCCAAAGCTGTATGTGTCCAAGGAGCCTAAGACTGTGTGCATCCAAGCAGCTCGTTTGAGGGGCCAGTACCTATAGCAGCAGTACTGCTGAAGAGTAGCCAGTGCACAGACGTCACCACGCTTCTCAATTCCTCCAAGTCCCAGGCTCTACTTCCGACCGCATCGAGATCCTCCCTTGACTCCAAAGCTGAGGATTCCAAAAAAAGAGAGGAGTCAGCTTCGGTCGTTGAGGGTGATTGAAAGCACGATCCCTGGATTGAAAGACAGGTGGAGGATTTTGATCCTGGCAGGCTGATGCAACAGGCTCCCATGATCTCTATAATTTGAGGTCCAACTGATCTGTGTGCCCCATGAGAGGACAGGATTTGGGAGAACATCTACAGCGGTTGTCGGCTGGTTGGCTATCTGGCAAGGAGTTCTGACGCATCGGTCCATCGGTGTCCCCTGGAGTATTCCTGTGGCGGTTTCCCCATATCTGCTGAGCCTGTTTTGACCCCCCTGAATAAGGGCGGTCGCAGGCTTTCTGGTAAGCCTTTTATTCATCTATTCGGTGGTGGGCAACATTGAACATTGGAGATGTATCCCTGAAATCTACATTACATCAAATACACTGTTTTGGACTTTTATGTGCCTGCATAAGTTTTTATATACAGGAATTTTTTCTCACTCATTGTAGTTCATATGTTTACGTTCTAAGAAACACTTTATATTATATATATATATGTGCCACTATTTTGATATATTGACTTTGAATAACCTTTCTTCACCATTTAATAATTGGTTTATCAAATTTCACTATTCACTTCACATGTCCAGCGCTGCACTCTCTATATTATTTTTTGTTTTTTGTGCCCTTATATCGGGGTTATAGTGCATAGCAGCAGGAATCTTTTTCATTTTTTCACAAATTTTTTATGCACCTAGCGCAATTTCTTTTTCTTTAACTTTTGATTGGATATGATGCACAGCTGCACAGTATTCTGAGTGCACCAGCTTTAGAAAATCTCCCCCAATGTTTTAAAACCAGACATTGGAGATATCTTGGGTCCACATGGCTGCAAAGGCCTCCAGACTTCTCCCGCCACTTGTAGAAGTGCAAGAATCCCTTCATTGGGAAGAAGGTAAGTTAATGACTTTACCTGGCTTGGGGTTCCAGAATTTATTCTGCAACGTCTCCTGCTTAGGAACCCTTCTTGGACCCAGACAAAGACAGCCTTTGCTTCTGTCACTTCTTTAGAGGTAAGAGATTGTGGTCTCTTACCGCTAAAGCTCTTAATGCAAGCTATAAACGAACCTGAAGACCGCTACTGTTGTAGAGTAAGGCCTCTGAGCAGACCTGTCTGTGGTGGCAGTGTGTGTTGCAGATGCTTATTCTAAAATCATAATTGGTATTGCTAAAATTACAAGTCTCCCCCGGCTCGGTCTTTTAAAACAGGGGTGGTGGCAGTTAAAGGGTTAATTGTGTAATTAGCCCAGTGACAATCGCTCTCAGGCTGCTGGCACCTAGATTGTGGTCCCGCAAGCTGGAAAATCTTTGTGCTGGGCACAGCTGAGAGTGGCATTGTTACGTAAGTGACAGCGCGGTGTGAGGTTGGCCGGTCCTTCGTCGCAAGTTAGTGAGGGCAGTGATCTGACACCCGTGTTCGTCACATATTAACCCTTCCTAACCAATGTCACCACAAAGCTTTCAATCCACTCCCTGGTCATCTCCCTCCTCATTGGCTTACCTCTAAATAGGCTATCCCCACTTCAGTGCATCATGAACGCTGCTGCCAGGCTCATCCTCCTCACAAACAGTTCAGTGTCTGCTATACCCCTCTGCCAATCCCTCCATTGGCTGCCACTCAGCCAACAAATTAAATTCAAGATACTAACTACAAAGCCATCCACAACCTGGCCCCCAGGTACATCACTAACCTAGTCTCAAAATACCAACCTAATCGTTCTTTTCGCTCCTCCCAAGACCTCCTGCTCTCAAACTCCCTTCTCACCTCATCCCATGCTCGCCTTCAGGACTTCTCCAGAGCCTCTCCCATCCTCTGGAATGCTCTACCCCAATCTGTCAGATTTTCTCCTACTTTACCCACTTTCAGACGATCCCTGAAAACTCATCTCTTCAGAGAAGCCTATCTGGCCCCCACCTAACAACTGTACATCTATCTTCTCCATCAGCACTTCCCCCACAGTTATTACCCCTTGTATCTCTTGACCTTCCCTCTTAGATTGTAAGCTCCAAGAAGCAGGGCCCTCTGATTCCTACTGTATTGTATTTGTACTGTCTACCCTCAAGTTGTAAAGTGTTGCGAAAACTGTTGGCGCTTTATAAATCCCGTATAATAATAATAAGTGTGTGCTCTTTCCTCCCATAACCCTTTGAAGAAACGTATCCAAGGCATCGCCAAAGAGGTGTTCACCCTCAAAAGGGCATACACTCCAGCTGCTTCTTGCAGCGAAGCTCTGCTGATCAGCAGTTTAGCTATAGTCCCAGGCATGAGAGTTGCCAGAGAGAATCTCCCAACCCATCTACACGGAACAAAGCTCGAGGAAAGAGCTCCAAGTGCTGTTGAGTGGAAGAACCTGATTTCTTTTGCTAAGTGCTTAGCCCAGACCAGCAAAGCTATAAAAAATCTCCATAAATTCAAGGGCAGATTGTACGGTCGCACATGCCAAGGAAAAGAATGCCTTAATGAGGGACTTAAACTTTTTTCTGCAAGGACTTTAAACGTCGGTACATTATACACTGGGACTTAAGAGTCTTACTCAAATAAGAGTGCTGGGGCGGTCCGCTTTTTCCAGAAGCGGTCTTCCATTGGATATTGTGCAAACTGCTTGAGGGGGAGCGCAATCGCTTTATCCAGATGGACTCAGTTCTTGTCCAGATAATCATCAGTGTGAGCATGCAGCAGAAAAGATTTGGCCAGTTTCGACCAGTTTCGTCAACGCATGCCCGTTCCAGTGTGAAAGCAGCCTTAAGTAATAAGTGATACAGAAAATTTTTTACATTTAAACATTTATTAAACAAAACAAACCTCCAATCAGTTCACTTGTATGTATAATTTAGATAAAAAAAAATAACTATATCTTAAATATTAAATATACAAAAACAGGTAATCAAAACTTTTGGACGAAAAAAAATGGGCTAACTTTACTGCTTATTTTTTTTTTTTAATTTCATTAGTGTATTTTTTTTTTTAAAATTGCGTTTGAAAGACCGCTGCGCAAATACCGTGTGACATAAAATATTGCAACAACCGCTATTTTATTCCCTAGGGTCTCTGCTAAAAAAAATATATATATATATAATGTTTGGGGGTTCTAAGTGATTTTCTAGCAGAAAATACAGGATTTTTACTTGTAAGCAACAAGTGTCAGAAAAGATTTAGTCTTTAAGTGGTTAAACTGAGTACTTCTACACAGGGAGTTCAGTCTATTGATAAAAGAACCTGAAGAGATACAATGTATCTTCTTATCAGACTTGGCAGGCAGCCCAGGGAGGAGAGAAGAAAACTTCAGACAACTTGCATTGACTTCTATTACAGAAGTCATTTGCAAGTCCCACTGAAGTTATAATCGGCTTTTTTTATCAGCACAATCGGCCGATGCCGATTAAGTAAAAAAAGCCAAATATCGGCCGGCCGATATATATCGGTCGACCTCTATTCATTTGGAGGTCAAATGGCACTGCACATCACCCCAAAAACACCTTATCAACATAAGGTGGGAACATCATGGCGTTGGGCTGTTTTTCAGCATACGGTACTGGCAAACTTCATATCGTTAAAGGAAGGACGAATAGAAAAATGTACCAAGACATTCTTGATAAAAAAAATCTGCTGTCATCTACCAGGATGATGACGATGAAACGAGGGTGGACATTTCAGCAAGACAATGATCCCAAACACAAAGCCAAAGAAACTCTCAGTTGATTTCAAACCGAGAAAATAAAGCTGCTAGAATGGCCCAGCCAATCACCTGACTTGAATCCAATTGAAAATCTATGGAAAGAACTAAAGAGTTCATAGAAGATACCCACCAAACCTTCAATATTTGAAGACTGTGTGGAAGAATGGGGCCAAAATCACACCTGATCAATGCATGAGACTAGTTTCTCCATACAGGAGGCGTCTTGAAGCTGTAATTTCCAACAAAGGATTTTGTATGAAGTATTACAATTTATTTTATTACACATAACTTAATTTCTGAACTTATTTGTTTTGGTTTCTATGTATGGATTGCATGGGTTGTTATCATCAGGTGGTGAAAATTTCATGTCAATAGAACTTTAGTAATCTATTTACGTAGAAAAATGTTGACGTGTTCAATACTAATTTTACCCACTGTAGGTCCAGGAAAGCTTGAGTTTGTAAAGGCAGAAAAAATTAAATGGGCACAGATGTAACAAAAGTGACATCTGTTCCCATTCTGCTTCGATTCAGCAGGGGATCTGTTCTCAAGCGCCCTGCTGATTCTACAGCACCCATGTGAAAGTGGCCTTAAAAAATGCTGAGGCCCCTGGACCATAATGACAACCAGGAAAGTTTACTTTTAGAAAAGAAGTTCAGCAATATCAGTATCCATAATAATAGTTTCCATAGTTACCTAAGTATCGGAAAAGACAAACACATAACACAAGAATATATAGTGCTTCATCTGTGTGTCTCACCCATCTTTACTGTAGCTCTAAACAGAATGTTACAAGGAACTTTCAAAACATCACTGCATTTCAAAAAATATTTTTTTTCTTAAAGTCTCTGTAAAAATTATATCTAATTTACAGAATGGTCAAATAATTGCATTTATACATATCATACTGAAGCAAACATAACATACATCAAACGTTTGAGATCTAAAGCACTGCTGCCTCTGAAAACTAGTCTCAGGAGATATGAAGTGCGATTTGGCGATATCACTATTGTGCTGCTCCCTGTACCTGCTGGAGGCTCCGACATGAAAAAGCAGATCTGCCTCTACCATGATGGCTACCATCACTCAGAGACACAATGCAGAACAAGGAAGAAAAGGGAAAGATCAGCTGCAGGGAGACAATAGGCAATAGGTAAATATCTCCTTTGCCTTCTGCCCATCCTATTTTGAGCACTGCTTCCAATGTTCAGTTCCACTATCAGTTATTATAGGCATTGTGGTGAAATTCATCTTTAAAGCTCATAACAGAGGCACTAAAATCTCATCTCTTGTCCCTTTGCCTCTATAGAAACAAAATCTTTGCAGGCTGCCAGCCGTCTATCATAAATACACAACATTTGTTTCTAAGATGTTAGAACTAAGAACCAAATTTTAAAGTCATTGTTCTCTGATCTCTGAGGATGAATTACTTCATTTCATGCAGCTTTAAATATCAGGGGTGGCTTGTTTTAAGACTCTTTTACTACCTGTTAAGTCTTTGTAAATAATTTAAGGCCCATAGTCTGGGCATGGGCGCACTTTAAGATGAACCTTAGCACAATGCTTCAATATGTAGTAACACATTTGCTTCCTTTTTTTCCCACAAACAGAGCTTTCTTTTGGTGGTATTTGATCACCTCTGCGGTTTTTATTTTTTGCGCTATAAACAAGAAAACGAGCGATAATTTTGAAAAAAAAAAAAAAAAAATTCTACATCAGTTTAGGCCAATATATATGTTTTTACATATTTCTGGTAAAAAAAATCTAAAAAAAAAAAAAAAAAAAAAAATTAGCAATAAGCGTATATTGATTGGTTTGCGCAAAAGTTATAGCGTCTACAAACTATGGGAAAGATTTATGGCATTTTTATTATTTACTAGTAATGGCGGTGATCTGCGATTTTTAGCGGTACTGCGTCAATGTGACGGACAGATCGGACACTTGACACATTTTTGGGACCATTGACATTTATACAGCGATCAGTGCTATAAATATGCACCGATTACTGTGTAAATGTCACTGGCAGGGAAGGGGTTAACACTAGGGGGCGGATCAAGGGGTTAAATGTGTGTTCCCTATATGTGTTCTAATTGTATGGGGCTAGGACTGACTGGGGGAGGAGACATATCGTTGTTCCTACATAGAATAAACAAACAATATGTCTCTTCTCCCGACAGAATGGGGGTTTGTGTGTTCACACACACAAATCCCCGTGCTGGCTCTCGTGCACACAATCGAACGTGGCCTGCGGCAATCACACCCGCCGGGCACGCGCCCTCTGGCGGCCCTTTTAAAGGGGAAGACGTACCAGTACAGGGTTTCGCCCAGCCATACCATCCTGCCGACGTATATCGGCGTGAGCTGGTTGGCAAGCGGTTAATAAAAAAAATAAAAGAATTAAAAAAAATGAGCCTTTAGTATGCTTTTACCGCCAATAACAAGAAGTACTGGACTCCCAGTGCAAAAATGTAATGTTTCAAATGAAGACAGCAGAGGATCCATTGCAAACTAAGTCAGTATGCATATATAATGAGACTCACAGAGCTTCATTATGCTGCAGAGATGAAATGCAATATTAGTTTACCACACACACACACAAAAAAAATTATTTCCAAGAGAAAAAAAAAAAAAAAAAAAAAAAAAGAAGAAGAAGGTATTTCCTAGCTCAGGAAAAAACTAAAAGTGTGATAGGCAAAGACCCCTGCCTATCGCCACATAGGAGGGTCTAATTTTAGGTTAAAAAAAAAATCTCCTTTTAATTCTAAAAAATAATAATCACAATTTTTGCCATTCAGATCATCATACAAGAAGACAGTCACTGATATGGGAAAGGTCTGCTGGCCTGTGTCCAAAACACAATGCATGGCAATGAAACGGCCGATAAACTTAAAAGCAGTATTAAACCCAAAAGCAAACATATATTATATTGCAGATAACCAGTTCTTAGACATGTTGCCTGCATTGGTTTTCTTTTTTAGGCTTTTAGCCTTCTATTTTTATCTAGTGATCTGGCCAACAAGAGAACAAGCTTGTAGATGAATTAGCTTACAGGGAAAAGACAAACCCTTTAACGCTGACAGGGGTGCCTACAATGATCAGCTTTTATTTATTCATGTAAAACCTTTATTTCAGAAGAACAAAAAAGGGTTTGCTGTAAAAAATTATAAAGTGTGAGCTGGAATTTGGCTTCAATTTTTTAGGGTATTTAAATCTGCTATTACATTTAACACTCCTCATCAGACGGACAATGCTGCTGTCTACTCTGACACAGAAGAGTTATTGGCCAGATCACCAGGTGAAAACAGAAGGAAAAATAAAACTAAAGCAGCAACCACATAGAATGATTGGTAAGCTGCAATATATGAAATTTTTGGTTTTGGGTTTAATACCGCTTTAAAGCAGAACCTCAGAAAAAAAACAAAACAAAATTGCAAATGATACTATGCATATGTCTCTTCTGCAATACTTACATGCTAGTAAGTCTGTAAAAACTGGGCATGCCTTTGAGCTATGATGAATTAAAGGATAAGTTCACTTAAAAAAAAAATAAATACACATTTTTTGCAGGTAAAAAAAAAGGTGCATTTATTATTTTTTGTTTTAGGAGCCTGTAAAGCATTGCACTGGTGATCAGCAGATCTCCTGCAGACTGTAAGGGGGAGCTGTCTGCCAGTACATCATACAAGCAGGTTCACACGGACAGGAAGACTTAATGAACTACAATTGAGAACTACAAGCCAGCAGCCGCAAAGTATGTCAGGGCTTGTAGTTCATTCACACACAGAGCATAACAGTGACTGTATCCGATTGGCACCATACAGCCTGAAAAATTTTCACCCATCTCCTTTTATTTATTAGATTGAAGTTTGATCCATTTAGGCGATGACGGCAGGCACACCCATGGCTCAAATTTCGGCCAATTCAGCTGAGTATGACCAGCATTAGTCTAAAATGCCTGATAATGTACAACTATCTCCAACTTGACAGTAAATGTGAATACCTTCATGTATTTAACACTTTATATAACACACTGTATATAACATTAGTAGCACTTTTTACATACATTTACATATTTTTTGGTTTAAAGGCATTTAATGTGAATAGTGTGTACATCATTATCCTCAATTTGACTCTCTGCTGATCTGTGTTTCATTAGAACTGAAAAAACATCACAGGCTAGCAGAGAAAATGCTGGAAATATAAAATCATTTGTGTTACATAAACAGTTCAAACCATCAGCCATTAGCAGACTCAGAAAAGTAGAGTTCCAAGTCCTTAGTCTCATAGGTAATAGAAGGCAAACATTTTGTCTGCTCAGAGCTCAGTGAGTTCTGCCCCAAGACTTTCAGATCCACATGCTTGATCTTCCAATTTTTACCAATCGGACAGCGTATTAGTCCAAAGATCTGTTCAAATATTCCTAAACAGGCTCCGTCCCTTTGGATTGTACCAGCAACTGCCACCACTACCAGGCCATGCGGAGAAGACACACATTTTAATCCTCTGCTGTCAGTACTAGGACTAAATATCAGTCTCTCATCTCTTGTAAGTGCAAGCAGGCGGAGACTCGCCATCTGGGAGCCCTTGTGTTCTTCTAGAGCTTGCTCTGCTGCCTTGTATGCAAACTTAAGTATGGCATTCTCCCAGAAGTGCTGAGGTCCCCACTCTCCCTTTTCTTGTCCAAAGGAAGGATTCTGGGAGTTCAGAAGAATGTAGAACCACTCACAAAACTTTTCACCAAGTAAATTAAAGTCAGTTGACTCCAGATGGGGCTCTGCTTCTTGGACCTGGAAAAAGATCAAAAAGAATCAGCGTTCTCTGTTTTTTTTTTTTTTAACTGTGTATTATTACGTTACATTGCCTAGAAGTTCAAGCATGCCCTTTAAACGTTGCCGATTTCTGCTGTGAAGGAGGAATTGGGGTAAGTCAAAACTTTTGATTCACACAACTGTCTCAGGGCCAGGTCTTTTTTTCATCTTTGTTAAAATGCACATTTAAGGGTTCATTCACTTGGTTGACCCAAAGTGACCCATACCTCTGTATAGAGCAGTGGTTCTTAACCTGGGGGTCGAATGATGATTTGCCATGGGTCACCGAATCCTGGGCTGTTCCTGAAGCCCGCACCGTTCTCCCTGCCTTTTTGCGGCCGCCAGCAAGGCTCTCCCTGGAGCCCGCGGACGCCCACTCAGCCTCTTCGCAGCCACCCATTCAGTTCATGGCATGGCTGGAGACTAGAGGTCAGCTGACTGGTGAGGAATGCAAAATGGGAGTGGGTGGAGGAGACCCTATCTCCTGATTTCGGCATAGGTGTCAATGCTACGAGACACCACAAAGTCGGAGACACAGTGAGCAACACTACCTGTGATTATAGTTGCCATTAAAAGGTCCACACTACAGTTCTCAGATCAGCAGATGACCTTGATCAAGAGCACCTAAGTTGGCTGATCAGAACTCCCCCCAGCACTGTCACTCATCCCATTTCCCCCACCAAGGAGTAAGAGAAGGAATAAAAATAGAGAATACAGGGAAGGGAGAGGAAAATAGGGGGAGGAACAAAGAAAAAGGGAGAGAAAGATTAAGAGAAAGAACAAGAAAGACAGCTAGAGAGAGGGATGGGGAAAAAAAACAAGAAATTAGGATAGAGAGAGATAAAAGGGAAAGAAAGAAGAACAAAGAAAGAGTGGTACATCCTAAAATGCACCATAAGGGGTTTTAATACTGTACGAGTGGAAGGGACTCGGGGAGCGCTAAATGTCCGTGGGTTAGGGGCGCAAATTACTTCTCTTGCCTTGGGTGCTGACAACCCACTCTACGAAAATAATTTTACTGTTAGAGGTCCCCACAAGTTGGGATTTTTTTTATCAAGGGGTCACGGCACTAGACTGTTGAGAACCACTGGTATAGAGTGTTGCCTTTAAAATGCCTGGGTATGCCGTGCATCCAGCCTGTCAAAATCAATGACATCTGAAGAGACACAGTGGCTATACAGATCTTCCCACACAAGGCGATGATTACATCTATTAGATCCAGAAGCTGGCCACCCGAAGATGTCAGTGGCCAGGCATGGAGTTCAGGAAGCTGTATCGCTGGAGCTGAGGCAAGTATTGTTCCTCTTTAATGAGATCTTAGGGGTCTATTACACCCTTAATGTCACACTTGCACGCTTGAAGCAAAATGAGCACAAACTGTGCTTGAGTAGCTTCTTCCCTGGCCATGGTGGCCAGATATTGGCAGCTCTGAACCTGGAAATGCTCAGAGCCGAGGGCTTCCAGTTTCACTCTTCACAGGAGATATCAGAAAACAGATGTTCACTGATCTCCTGCGGCTCCCTATTCTGACAACCTGCCATGGAGGTCCCAGGCATCCAGGAGGGATAAGTCTCCATATATTCCCTGAACAAGTTTCCTTTAACCTCAGATTGAAGCTCCTACATGCAGAAACACACAGAGGATCCCAATGCTAGGGTCAATCATTTTCAATCCTGGATCTTTTAGTGCAGGAATATTGGTATTTAGGAGACACTATAGGTTAAACAAGTCACCTAAATAGACACTGTCACTTTGCCCTGCAACGACAAGGTGATAGTATCTCTCTGAAGAACAATGATTTTTGCTTGAATTTTGGAAAAGCAGATAATGTTCTAAGTTCTTATTTTAATACATTTTGGATTTTCCTCGGTCTGGTTTTTCTGTTATTACGATATCACTAGCTGGTTGGGTAGAGAAACGTTCGGCATATTGGGTTCAATGTATCAGACTTCCTGACACCAAGGAAAGGTTTAAGTAGCTAGAACAAGGTGGTTCCACAAGTTTCACACCTCCCAAATGAAAATCTACACGTTCCATAGTGATTGGATTAAGGTGTCAGTGCTACCTGCGCGGGAGAAATGCAGAGGTATGATTCCTGACACTTATTAGAACTCAAGAAGCATCTTAGATAAGTGAGGAAACATCTTCAATATTACAGAACAAATCCAGGTGACTAATACCCCTTTCACACTCAGGCGTTTTTCAGGCGCTAAAGGGCTAAAAATAGTGCCTGTAAAGTGCCTGAAAAATGCCACCCCAGCGTGAAGGCCTGAGTGCTTTCACACTGGAGCGGTGCGCTTGCAGGATGGGGAAAAAAGTCCTGCAAGTAGAATCTTTGTGGAAGCGGTGAATACACTGCTCCTAAAACGCCTCTGCCATTGAAATCAATATCCAGCGCTGCTGAAGCACTTCAGCAGCGGTGCTTTGTGGGTGCTTTTAACTTTTTTTTCGGCCGTTAGCGGGGGTCAAAATCGCCCCACTATCGGCCACAAATGATGCTAAAAATAGCGGCGCTTTACCCCCCCCCCCCCCCCCCCCTCGTTACAATGTGAAAGTGCCCTAACTGCTATTAGCTACACCTTGACCTGGATAAATAAAAGAGAAGCATGGGAATGTATTTTTTTCTTGAATCATTCTCGCCTAGGTGGATGCAGCATTGGTCCGAAGCTGCATCTGTCCCTTGCCGGGTTTAAGACTGAAAACTGAGCGATCAAACAATGCTGATCACTTAGTTCTCAGAGCTCTGCCCCCCACTGGAGTGCTGGGCCGTGGAAGGGGTGGGAACGGCCAGTTCAGGCTCTCAGCAGCTCGCTGAGAGGCTGAGCCGGGTTGCGGGTTCAGGCATATGGGTGGATCCTGAGCATATGGACACGATCTTACCCGAGCCTGGACCGGCTCTGTGACGTCAGCGGGCTGAAGCCCGCTATCCACTAAAGACGGGTCACAGGAGTGCAGAATGAACTGCACTCCTGTGATCCATAGAAGAAGTACATCCAAACGAGCTTTCCCTGTACTTCTCCTTTAAGACCCTCCACTGATATAATATGTAGGCTGCCATTACTGACCTCTCCTTCTAAAATGCTGGCTGTCACAAAGATGCAGTTTTTTTTCAATGCTATCTGAAGACATGTATGCAGATCAGGAGCTCTTTCAGGAAACATACTTGATCCATGTCAGTGATTTTTAAAGTAATAAAACCAGACACAGACGGACAACTAATATTTTGAGAAGGATTGTAGCACAAAGGACAAAAACTCTCACAACTGAAAAAAGGAAGTATGCATGTTCTATTCACCTCTTCTGTACCATATTGTTTGCTCTATAACTTCAGATACTTTGGCAACATCTTCTTTTATGTTGGCAGAGATGCAGGTTTCTATGCATGCACAAATTGGTATTTGAAAAGTGGGTGTAGCCTGTCACATGCAGCTTGCTTGATCAATTTGTCTATACAAGACCCCTTTTCACATTGTGCCGCCCTGGGCGTCACCGGTAAAGCTGTTTTAAGCGCCGCTCTACCGGCACTATTCGGCCGATAGCGGGGCGGTTTTAACCCCCGCTAGAGGCCGAAAAGGGGTTAAATCTGCCCGCAAAATGCCGCCGCAGGCGTTTTGCCGATGGTATGACAGCGCTGTCCCATTGATTTCAATTAGAAGGAGCGGTGAGTTCACCGCTCCAAAGAAGCTGCTGGCAGGACTTTTTCTGACGCCCTGCCAGCGCAGCGCTCCAATGTGAAAGCCGACTGGAGTGAATGGAGCAGCTGTTTTAGGGTGGTTTGCAGGCGCTATTTTTAACGCTACAGCGCCTGCAAAACGCCCCAGTGTGAAAGGGGTCTAAGGGTCATTGCTACAAAGATTTCATCACTATAATTAAAGGTTTTTATGCTCAAAATGTGTAAGGTTTTCCTTGCGGTTTTATTTGATGGTCTAATAAAGACAGCCTTTCACTGATGCTCTAGACTACTGAATTATATATATGACTGTAGTGGTTTCTGTAACAAAATAAATGACACAAGCGTATATGTGCAATACATAGGGCTGCTGACACAAGATTCCCAGTAAGTGATGCGACAACAACTGCCACCTGGTCAATGTTTTACTGTCCTGGCTAATGCAATATTAGCTAAAATGCTGGATTTTGTTTTTCCAACCGCATGCGTGGGAGTGACCTAATGGTGGCTCCGGCCAATCACATCGCCGGAGCCGCGGTACCCGGAAGTAACCCCCCGGGGAGATGTCGGCCGCCGGAGCGGTGAACGAGGACCACTGCGAGGGCTTCGATCTCAGGTAAGTAACTCAAACTCAAATAACTCAAAGCTATGTGAAAAAGACAGCCCAATTGGTTTGTAAAAATGACTTTTCCCCACTAACCTTCTTTTTAGGGACTGATGTCTTGTCAACTCTCGGTCCTGCCCAGTGATCAATTGCATATTGGATCAGCTGACTCTTCTCACTAGATGGTGGCACCGCAAGTTTTTCAGCAGCCAGGTATTTAAAAATTGCATCTCTGTGAACTTTCCGCCTCTTCAAGAGCTCTTTAGCATCCTTGCTGTAGACAAGTATGGCATCAATGGCCTCTAAAATATTTAAACAAACATGAAAAAAATTCATAAAATTAAATTTCCTGAGAACAGTTCTTCTCATTCAATAATACAATAAAACATTGTGGCATTCAGCAATCTGTTAACATTTAAAATGATTGTAAAGTGTTTTTAGTAAAAAAACAAAAAAAAACAACATACATATCATACTTACCTCCACTGTGCAGCTTGTTTTGCACAGAGTGGCCCCGAACACCGTCCTCTGGGGTCCCATGGCGGCTCTAGGAGAAGCACTCTCCCAGGGAGTTACCTCGCAGGCGCACTCCCGAGTCCATCATTCGAGGTCCATAGCCACCGAATGTATGGCTCAGCCCTGCCCCCCGCGTCAATGGATTTGATTGACAGCAGCGGGAGCCAATGGCTGCGCTGCTATCAATCTATCCAATCAAGAGCCAAGAACCCCGGGCAGAGCAAGAGCGCGTCCCCGCTGAAAGAAGTTCCGGGGCTCACGTAAGTAAAATGGGGGGGGGCTGGGGGGCCGGTCACTGCCAGGCGTTTGTTCACCTTAATGCATAGAATGCATTAAAGTGGTTGTAAACCCTTTACAACCACTTTATACTACAGGCAAGCCTATAATTACGCTTATCTGTAGCTCCCCCGGATATCTCCTAAACCTGCACGGGTTTAGGAGACATCCCTGTATTTGCATGTGCCGACGTCTTCGGCACATTCGCACTTAAGCAAAGGCACGTACATGCCATTGCTTCAGTTGTACTGTGCCGCTACCGGCGGCTCATGCACGCATGCGTGGTAGTGACGTAATCGTGGCTCCGGCCAATCATAGCGCCGCGATACCCGGAAGTAACCCCTCGGGAAGATGACGGCCGCCGGAGCGGTGAACGAGGACCACTGCGGGGACTTCGATCTCAGGTAAGTAACTCAAAATGAGCTAGTATGCTTTACAAACTAGCTCATTATGCCTTTGTCTTGCAGGTTTTTTTTTTTTTTGGAATTTTTAAAAAGGGTTTACAACCACTTTAAGGTGAAAAAACACAAAGGTTTACAACCCCTTTAAAGCTGAAGTTTAGCTAAAAAGAACAGATCAATCAGCACAAGGGACATAACTTATACTTAGTACACTTGTATAGTGTCCCTTCTGTATATTCTTCTCTGTTCTACCCACTGCCATAATCTTTGGGTGTGGTGTTGGTTAATACAGTTAAGGGGCGGTCATTAAGGGAACTGTCATTAAGAGAGCTTGACTATGCCCACCCTTTCCTGCTTGATTCGCCATTCATAGAAGCCATACTACCGCATGAATGACACAGGATCTCTGACTGGAGGGGGCAGAGCTACCAAACATTCACCCATTCCCCATGCAGGGATAAGCTGTAGTAGTTTCTATAAATGGCAGATCAGGCAAGAAAGGGTGGCCATAGTCAAGCTCTCTTGATGACAGCTCCTGACAGCCCCTTAGGTGTATTAACCCCCCACTGCACCTGAGTATTACAGCGGTGAGGGTAGAGAAGAGGGTAGGACAGAGGAAAATTTCTACTGAAATGAAAATAACTATGTCCCTTGTGCTGATTGTTCTGTTTATACTTTTTGATAAACTTAGGTTTTATATTTCAAGAAAAATCATAACCAGAGCCCAGACAAGTGTCAGATACCAGGCAGCCAATGTGTCTAAACAATTATAGCGAACATACACTATATTGTCAAAAGTATTGGGACGCCTGCCTTTACACGCACATGAACTTGACATGAAATCGTCCCCCTCCGTTCCTCCCAGGACCTCCTGCTCTCTAGCTCCCTTGTTACCTCCTCCCATGCTCGCCTCCAGGACTTCTCCAGAGCCTCTCCCATCCTCTGGAACTCCCTGCACCCCGTATATCCGATCAGCCCCTACCCTGTCCACCTTTAGGAGATCCCTGAAAACTCACTTATTCAGGGAAGTCTATCCCATGCCCACCTAAGAACTATCCCCGACCCACCCCCATCAAATCATTCCCCGCATCTATGACCTTTTGTACCACCACCCCCTCCCTTTAGAATGTAAGCTCTATGAGCCAGGCCCTCCTGTACCTTTTTGTATTGAACTGTACTGTAATTGTGCTGTCCCCCCTTTACATTGTAAAGCACTGCGTAAACTGTTGGTGCTATATATATATATATATATATATATATATATATATATATATATATATATCATGTATATTAACCACTTGACCACTGGGCACTTAAACCCCCTTCCTAACCAGACCAATTTTCAGCTTTTGGTGCTCTCACACTTTGAATGACAATTACTCAGTCATGCAACACTGTACCTATATGAAATTTTTGTCCTTTTTTTCACACAAATAGAGCTTTCTTTTGGTGGTATTTAATCACCGCTGAGTTTTTTATTTTTTGCGCTATAAATCAAAAAAAGACTGAAAATTCGATAAAAAAAAAATTCTTTGTTTCTGTTAAAATTTATTGCAGAGTATTGGCGGAATTGACGGAACGATCACGTGGTAAACGGCCGCGATCAGCGGCTATTTACTGTGATCCGGGGGCGTGGGCAACATTCTGGAAAGACATCGCACGGACGTCCACCCAGAACTAGCCGACCGCGCTGCAGCTATCTTTCGGCTATGGCCCGGTCGGCAAGTGGTTAATAATAATCGGCTATTTTTTCTCCTCTCGCTGATAGTGTGAGGAGAAAAAAAAAAGCCGATCACCGGCGGCTCTCAGAGGGACATCGGTCCTGCTCAAGGAGAGCTCCCGCCAGCTCATCTGTGCCCACCTGTGCCACCTGCCAGTGCCGCCCATCAGTGTCACCTACCAGCGCCACCCATCAGAGCCCATCAGTGCCATCTGATCAGTGCCGCCTCATCAGCGCATATCAATGAAGGAGAAAAATTACCTGTTTGCAAAATTTTATAACAAACTATTAAACATGATTTTTTTTTTTTAATTTTCCGTCTTTTTTGTTTGTTTAGCAAAAAATAAAAACCCCAGCTGTGATTAAATACCACCAAAAGAAAGCTCTATTTGTGTGAAGAAATTGATAAAAATGTCATTTGTGTACAGTGTTGTAAGACCGCGCAATTGTCATTCAAAGTGCATCAGCGCTGAAGATTGGTCTGGGCAGAAGGGGGTATAAGTGGCCGGTATTGAAGTGATTAAGAGGCCCTGTCACTGTACAGCTCCCCTCCATACACACTGCCCGCTCACCTTCCCGGCTGTACACACAGATGAGCCGGTTGGTGACCGTTTCTGCCACAGAGAAGAGCTCCGCCGTGTCCAGTCCCTCCAGCAGCCGGCGGCACCCCTCCTTCTCCCGGGCGCTGAGCCCTGCCATGGCGCGCACACCTTCACTCTCTGTCACCAGCACCACTTCCGGCCCCGAGCCAACTGACAGCCCAGAAACGAAACCAAAGCCCTCAGTCTACTTCCGGTGACGGCAGCGCCGCGGCATGCCGGGAGTTGTAGTTTAGCAGCTGGTGGAGTCCAGGTTTCCATAGTAATCAATTCATCATGACTGCTGAGAGAGTGAAGAACATCGTACAGAGGATGAATCCACAAACTATATCAGATGTCGTGTTTTCAACTCACAAACTGTATGGTGGCCATATGATTTAATCATAGGATTCTGACTGATGATTTATCCACTTTCATGTAAAATGATCGACTGCCTTAAAATTGTGTGATCGGTTGCGGCAAAAAAAATGCGCTTATGTAATATCGAGCATTACAGAATCATTGGTGTATGGCCTATCCATCTATTCAAGTGATTATTATAAAAAATCTATATAGAACTGCAATCGGAAATGCCAAAATTAAAAAAAAAAAAAATTGATCGAACACCCCATTGGGTATAGTTCTTCATTATTCTGATCGATTGTGATCATCCACACTCACCGGCCACTTTATTAGGTACACCTGTCCAATTGCTTGGTAACACAAATTGCTAATCAGCCAATCACATGACAGCAACTCATTGAATTTAGGCATCTAGACGAGGTGAAGACGACTTTCTGAAGTTCTAACGGAGCATCAGAATGAGGAAGAAAGGGGATATAAGTGACTTTGAACGTGGCATAGTTTTTGGTGCCAGACAAGCTGGTCTGAGTATTACAAAAACTGTTGATCTACTGGGGTTTTCACGCACAACCATCTCTAGAGTTTACAGAGAATGGTCTGAAAAAGAGAGAATATCCAGTGAGCGGCAGTTGTGTGGAGGAAAATGCCTTGTTGATATAAGAGGTCAGAAGAGAATGGGCAGACTGGTTTGAGATGATAGAAAGGCAACAGTAACTCAAATAACCACTCGTTACAACCAAGGTATGCAGAATACCATCTCTGAACACACAACAAATCGAACCTTGGAGCAGATGGGCTACAGCAGCAGACAATCACACCGTGTGCCACTCCTGTCAGCTAAGAACAGGAAACTGAGGCTACAATTCACACAGGAAAATGAATGAAGATTGGAAAATAGAAGGTTGTAAAACAATTGCCTGGTCTAATGAGTCTCGATGTCACCTGCGACATTCAGATGGTAGAGTCAGAATTTGGTGTAAACAACATGAAACCATGGATCCATCCTACCTTGTACCAACGGTTCAGGCTGGTGGTGGTGTAATAGTGTGGGGGATATTTTCTTGGCACACTTTGGGCTCCTTAGTACCAACTGAGCATTGTTTGCCACGGCCTACCTGAGTATTGTTTCTGACCATGTCCATCCCTTTATGACTACAGTGTACACATCTTCTAATGGCTCCTTCCAGCAGGAGAATACACCATGTCACAAAGCTCAAATCATCTCACCACTGGTTTCTTGAACATGGCAATGAGGTCACTGTACTCCAATGGTCTCCACAGTCACCAGATCTCAATCTAATCGAACACCTTCGGGATGTGGTGGAATGGAGGATTCACATCATGGATGTACAGCCGACAAATCTGCAGCAACTTCATGATGATATCATGTCAATATGGACCAAAATCTCTGAGAAATGTTTCCAACACCTTGTTGAATCTATGCTACCAAGAATTAAGGCAGCGCTGAAGGCAAAAGGGGGTCCAACCGGGTACTAGCAAGGTGTACCTAATAGTGGCTGGTGAGAGTAGAACGGGGGGGGTCTCCAAACTTTCTAAACAAAGGGCCAATTTATTGCCCTTCAGACATTGAGGGGGTTGGACTGGACAGTAGGAGAAGAAAATGCCCTGCCGTCAAACAATTCCCCATCACTGGCATTAGTGGAAGGAATAGTGCCCCATCATTGGTGTCAGTACAAGAAATAGTGCCCCATTGTTGGTGTCAGCGGAAGGAATAATGCCCCATCGTTGGTGTCAGTGGGAGGAATAATGACTGGTATCAGTGGGAGGAATAATGACTGGTATCAGTGGGAGGAATAATGACTGGTATCAGTGGGAGGAATAATGACTGGTATCAGTGGGAGGAATAATGACTGGTATCAGTGGGAGGAATAATGACTGGTATCAGAGGGAGGAATAGTGCTCCAAGGATCAGATAAAGGCATGCAAAGGGCCACATCTGGCCCCCGGGCCGCAGTTTGGAGACCAATGATCTAGAACAATTGCATCATTGTGCCGCTCTTTCCCTTTACCTCCACCTCCCATCAGATGCATGCACAGGAGCACCTTTCCCACTCAGCTGTTTGTAGGCAGGTGCAGTCTACTTTCTCCAATGCAGGTGGCACTCAGCCACAGCAGCAGTGAAGAGGGAGAGAAAGCCAAGAGGAACTCTTAGTTTATGGTTTACAGCCCATGTGACTCTGGTGGCCATCTTGGGTCAGGCAGAGTCTTTTTAAGACCCCGGCTCCTGGGTTTGACTTACTTTTTAGCATGGGGATAGCATACAAAAAGGCCACCCATCTGTCAGGGACAGTATTAGTGGCAGGGAAAGGTTCCAGACAAGTAGGGAAAGTGTAGGGATCAATTTCTATTCCTGCAAACCTCCCTACTTTGGCTCGGACTGGCCAGGCTGCATTCCGCCCCTCCATACAGACCTGCTCCACTACACGCTGTTGTCATCCCAGCTGGGCTTCCTCCCACCTGCCTGTTTTGCCTCTACTTCAATACAAGTTATCTTAATTGCACCTGGACTGAGTGTATGTTATTGCTGCCGCACCACGCTCCACCCACCCACATTTGGTGGCAGTCAGCAGGATATGTCACTGCTCACAGTGGGTGTAGAAGTAGGAGCAGACACCATCATGGCACTATTAGGATGGTCCTGGCACCTAAGTTTAATGGCTCCAATATCCCCTTGGCATATTGTGAGGACA
Source organism: Aquarana catesbeiana (assembly GCF_042186555.1). Lineage (NCBI taxonomy): Eukaryota > Metazoa > Chordata > Amphibia > Anura > Ranidae > Aquarana > Aquarana catesbeiana. The sequence continues at coordinate 716,391,607 of NC_133325.1, forward strand.
GACTAGAGTGCTACGTGCCTGTACCAGTTTCCCACCCGGCTGATCGTGGAGGTGGCCATTAAAGCAGAGGTCCACCTAAAAAAAAAAAAATATTAAAAGCCAGCAGCTACAAATCCTGCAGCTGCTGACTTTTAATATATGGACACTTATCTGTCCAGGGAGCTCGCGATGTCGGCAGCCGAAGCTGATCTGTCCGTCGGCTCTCGGCTGCTGCCGCCGCCGCCATCCTCGGTAAAGGAATCAGGAAGTGAAGCCGTGCGGCTTCACTTCCTGGTTCCCTACTGTGCATGCGTGAGTCGCGTTGCGCGTCCTCACTGGTCCCTGCTGTCTTCTGTCTCCCAGAACACAGCGGGGGAGGACAGAGTAGGCACCGGAAGTGGCGTAGGTCACAGCGAACGCAGCGGTGATCTATGCCAGGAAGTGGGAGCAACTACCTGTATTAGACAGGTATCTGCTCTCTCCTCCCCCCCGAAAGGTGCCAAATGTGACACCGGAGGGGGGGAGGAATCCAAAAAGTGAAAGTTCATTTGGAGGTTCCATTTGCACAACTTGGAGGATGACGCCCAACAATGGCTCTGATGGAAGAGGACTGGGTCAAACTGGAGCAAATCATGACACTCCTATAGGGCCTGTTCAAGGAAAACCTGACTTTCCTAGAGCTGAGGTGCAGATTCTTTGTCCGGAGATATCAGGAGGATGAGAGTCTCACGCATTTTGCAGTCTCAGGTCACATATCGGGGGATCAGTTTGTGGCAGGACTGAAGGAAGGCCCAGTCAAGAGGGCCCTGCAGGAGCGAATTAAAGTACAACCTGCCATCTCTTTCCATAATATTGTGGTGGATGTGGTTGCGTGGGAACAGGAAGATGCGGAGGCAACGGTAGCTGTGGCCAAAAAAGTATGACCCGCTGCAAATGAAAGAAGAGGCTCTGGCCCCACCACTGCTGTCTGCCATACAGACAACACTAAAGGGAGCGATCTTGACGTGGCCATGGCTTCTCTAAAACAACGGGAGTTTCCTTGCTTTGATAGGATTCAGCCTCTCCCTCTAAGGGCAAGAGCCTGCTCCAGAGGGACCCACAGGAAGACCGTAAGTGCTGTCAGTGTGGTTGTTATGGGCATGTGAGTAAAAACTGTGGCAGACCGGAAATTAAAAGCATACTCAGGCTGTTGTTAAACTAGCGGCTCCAGTGTCACCTATCCATGCTGCCTCACCAGTGCCGCCTCATCAGCAAAGTTGAAAAATTACCGGTTTTCAAAATTTAACAAACCATAAAAATGTTTTTGTTTTTATTCAGAATTTTCGGTCTTTTTTTGTTTCTTTAGCAAAAAATATAAAACCCAGTGGTGATTAAATACCACCAAAAGAAAGCTCTATTTGTGTGAAAAAAAAACTAAAAATTTTGTTTGGGTACAGTGTTGCATGACCGCGCAATTGTCATTCAAAGTGTGAGAGCGCTGAAAGCTGAAAAGTGGCCTGGGCAGGAAGGGGGTATATTCGTGCCCAGTAAGCAATTGGTTAACAGAGCTTTGTTTCAAGCCGGGAGGCTTCTGTTACAGTGCTGGAAATAATAAAATAAATTGTAATAAAACTTAAAAAAAAAAAAAAAGTGCTTAGTTTTTCGTGGCCGTGTGCATAAGCCCTTAAAGAAATATTAAACCCAAAACTAAAAATGTAATATTTTGAAGCTTAGCAATTATCAGATATGGCGGCTGTGTTAGTTTTCTTTTTAGGCTTTTTTTCCCTCTGTTTTCACAGAGGCCAGATCTGGCCAGTAACACACTTTGTGTATTAGAGTGCCCCACTCTGGATGAAGGAACACAGGGACACCTTTGGACAGCAGCATTATTCCTCCTAGTGGAGGCAAGTATTAGATGGACTAGAACAGTGGTTCTCAACCTCAGTCCTTAAGTAACCCCAAATTGGCATGTTTTTAGGTTTTCCTTTACTTTGCACAGCTGCTTTAATTTAATATCAATGACATGGTATTTATAAGCGCTATTTTATCTATGGGAAGTTCCCAAAACATGGCTCGTTGGGGATACCTGAGGACTGAGGTTGAGAACCACTGGACTATAAGATTAGATACACTAAAGCCAAACTCCATCTTTATAAGCAATCACAGTAAACATTCTTTTTTTCCATTTTGGGATAAAGGTCTTACATAAATAAATCTGATCATTGTAAGCACCCCTACCGGTGATTAATTCTTCTCATCCCTCTAACAGAAACATGTGAAAGAGAGCTTGTTCTTTTAAAAAAAACAGCAGACTTACTGGCCAGATCATCAGTGAAAATAGTAGAGAAAAAAGAAATCAACAAATAATGTAGCTGCTGACTTTAAAATGGTAGTAATTTTTTTTTTTTTAATTTGTACCTACAAGTAAGCCTATAATAAGGCTTACCTGTAGGTACAATGAATATCTCCTAAACTTTTAAAGTTTAGGAGATATTCATACTGCATACGCTCTGAAGGGACAGCATACCTGTGCCGTCCCTTCAGAGTTCCGTGCCACGGTCCATGACTCCCACGCGCATGCGCGGCAGCAAAATCATTGCGGTGCCAGCAATCAGACAGCTGGAGCACGCAAACCCGGAAGGAAGACCGGGTGAAGATGGAAGCCCTGTCAGCAGTGACAGTGCACCGCTGGAAGGCCTTCATTCTAAGGTATTTCATAATACTGAATGAACAGAAAGTGAGATACAAACAATACATGTAATGTTATATCAGTAATAGGGATGAGCTTCGTGTTCGAGTCGAACCCATGTTCGACTCGAACATCGTCTGTTTGCCCGTTTGCCGAATTGCGAACGATATGGGCCGTTCGCGCCAAATTCATGTGGCGCGTCACGGCCCATAATTCACTGCGGCATCGCAGTGCATTGCTGGCTGATGATTGGCCAAGCATGCACTATGACCCGCATGCTTGGCCAATCACAGCGCTGTCTGTAGAGAGAAATGTAATTGGCCAAAGCCAGGGTGGCTTTGGCCAATTATGGCTCAGGGGGTTTAGTACACGCCCCACACTATATAAGGCCGCCTGCACGGTGGCCCTGTGTAGTGTGTTCCGGCGTTAAAAGACAGAGAGACAGTGTCATTTGATTTAAGTTAGATAGATTAGGCAGGACAGTCAGTCAGCTGCACTTACAGTGTATTGTGTATATATATATATATATGCATCCCAGGTGTTTATATATATATATATATATATATATATATATATATATACATACACACTGTATTCAATTTAGCTAGATCCGTTCCTGTTATTACCTTCCTACTGACAGGCAGGCTTGTGTTGTTACAGTATTTACAGCTACCTGAAGAAAATTGCTGGTGTTCTTCTGATCCTATTAGTACCACAGTCAGGCAGCTAGACTATTTACAGTTAGTGTAGTGTGTCCTCCTCACAGTGTTGAGCTAAAGCTACAAGTTAGTTTAGTGTGACCTCTGCACAGTGTTCAGCTAAAGCAACAAGTTAGTGTAGTGCACAGTGTTCAGCTAAAGCTACAAGTTAGTGTAGTGTGACCTCTGCACAGTGTTTAGCTAAAGTTACAAGTTAGTGTAGTGCGACCTTTGCACAGTGTTCAGCTTAAGCTACAAGTTAGTGTAGTGTGTCCTCTGAACAGTGTTCAGCTAAAGTTACAAGTTAGTGTAGTGTGACCTCTGCACAGTGTTCAGCTAAAGCTACAAGTTAGTGTAGTGTGTCCTCTGAACAGTGTTCAGCTAAAGCTACAAGTTAGTGTAGTGCACAGTGTTCAGCTAAAGCTACAAGTTAGTGTAGTGCGTCCTCCCCACAGTGTTCAGCTAAAGCTACAAGTTAGTGTAGTGTGACCTCTGCACAGTGTTCAGCTAAAGCTACAAGTTAGTGTAGTGCGTCCTCTGAACAGTGTTCAGCTAAAGCTACAAGTTAATGTAGTGTACAGTGTTCAGCTAAAGCTACAAGTTAGTGTAGTGTGACCTCTGCACAGTGTTCAGCTAAAGCTACAAGTTAGTGTAGTGCGTCCTCTGAACAGTGTTCAGGTAAAGCTACAAGTTAGTTTAGTGTGACCTCTGCACAGTGTTCAGCTAAAGCTACAAGTTAGTGTAGTGCAACCTCTGCACAATGTTCAACTAAAGCTATAAGTTAGTGTAGTGCGTCCTCTGAACAGTGTTCAGCTAAAGCTACAAGTTAGTGTAGTGCACAGTGTTCAGCTAAAGCTACAAGTTAGTGTAGTGCGTCCTCCTCACAGTGTTCAACTAAAGCTACAAGTTAGTGTAGTGCGACCTCTGCACAGTGTTCAGCTAAAGCTACAAGTTAGTGTAGTGCATAGTGTTCAGCTAAAGCTACAAGTTAGTGTAGTGCATCCTCTGAACAGTGTTCAGCTAAAGGTACCTGTAGAAGGTTGGTGGTGTTTTCCTGATCCTATCACTACCACAGGCAGCTACATTATTTTAATGTTAGTGTAGTGCGTCCTCTGCACAGTGTTCAGCTAAAGCTATCTGTAGAAGGTTGGTGGTGTTTTCCTGATCCTATCACTATCGCAGGCAGCTACATTATTTACACATTAGTGTAGTGCGACCTCTGCACAGTGTTCAGCTAAAGCTACCTGTAGAAGGTTGGTGGTGTTTTCCTGATCCTCTCACTACCGCAGGCAGCTACATTATTTACACGTTAGTGTAGTGCGACCTCTGCACAGTGTTTAGCTAAAGCTACCTGTGGAAGGTTGGTGGTGTTTTCCTGATCCTATCACTACCGCAGGCAGCTACATTATTTACACGTTAGTGTAGTGCGATCTCTGCACAGTGTTCAGCTAAAGCTACCTGTAGAAGGTTGGTGGTGTTTTCCTGATCCTATCACTACCGCAGGCAGCTACATTATTTTAATGTTGGTGTAGTGCGTCCTCTGCACAGTGTTCAGCTAAAGCTACCTGTAGAAGGTTGGTGGTTTTTTCCTGATCCTATCACTACCGCAGGCAGCTACATTATTTTAATGTTGGTGTAGTGCGTCCTCTGCACAGTGTTCAGCTAAAGCTACTAGTTAGTGTAGTGCGACCTCTGCACAGTGTTCATCTAAAGCTACCTGTAGAAGATTGGTGGTGTTCTCATACTACAGGCAGGCAGTTGATTTTGCTAGCTGCAGTATCAGTATAAATATCTATATATAGATATATATATCCCAGCTTAGTGCAGCTACATCTCACTGCAGGCCATTAGTATGTCTGGAAGGCCAACAAGGAGAGGCAGACAGTCACAAGCCAATGAAAGAGGGCAAGCAGGCTCTGTGTCTAGAGGCAACAGTGCTGGTCGTGGTGACGGTGCATCCTCATCAGCACGTGGCCATGGGACATGCTTGGCCTTTTTTTCGGCAGCTGGCCGAGTTGAGCTGCAACATGCAGAAGACTTGGTCGAGTGGATGACCAAGCCTTCCTCATCCTCTCTCACCCATGCTCAGGGTACTTTGACAAAGCAGCTGCCAACGCGGCCTCTTCCCTCGGCTCAATGGCATCAGTGATTCCTTCTCTAGCCCCACCATGTCCTCCTGAGGAGTCCCTCGAACTGTTTGACCACAGGGTTGGGTACATGCTCCAGGAGGATGCCCAGTGTTTAGAAGGTTCTGATGATGATACTGAGCTAGATGAAGGCAGTAACGTGAGCACGGACAGAGGGGGTGCCCAAGAAGGACAGCAATCTGGCAGTCATGCTCCCCCTGCTGCAGCATACTGCCAGGTTTGCTCCAGTGATGAGGGAGGGGATGATGAAGTCACTGACTCAACGTGGGTGCCTGATAGGAGAGAGGAGGAGGAGGAGGCACATCACCAATGAGGCAGGATGCCCTCCAGGGGCCAGCCTAAGAAGAGCACACTGACTGCATCACACCGCAAGGCTCCGCATGTGCAGGGCGCTGCTGTCTCTGTGCGTTATTCCAAAAGTTCTTTGGTGTGGGCCTTTTTTGAGACGAGTGCATTAGATCGCACCGCTGCTATTTGCAACATATGTCTCAAGCGTATTTCGCGTGGCCAAAACATCTCCTGCTTGGGCACCACATGCTTGACCAGACATATGCTGACTTGCCATGCAGTTCGTTGGCAAGCGTATCTAAAAGACCCACACCAAAGAACAAAGAGGACCTCTCCTTGCTCCTCATCAGCTGAGATCTCCAACCCCACTATACCTTCAGTCCTCTCTGAGACCTGCACTGAGAGGAATGAAGGTGTAGAATTAGGTGTGTCACAGCCAAGTACTTGTGGGCAATCTGCTTTCGGTACACTGACATCAGATTGTACCAGGAAAATTTCCCTGCCCCAGCTGCTGCACCGCCAAAAGAAGTTCGCTCCCAGCCATCCACATGCCCAGCGATTGAATGCTAGCTTGGCAAAATTACTAGCACTTCAACTGCTACCTTTTCAGTTGGTAGACTCTGCCCCCTTCCGTGAGTTTGTGGAATGTGCGGTTCCTCAGTGGCAGGTACCCAAATGCCACTTTTTCTCATGGAAGTCGATTTCGGCTCTCTACCGGCATGTGGAAGGCCTCGCTGGACAGGGCGGTCAGGTGCATATTACCGCTGACTCATGGTCCAGCAGGCATGGATAGGGACATTACCTAAGTTTCACAGCGCATTGGGTGACTCTGCTGGCAGCTGGGAAGGATGCAGGACAAGGTGCAGTAGTGTTGGAGGTTGTTCCGCCACCATGCCTCCAAACTGCCACTAATGATTCTGACACACCTCTCTCCTCCACCCTCTCCTCCTCTTCCTCCATGGCCTCTTCCTGTGCTTTGTCCTCGGAACCAGCGGTGCTCCGTAGGCGTTCAAGGGGCTACTCAAGTATGCAGGCCAAAAGATGCCATGTGGTGCTTGAGCTGGTGTGCTTGGGGGACAGGAGCCACACTAGGGCAGAGGTTCTGTCAGCTCTGCAGGGGCAGGTTCAGAGGTGGTTGACGCCACGCCAAGTTAAGGCAGGAATGGTGGTTTGCGACAATGGCACCAACCTCCTCTCCGCCCTCCAACAGGGACAAATGACCCATGTACCCTGTTTGGCTCACGTCCTTAACTTGGTGGTGCAGCGGTTCTTAGGCAGGTACCTGGGCTTACAGGATGTCCTGAGGCAGGCCAGGAAAGTCTGTGTGCATTTCCGCCGGTCATATAATGCCAGTGCTCGGCTGGCAGACCTCCAAAAGGAATTTAACCTGCCCAAGAACTGCCTAATCTGTGACATGCCCACCCGGTGGTAATCAATGTTGGCCATGCTGTAGCGGCTGCACACGCAGCAGAGGGCCATCAATGAGTACCTGTGCGACTATGGCACCAGGACAGGGTCAGGGGAGCTTGTTTTTTTTTCCCCACGCCAGTGGGCCATGATCAGGGATGCATGCACTGTCCTGTCACCATTTGAGGAGGCCACAAGGATGGTAAGCAGTGACAGTGCATGCATCAGTGACACTGTCCCCCTTGTCCACCTGTTGGAGCACACGCTGCCTGGAATAATGGCATTTTTGGTTCTGGGCGCCGCCAGTCCCGCCACCAGTGCCTAAGGCCCAATTTTTCAGCCCCTGTTTAACAGGGGCGTGTAATTACAATTTTTGATGCAATTCTTTGCAGCAGGGCCAGTTCCTGCGCTCCAACTAGAGTATCTATGAGGGGTTGCAGTGTTGTGGCACCAGCACCTGTGCCTAAGGCCCAATTTTTCAGCCCCTGTTCAACAGGGACATGTAATTAGAATTCTTGATCTAATATTTCACAGCAGGGCCCGTTTCTGCGCCCACCAAGAGTATCCGTGAGGACTTACAGTGTTGTGGCACCAGCACTACCACCACCAAAGGCCCAATTTTTCTGCACCTGTTCAACAGGGGCATGTAATTACAATTCTTGATCTAATATTTCACAGCAGGGCCCTGTGAGGGCTTACAGTGTTGTGGCCACAACAACACCTACAGCCCAAATTTCTGCTAAGTATATAGGGCAGGCCCCTACTTTCAAACATCCAACTTACAAACGACTCCTACTTGCAAACAGAAGGAGACAACAGGAAGTGATATGAAATCTACCCCTAGGAAGGGAAATTCTCTCCTGTAAGAGATAATATGGGAAAAACTTTTCTCCTTTCCACTGATGCTTTATCACCAATCCTTGTTTCACAAAAAAACACAAATTTTCAAAAAACATTTGTCTTTGGTCCAAAAAGTGAGGTGAAATCTTCTGAAGAGGAGCACAGACAGCAAAACAAATGTCACAGGGGTGATAACCCTTCCCTAGGTTTTCCAAAAAGCTTAAAATAGATTTTTTGGATGGAGCTAAACACGTTAAAAATGTACCAGTTCAAAATTACAAACAGATTCTACTTAACAAATCTACAGTCCCCGTCTTGTTTGCACTGCCTCTATACTGCTGTTCAGAGTATATAGGGCCTGGGGGCCCCACACCTTTCCTTTTTTAATTTGGGTGCGGGGTTCCCCTTAATATCCATACAAGACCCAAAGGGCCTGGTAATGGACTGGGGGATACCCATGCCGTTTGTCTCACTGATTTTCATCCATATTGTCAGGACCCGACATTACATTAAAGCCGCAAGCAGTTTTAAATGACTTTTTCTCCTTTAAAAATTACATTTTGTGCAGGGACTGTTCTAAGCACGGGAAACACGCGCCATTTTACAGGCATACTATAGACACCCCCCCAGGTATGATATTTAAAGGAATATTACACTTTTTTTTTTTTTTTTACTTTAAGCATCATTAAAATCACTGCTCCTGAAAAAACGGACGTTTTTAAAAGTTTTTTTTGCATTGATACATGTCCCCTGGGGCAGGACCCGGGTCCCCAAACCCTTTTTAGGACAATACCATGCAAATTAGCCTTTATAATGAGCACTTTTGATTTCGAACGTTCGAGTCCGATAGACGTCAATGGGGTTCTAAGGATCGTGCGAATTTTCAGTCCGTTCGCAGGTTCTGGTGCGAACCGAACCGGGGGGTGTTCGGCTCATCACTAATCAGTAAATACCAACACTATACATAGCGTGTACAATAAATTTGATACATGAATGCATCTTATCCATTGGCAAGAGTTCCCTAAATGGAGTTATACCTCAATGATAGAAAGTAAAATCATAACTGGATTTTACTTTCTATCATTAAGGTATGACTCCATTTCGGGAACTCTTGTAATTCGCTTTCTGTTCATTCATATAGTAGCCACAATACCACGTTTGTCCCTGAGGAAGCCATATGGCAAAACATGTAGGATTAAGATGCAGGAACAACTATAGGAGCTACAATGACACGTCTTGAATGACCCTAAAACTGTTAATGTATTGTATAATATTGATTTTATGTACCCTTGTAACTTTGTAAAATTGTGCTTTTATTCAATTTGGTATGTCCTTGTACTAATTGCACCTTTAAAGTCCCATCCCCCCTACTTTATATTTTAAATTGCGCTTTAAGGGTGTTTGCATGCATTTGCATGGTAACATTTAGAAAATGCCACTACAATTTGTAAGTTGTGTTCTGGAAAAACAGAAAAAATAAAACCATTTTAATATTAACAAAAAAACTTTTATTAAATAGTTTATGTATAATAGAAAAGCAGTTTCTGAGAAATCACTACCAAGTTATTGCAGGCCTGTGGCTCTGCTTAATGTAATTATTCATGGAAAAGGAAGTATGTATCCTATTGTACATTATATACACACACAAATGAAAAAGTGCATTTATCCATTCAACACAATAATCCATACATGTCAAATATAAATTAGAGTATCACGGGATATATTTTGTATTAAAGAAAAATAAAACACAGAAACACTTCAAAAAGGAAAAAATAATTGTACACCTTAATAGAAAAACATTTGTATTGCATTTCATATCTTTTTATTGTTAATGTTAGGATTTCTTAAAGTGTATCTAAACCTAAAAACAAATAAATAAGGGTCCATTTACACTTTGCCCTTCTTGTGCGTTTCTTTAACGCACATCGTTCCAGCTTAAAGGCAGCCCATTAATTGCACCAGAAATGACAAAAAAAAAAAAAAGCGCGAATTGCAACATTTTTTCTGATGCAGCACACAACCACCCATAGTAGTGCATTACCGTGTGTTGTGATATGCTGCAGCTCATGTGCATTGGAGCTGCATTGCCTTAGTGCTTTAGGGTGAAAAGTGAAAGTCACCACAACACGCTAATGCCCGTAATGTTACCACAACGCTAAAATGTGATTCTTCCCCAAAGTTTTTGGACTTGACGGCTGCTTTAGTAAATTTTTATTCCCGCTTTTTCTTTATTTTTACCTGGTGATCTTGCCAGTAACACTCTTCCAGTCCTAGGGTGACAACATTCACACAATGTACAGCAATAGAGTACATTTTGTTCTTGGATTTAGACATACTTTAAAGTGAACATGTACTTAGTTTTAAAACTTCAAAAGTAAAAGTCCTGCCTAAAAGCAGATGGCACAAACTGCATGCCATTAGCTCGTTTCACTGTCTAAGGCTGGCTTCACACTGAATACAGATGCAGCTCACAGCAGGGGTCCGATGCGTCCCTTGTTATTTTTCAGGCCTAACTTTTTGCCTGAATTCGGACCTGAAACTGAGCCAGAGACGCACAGGACTTCTGTACAATGTGCTCAGTGGCCACACTGGAGATGTGTGAACCGGCTCCAATGAGAGCCAGTCACACCTGTCATGCGAATTGGATGCAGGGAAATCCACATCCAATTTGCATACGTGTGAACCCAGCCTAATAATAGAAGTTATTTTTTTGGTGCCTTTTATTTATTTTATTTTTTTTAAAAAGGCAGGACATTTGGTTATACAAGCTTAAGGCTGGGTTCACACTGCCGCATGGAGTGGCTCACAGCAAGGGTCCAGTGCGACCCCGTTCACCGTTTCAGGTCTGATTTCAGTCCAAATTTTTGGTTGAATTAGGACCTTAAACAGACCAGAAAACGCACAGGGTGCAATTCGCTCCGGAGATGCGTGATCCGACTCCAAAGAGAGCCAGGTCACAATCTTCCGACATGCGAATTGGATGCGGAGAAACCCACGTCCAATTGGCAGTGTGACCCCAGCTTAACATGGAGTACAGGTTTGTTTTAAAGCTAAAATACAATATGGAAAAAAAAAAAAAAGTTAGAAACAGACAATAGAAATCTATTTAAAAAGCCATTAAGACAAATTTAATTTTAAAATCAATTAAATGTCTCATTATTCAAATTATTTTCAGACACTCAGTACTGAAGCAAACTAGGTTTAGTCTGTAAAAAAAGAATTTAAAAAAAAATGCACGTTTAAGAAATATTACAATCAATTTTTCTCTTCTTTTTCCCCCAAAAGCATTTACATCAAACACTCTTGGGCAAAATAGCAATCATTTTTCCAGTTGGACAGTTCTTTCCAATGATGCAAGTATGCATGTCTACTTAATTCAGCACATTATGTGCGGTAGGGGATCAAGACAATACAAAAAAAAAAAAAAAAAAATCTCCCAGAGTATTCTCCAGCTAATCGAAAAATAATAATTTAAAATAGTTTCAACATGTTAAAGTGATTGTAAGGGTTCATTTTTTTTTTTTTTTAAATATCATATCATACTTACCTCCAAAGTGCAGCTCATCTTGCACAGAGTGGCCCCGAACCTCATCTTCTGGGGTCCCCCGGCGGCTCCTCCCCACATCAGATAACCCCCTAGGAGGGGGGTACCTTGCGGGTGCGCTCCCGAGTCCAGCATTTGGCATCCATAACCACCGAATGTATGACTCGGTCTCACCCCCTTGGTGCCCGCATCATTGGATTTGCTTGACAGCAGCGGGAGCCAATGGCTGCGCTGCTATCAATCTATCCAATCAAGAGCCGAGAACCCCAGGCAGAGAGACAGCGCATCCCTGCCGGGTCAAGTTCAAGGGGTCAGGTGAGTAAAACGGGGGGCTGGGGGGCCGGTCACTGCCAGGTGTTTTTTCACCTTAATGCATAGGTGAAATTAAGGTGAAAAAACATGAAGGTTTACAACCCCTTTAAGTTTGAAAACAAGTTTTGTTGCATACATTTCCAAATATATGCAAAGCCACGTCACGACTCTAAAATTTTAAGATATATCTATATATATATATATATATATATATATATATATATATATATATATATATATATCCATATCCATAAATAAATTGAGAGCAGGCTTGCCTTGAAGGTAGCCCCTTCCTTCTTAAAAGTACAGCAACTCATTAGAAGCTCAGACTTGCTAAATGCCACTAAAGACTCCCATGTGTTTCTGCATTCGAATTATCAAGGCAAGCAAACAGTGATTGAGGCAAATGAGCAATGTAAAGGGGATTTACAATATTTTCTGAATTGTTATCACAGTGGCTCCATTTTTAGCTTACTGCAAGCAAATACATATTAGAAATGATCAGAGACATAGTTTACAACAGAATACAATTTAACCACTAGAGGGAGACCTCACACATTAGCCACCAGCTTAATTTGTTTGAAATACACTTTTTTGAAAGGCCCTTTAAGCTGCATTTAATAAATCGATCCACACACTACCTTGTAGCTCCCTTTTGGCCCCATAGTGAACAAAATAACACTTCATCCATGGAAGAAATGGAAGTTTGATGTATGTCATATTGCCTGATAAAATACTGACAGCTATAACCACTGGCTTAGTTATAAACTAGCAAATAAACTTAACATTTTTTTCAAAAATATACCAAATTTTTTAAATGCAAAACTGTAGTGTGATCGCCTCCCTAGGAGGTCCATGTAAGATATAACAGATTAGGTATTTTCCAGCTGAATAGTACAAAAGAACATAAAACAAAATAAAATAAAAAATAAAGTGTTGCCTTCAATGTTTAGATCTACCGTAGATTCCAATGTTTCCAACTATTTGTTTAATACAAGTTCATCCAGTTTGTATGACTGCACTGGGTTCCAAGTTTGCCAAACACTTGAATATTTCTGTTCCATTCAGTCAAGAAAAAAAAAAGTGATGCATTTGGTTAGAATGGAATACATAATTTGTACAATAAATGTGTAATGTGTGTGACCGGCTTTACAGTACCCTACAGATTCAAGCTTCAATTCTTGGCATTTTTCAGCGCAGGCTGATTTTTAATATGGAGACGTACATTTAATATTGGTGAACAGTTTTTTTTCAGATACTGTAGATAAGTCGCTTCCACAACTAGGTATGAAATATTTATAGGAATTAATTTAACTGGCTTTATGCCATAAGCCCTTACATAGAGAGGCAGTAAAAACCAGGTTTATGTCAGACTGGATATTTAGTCTTAGTGTTTGTTACCCTTATAAAAAAAAAAAAAAAAATCCTGTTCCTTTAAAGCAGGAGTCACAAACTGGCAGCCCTCCAGCTGTTGCGAAACTACAAGTCCCATCATGCCTGTGTCATGCCTTGTAATTGTCAGCCTTGCAATGCCTCATGGGACTTGTAGTTTTGCAACAGCTGGAGGGCCACCAGTTTGAGTCCCCTGCTTTAAAGCATGTTATACAGCACAGTGCTTGTGCTGTGTAATTTGGCCCCTTCTATCACCTAAAATACCTGGCTGATCCTGCCTGGTTCTTCCCTCCCATATAAGAAAAACAATGGGGGTAAGTAATTATTGTTGGGAATCAATCCAAGGTCTCTACCACCGTTAGGTGTTCAGTCCTCTAACCAAAATGCATATATGGAAAAGAAGAAATCTGGACCTGGAGGGAGTAAAGCTCCCAACCAGGGCAAAGAAGCGATTAATTGGACAGAGATAACACTTGTTGGAAAGTACAAAACTTGTGTTGATGAATTATCAAAAGAATAATTCTTGTTAGGCCTACAGTGTTACAAGGAAAATTTATACCATAAACAAAACTGTTGCAATTAAAATCAAAGAAACCCAAATCTGAACCTGGTTCTTCCCTCACCCCTGTAAACTGACCATGGTTTATCATGGCTGCTGAGCCCTGACACTGGTCAGTTTACGTGCCTCCGTCATCCACAGCTCTCCTCTGTGCTCCCCCCGCCCTGCCTGCCAACTCCTGTGTGTGAGCCGTCCCTCCCCTCCCAGCATCGTTCCGAGCAGCATAATAATTACGGCTCACAATCACTGCCAGCCCCTCTGCTAGGATAACATGTACTATATAGTATTTGTCTTTTTTTTAAATTCTTCTGTAAATGCCTTATTTCTCCTCGCCAATCAGCGGTCACGTGACCGCCCCGCAGACATCAGATATAGACCTTGGCCCCTCCCTCTGTAGTGCATACATTGGAGTAAGAGAGCGACGAGCAGTCACGTGACTGCTGATCGGCAAGGAGAAATAAGGTATTTAGAAGAAGAATTTTTAACAACAAATACTGTATAGTACGTTATCCTGGCGATTGTGAGCACTGCCTTTACAACCCCTTTAATGTAAACTTGTACCCAGACTATGCACATTGACATATTTACACGCTACAGGCGGCAAAAGCACCTTACAAACAAGCCCTTATTCACCTCTGCATCTATAGATATTGTAGAGAAATTAATCATCAAAGTTCAGAACAGAGGCACTTGCATCTTAGCTCTTTTTATATTGTTTTCTATTTTAAAAAAACGTCAGCCTTCCAGCCCTGTAATGTAAGCACACAGTAGGTGCGGCAAGCCATTAAAAACCCATTAGGGTCCATTCTCACCATTGCAGTGTGTCAATGTGCATTGCGTAAGGAGAAATCCAGCCTAAGCTCATTTGGCTGGGCTTCTCCTATGGGTCACAGGAGTGCATTTAGTTTTGCATTCCTGTAACCATTTTCAGCAGAGTGTGGACTGAAGTCCACTCTCCAATGACGTCACAGGAATCAGTCCAGGCACCACGTCATCCCGACGATAAAGTCTGGATCCACCAGGTGCCTGGACTGATGCCCGTCTCAGCCTCTCAGAGAGCTGCTGAGACAGCCACTCCCTGCCACAGCCGAGCGCTCCAGTGAGTGTGGAGAAGATTGGAGAGATGCTGATTGACAGTCGGCAGCTCTCCGCTTGGAGGGCTGTGAGAACCGAGCCATCGGCGGTGTTTGATCGCTCAGTTCTTAGTGTTAGAGGTGCCTGGGGACAGATGCAGCATCACATAAATACTGCATCCACCTAGGTATGATGGAGGAAAATCCCCCAAACCCATACTTCTCTTTTAAGAAGCCCAAAATTAATGTGCTACTAACAAACTAGTAGCACAATGTGATAATGTGAATGTGGCCTAAAACCTAACTTTAGAGTCTTTGTTGTGAAATTTGAGAATTACTTCACAGTACATGCAGCTAGAGGTCAGGGATGGCTTGTTCTAAAACTATGTAAATACTTTATTGTACATAGTCAGGGCACAGGTGCACATGTAATTGTTAAAACACTGTATTGGCTTTTGAGTGTGCATTTTAGCCCCATGGTTTATTCATGATAACTACGAGGATTTGTTAGAACACTGCCGTGCATTTTCAAGAGTTTAAAAATATTGAAGCTCATAATAAATTGAATGAGGATTCACTTGAATTATCTAATCATGTGAAAAGAAAATTCCTATTTCGTCTGCACATGATTGGGTATTTAAAGTGAATACAGCTACAATTTGAGTGAAAATTCTTAGCTCCAAGGAATCATGCAAGGTCAGGCAGGTTAAAAGGAGAAGTCCAGCCTGAGCTAATTTGGCTGGGCTTCTCCTAAGGGTCACAGGAGTGCAATTCGTTTTGTGACCCGTTTTCAGCAGAGATTGGGCTGAAGTCCGCTCTCTGCCGACGTCACACAGATCAGTCCAGGCACCGCGTCATCCCGATTCTGGGAGTCTGGATCCGCCAGGAGCCTGGACTGATGGGCGTCTCAGCCTCCTAGCAAGCCGCTTCCCGTCCCTCCACAGCTCATCACTCCAGTGTGCGTGGAGGAGCAGAACGGAGAGGTGCCGATTTTCAGCCAGCAGCTCTCTGCTCGGGGAGCTGAGAGAACCGAGCCATCGGCGATGTTCGATTCTCAGTGCAGAGATGCCAGGGGACAGATGCAGCATCGGACCGATGTTGCATTCACCTAGGTAAGTATGTGCAACTTTATTTCTCACATTACAAATCGCACGTGTGAATGAAGCCTAATTGCTAAGAGTAGTGCATGCATAGGATGCATTAAGGTGAAAAAACACAAGGGTTTACAACCCCTTTAAGTAATGTGGTAAATATTGTAGTGTGTTTAGCAGCATCTCATGCATTTCTGTGGTAACTGCATGAGAATACAACCACAAATCGATGTGGGATCAGTGGCGTCCATATCTCAAAAAAAACGCACATTTTATTAAATGGATCTCATTAACATTACATATAATGTATAGGGACTCATAGGGCGAGAATATTTAGCGAGGTTTCAGCCTCACTTTGTTTTGGAGGTATTGCAGGTATGAGATACGAACATATACTGAGCATCTGCCAAGCTTCATTAAAGCTTTAAAAAAGCACCACGTAGCATCAAAAACACATAAAAAAAAAGCATGTTGAAGCAGTAGGCGCTTTAATGTGTGTTGAAGAGGAAGCAAGTGTAAATGAGTCCTTAGTCTACCAAAAATTAATAGTTAAGGGATAGGCAAAGTTTGGTGGTCTAGGAGATCGTTTGGCTTGTCACACCTCTTTGGACTCAAGCAGCAAGACCTCTCAGCCCTAATTCTTGTTTCGGTTTCCTCCAACTTGAGTATTAGGTGCTCAAACTATAGATGAGGTCATCCCAGTCACATTCTGCAAGCTAGAAAACTAAAACCCCTTGAAATATAGCTTTGGTAGATGTGTGCAAATTCATGCCCACTGATATTACCAAACAGCTGGCAATGATTAGGCAGTTGGCCAACCATAAAACTCTTATGGGGCGTACACACGGTCGGACCTTTCGACCGGACTGGTCTGACGGATGCCAACGTACCAAATCCTGGGAACAATCCGATCGTGCGTGGGCTTCACCGGACCTTCAGCGGTCTTTTTCAGTCTCAAATCTGACGGACTTTAGATTTGGAACATGCTTCAATTCTTTAAGTCGTAACTCGCCGGACCCAGAAATCCACTCGTCTGTATGCTAGTCCGACGGACAAAAACCAACGCTAGGGCAGCTACTGGTTACTGGCTATCAACTTCCTTATTTTAGTCCAGTGTACGTCACCACGTACGAATCCGTCGGACTTTGGTGTGATCGTGTGTAGGCAAGTCCGGTCATTAGAAAGTCCGTTGAAAGTCTGTCTGACGGGCTGTCGGACTTTTTTAGCTGAAAAGTCCGATCGTGTGTACACGGCATGAGGCCCCTTTCACACGGGCTTTCCGATCAGGTCGGATCGGATGAAAAAGGACAGGTGGTTGGTTTGTTTTCATCCGATCTCTCCATAGAGGGCAGTGAGGCTCTGACAGGTCCATCTAAGCACAGTGGAGTGGAGACAGACCTGTCATCTGCCTGCTCAGCGAGGATCAGCGGATCGATCACCGCTGAGCAAAGCAGTCTGCCGGGCGCACCGCCCATGTGAAAGGACCCATAAAGTAGCTGTACAGGTTAAAGGTTTATAACCTTAATGCATTCTCTGCATCAAAGGTAAAAAGACTTTCATATGCAGCCCAACCCCCCTTAAATACTTATGAGCCCGATTTTGATCCAGCACTGTGCCTGAGAGCAGAATTGCCTCTCTCCCCCCCTATAGACTCAGGGGCAGCAGCCGTAATCATTGGCACCTGCAGCTCTCAGTCAAAGCCAATGAGCAGACTGCGGAGGGCGGGGCATCAACAAGCACTTAAGGTGGAAAAAACTGAAGAGGAGTTGCCAGGAGCACCAGCAGGGGGACCCCAGAAGAGGAGGATCAGAGCAGGTAAGAATACCATGTTTGGTTAAAAAAAAAAAAAAAAAAAAAAAAAAAAAAAACAGAACCTTTACAAATCGCTTTAAATATCAATTTTAGATGAAATTACCCTTTAGTAAAGGGGTATGCAATTAGCGGACCGCCAGCTGTTGCAGAACTACAAGTCCCATGAGGCATAGCAAGACTGACAGCCACAAGTATGACACCCGGAGGCAGAGGCGCGATGGGACTAGTTTTGCAACAACTGGAAGTTCACTAATTGCATATCCCTGCTTTAGTAGGTATATTTGTGGCAAAAATACCAAATTTAACATCTCAGAGCTGAACTTACTAAAAAGATCTGAACTCTGTTTTTTTTGTTGGCTAATGCAAAATCTTCATTGCTCTTTATACTGTTCTACTGAACAAGACATCAGTCTGTTTTCATCATCGTAACACCCAAGTCACATTAATAAGCAATACAAATCAGCATATATATCTATATTCACGTGTACAAAAACCCCTGGAAAACTGTACAAACTATTAAAATAAATAAAAAAGGGAGTTTACGTTGGCGAGTGGACAGCGGTCATATTAGAGGAAGGTTGACAAAGGCAGTTGTGATAAATATAAAATATTTTATTCAAACCAACCATCAAGGCAGTACACACTTCAAAATTACATGGCACGATTTTTTTCTGTTGCTAAAATGTGAAAATGAACATGATTTTTTTTTTGGACTTAAATTACACATCTAGCACTCCACGAGTATTTTCAGTAAAAATATGAACGCTGGTAAGTCCTATTAAGGCCAAATTGATACTGGGAAAAGGGATGGTGTTGTGTCTTCTTGTGCAGCTTTTCACCAGGCACCTATGAGAACATGGATTAAACATATTAGATCTCTAAATACATTCAAGCCTTATCTCATGCAAATTCACTTTAACCCAAATACATACTATAGAACACGCAGTGTAGAATTATATAATGCAAATATAATGGTAAGCATTCTCTCTGTTGGACCCATTCAAATGTTTTCATATCGACCTGATAATGCTTTATAAATAGAAACCTTGTTCATTACTACGAGGCTTATTCACACACATGTACCAAGTATGTTTGTTTGAAACACCAAATCTTCCCCAGCAGCAAATATTCAAATTCCTTGACTCCTTTCACATTCTTGGGATGGAAGAAAGGAGGAGCATGTGACAGCGCTGGTGTTTAGTGATTGGCCCAGCACCAGGTCATGGGGTGGGGCAAACAGCTCTTTAGTACTTCTGAGCTTCCTTACCTTATTCCCAGAATGCTAAACAAAGTGGCAGGAGAGAGAGCCGTAAACTTAAACAGCAGCGCCAGTTTCCCCCTCAAAAAATTCAAAGTCAGCAGTTACAAATACTGTAGCTGCTGACTTTAATATGAAGACACTTACCTGTCCAGGGATCCACCACTGGCCTCACCCAAGCCGATTCTTCAATCGGCTTCGGGTGCAGGCACCAGCATCTTTACTAAGCCTTGCGACTTCACAGCCGGCTTCCAACTATGCTTGTGTGAGCCGCACTGTGCTTTGTGATTGGTCCACAGTCTTCTGGAACCTGCGCTGGCTGTGGGGGAAGAAAGGGGGCTGAACGTCTTTTCAGATCGCCACAGTGATCTGACCGGAAGCAAGATAGCGGGTGCCTGTCAAAATCAGGTACCCCCCCCCCCAAAAAGTGCCAAATGTAAAAAAGGTAGGGAAGAGCAGAACCCTTTTGAGTGTAATTTCGCTTTAACCTATTGCTTTCCATGTACAGTAAAACCTTGGATTGCGAGCATAATTCGTTCCTGGAAACCTGCTTGTAGTCCAAAGCACTCATATATCAAAGCAAATTTCCCCATAAAAAATAATGGAAACTCAGATGATTCATTCCACAACCATTTATTCATATATCTTTCAGTTTATAGTCCACAGAAAATGATTGTAGCAATGTGATAGGTTGTGTAACCATAAAATGTCCATTCACAAATGAAAGTCTCCACAAGGGGATTATAAGCAAAATCCAGCAGGAGCTACAGAGTATAAAGGAGAAGAGAGGCGCCTCTAAAGCCCCATACACACTATCAGATGTTCTGCTGATTTTTGTCTTCATAATTACCAAAAACATGTAGTGCAAGGGCCTGCCTGATTGCATACAAATTGAAACTCCTAAGGTTTGACCTCATATTACATGGTTTCGGTAAATCTGAAGGGAAAAAAATGAGCAGAAAATATGATAGTGTGTATGGGGCTTAAATGTGGTTACATTTAATGAAGGTACAACATTTAGCAACTTACATGGTTGATAATTAAAACAGGTACATCTAAGTATACAGGCATCCGGGGTAAAGCTGCCCACATAGACCATCCTCTGCACCGCCGGCTCTCCCCGCTGTCAGTCTGCAATCGTGACCGGGAAGACTACCCTGAAAGCGAGGCTTGAAGAGCTTGTGGAGCGCAGTGTGGAAGGGATGACTTCGATGGCGGTGCAGAGGACGGTCTATGTGGACAGCTTTACCCCGGATGCCTGCATACTTGGATGTGCCCGTTTTAATCATCAACCATGTTAGTTGCTAAATGTTGTATCTTCATTAAATATAACCATATTGCTACATTTTGAGGCACCTCTCTTCTCTTTTATACTTAGTTCTGACATGACGTTACTTATATATCAAGACATCGCTTGTATATCAAGTCAAAATTTATTTAAAAAATTTTGCTGGTCTTGCAAAACTCTCTCAAACCAAGTTACTCTCAAACCAAGGTTTTACTGTATTGACAAAAAGCAAGTTCTCCAAGTAGGCCCACTTAAATGAATAGTAGACACTAGCATCATTTATTCATTTTTATTAAACGTGTACCAGAACAATCGATGTTCCTTAATATCTCCCAAAGCTTGCAAATGCAATAAGAAAAAAGAAAGTGTTTAACCACTTGCCGACCAGCTCACACAGATATACAGCGGCAGAGTAGCACCACTGCGCGGGCACGAGAGCTAGAACAGGGATGTGTGTGTAAAGACACACACATCCCTGCTCTGACAGGGGAGGAGAGACAAATCGTGTGTTCCTACTAAGTAGGAGCAGTGATCTGGCCCCTCCTGTAGTCAGTACTATCCCCTCACAGTTAGAAACACATCTAGTGAGCACACTTAACCCCTTGATCGCCCCCTAGTGTTAACCCCTTCCCTGCCAGTGACATTTATACAGTAATGAGTGCATTTTTATGGCACTGATCGCTGTATAAATGTCAGTGGTCCCAAAAAAAAAAAAAAAGCGTAAAAAGTGTCCGACCTGTGCACCTCGGTGTCGCAGTCCTGCTAAAAATCGCAGATCGCCGCCATTACTAGAAAAAAAATAAAAATAAATTTAAAGTGGATTGTAAGGCTTAATTTTTACCTCCACTGTGCAGTTCGTTTTGCACAGAGTGGCCCCGATCCTCGACTTCTGGGGTCCCCTGGGAGCGCTGGTAACTCCCTCCCTGCATCATAAAACCCCCTGGGAGAAGTGCTCTCCCTGGGGGTTACATTGCGGGCACGCTCTCGAGTCCAGCATTTGCGTCCATAGACGCAGAATGCCAGACTCGGCCCCACCCCCGGCGCCCACGTCATTGGAACTGCTTGACAGCAGCGGAAGCCAATGGCTGTGCTGCTATTAATCTATCCAATCAAGAGCCGAGACAATGGGCAGAGAGGAAGAGCGCATCTCCGGCGTGGGAATTACAGGACTCAGGTGAGTAAAACGGGGGGCTGGGGGACCGGTCAGTGACAGAAGTTTTTACACCTTAATGCATAGGATGCATTAAGGTGAAAAAACATGAGGGTTTACAACCCCTTTAATAATAAAAATGCCATAAATCTATGCCCTATTTTGTAGACACTATAACTTTTGCGCAAACCAATCAATATAAGCTTATCGCGATTTTTTTTTACCAATATATAGTAAAATACATACTGGCCTAAACTGATGAAGAAATTTGTTTTTTTTACATTTTTTTTTTGGATAGCATACCAAAAAGTAAAAAATATTGTTTTTTCATAATTGGCGCATTTTTTGTTTATATCGCAAAAAAATAAAAAAATAAAAAACGCAGAGATGAGCAAATACCACCAAAAGAAAGCTCTATTTGTGGGGAAAAAAAAAGGACGTCAATCTTGTTCGGGTATGTCGTCACATGACCGCGCAATTGTCAGTTAAAGCGACACAGTGCTGTATCGCAAAAAATGGCCTGGTCATTAAGGGGGCAAATCCTTCCGGGGCTGAAGTGGTTAAAATGTACAATGCACACAAAGGATGTATTAAAAGAGCATGTGAAAAAGCATAACACGTGAAAGGGCCCAAAACTACAATATTTTCAGGCGTAAGTCTGATTTGATAAACTGAATTAAATTCCGCACTCAAACATGTACAAATAGTAAACTAAGCTGGCCATACATTATACAATTTACCAAAACCATATATGAGGTCAGACCTAAAGACTTTTAATTTGTATGCAATCAGGTACCCCCTTGCATTCCACAGTTGAAGAAAATTTTATAATGTATGATCAGCTTAAGCTGAAAGCTCACTTCCACTTTGGCATCCAAATTGGGATAACATTTTTATGTGTTACACATCCCCATTCACTAGATCTGTTCTAACCAAAGATTAAAAGATCTCTAGGCTTGGGTTCTGCATTCTATAATGATACACTTTATAACACACACTTTTTTTCCCCTTAAAATCAGGGGAAAATCGTGGGTGCATGTTATACGCCGATCCCCCGCTGATTGTGAGCGGAGGAGCGAGCCGCCGAGATACATAACCGAGTACACTCGGCTCGGCTCACAGTCATGCCCAGTCCCGCCCTATGATGGACATAACACAGGGACTGGGCGTGACTGTGAGCGAAGCCGAGCACTCTCGGCTCCGCTCGGGACTGCAAGAGGACCCAAGAGCCGCCGCCAAGAGGACCCGGCGCCATTTTTAAACTGCAATGGAAAGGCTGCAATGACAAGTCTGCACCGCCGAGGCTGCAATGACAAGGCTGCAATGACAAGGCTGCAATGACAAGGCTGCACTGACAAGGCTACACTGACAAGGCTGCAAATGACACTGATAAGGCTGCATTGATGCGCATTTAAATGTACATTTTTTTCCTTAAACTTTCCTCCTAAAAGTTTTTTCCCTGAAATTCCCTCCTAAACTTGGGGTGCGTGTTATACACCAATAAATACGGTACATTAAAAATAGTTTAGGTATGTTGTGTGAATTGAAACACAATATAGTGAGGCAGTTTCTCAAATGTATCTGCAAAAGGTGGAAATAAATACACTTTAAATTTGATTTTAAAGTTGACCTTGAATATAAAGAAAGAATTAAAAATTCCACATTGTTCTCTCAGCTTTCAAAAAAAAGGCAAGACACGTGTAAGATTACCTGTAGTCTAGTATGAACAGCCTGGCACAGACTCTCACTTTGCATTAATGAATTTTCAACTCGAAACAGGCAAACAGACTTTCTGGTTGTGTGATATGAGCAATTCCCCTCCTTCTGGCTACAGAAATGTCAAATGTAGTTTATACCCAGAGAATGCAAACCATGAGTGAACCAATGGCCATAGAGACCATGATATATAGATAGAAACTGAATATTTACAAGATTTGAAGTGAACCTGTGCCCAGTATACTGTATGTACACCACATATTTACATGTACTGAATAAGTAGTAAAAGTTGAAAACAAGCCCTCAGGTAGACCTCTGAAGCTTTAGGCATTCTGGTGAAAATCATTTTCAAAGCCAACAGACACATTGAAAACCTATTTCCTCCATTACTTTCTATAGTGACAATCCTAGGCCCCTTTTACATGGGCGGACCGTTTAGATCCGCCTGTCAGTTTTTTAGGCGGACCCGAACAGACTCTCCATGCAGGTCTATGGAGCAACGGATGTCCGCTGACATCCGATCCACTGAACTCATGCTTCACTGTAGCGATGGTATTGGCCAGGTGACTAGTGGTGCCTGGTTTCTTTCAGACATGACGCTTGCCATTCAGGCCACAAAGTTCGATCTATGTTTCATCAGACCAGAGAATTTTGTTTCTCATGATCTGAGAGTCTTTCAGGTGCCTTTTGGCAAACTCCAGGTGGGCTGCATTGTGCCTTTTACTGAGGAGTGAGACGACTGTTCTTCTGGAATGTTCTCTCTCCACAGAGAAACGCTAGAGCTCTGTCAGAGTTACCATTGGGTTTTTGGTCACCTCCCTGACTAAGGCCCTTCTCCCCCAATCGCTCAGTTTGGCCAGGCGGGCTGCTTTAGGAAGAGTTCGGGTGGTTCCAAACTTCTTCCATTTACGAATGATGGAGGCCACTGTGCTCACTGGGACCTTTAATGCTGCAGAAATGTTTCTGTACCCTTCCCCAGATCTGTGCCTCGATGCAATCCTGTTGGAGGTCTACAGACAATTCCTTGGACTTCATGGCTTGGTTTGCGCTCTGACATGGACTGTTAACTGTGGGACCTTATATAGACAGGTGGAGCCTTTCCAAATCATGTCCAAACAACTGACTATACCAAAAGGTGTACTCCTATCAAGTCACCTCAAAGATGATCAGTGGAAACGGGATGCACCGGAGTTCAATTTTGAGTGTCATGGCAATAGCTGTGAATACTTATGTGGGATTTTTTTTTTTATAAAATTTGCAAAGATTTCAAACAAACTTCTTTCACGTTGTCATTATGAGGGCATTGTTTGTAGAACTTGGAGGAAAATAATGAATTTAATGCATTTTGGAATAAAGTGGTAACATAACAAAATGTGGAAAAAGAGAAGCGTTGTGAATACTTTCCGGATGCACTGTATGCACCTCCTTTCCACAATATTACACATTTGGAAACCCGTATGTAAATTACACAAATATTGAACTGAAGTTCAGGTATGAAGTACAGAAAGGTTACGCAAGAGAACCACTTACTATACTAAAGCTTTAGAGCCAAAATGAAAAAAATTGTGGAGGTAGCAGGGAACATATTCATTCATATAAAATTTCATTTTTTCATTTTTTTCTATTTCACTACAGTCAAGCTTGTGGACTATATAACCAGCAAGTAACAACTAGCCAGAGAACAAAAATATTAAACACAACCGGCAGACTTCTCTAAAAGTACACAATTTTTTGTCAGAAACAAAATTATGCAATAGTAAAAATGATACGAAGGCCTTTTTCCCACTGATTATGGCATTTTTTTAGTTCACCGTAGAAAGGTGCAAAGAACCATCTTACCATTCCCTTCATACATGCATGCTAAAAATTCCATTGCTACTGAGTTTAGTATTTAGAAGCGTGGATGCGGCCTTTCCTGGCCTCCATCTTAAAACACCAGTTGCCTAGCGGTGTTGGGTGTCAATAATTTAAAGCAGATCTTCAGCCTACCCAACCCCCCACTTTTTTTTTTTTTTTTTACCAAACCCCAGCCTACTTTGATGCTGGTTCGGGACATTTTGGATACTCACCCACCCAGTAGATCCAGTGGTGTCCTTCAGAATCCTCTCAAAACTCTGCCCCACGCCATCATCTTCTTATACGACGCCATTGCGAGGCCTAACGACTCTTCCGGGTTCAGTAGCCAGGCCTTGTGATGACGTGCCACTAGCCCCACCCCCCTCCTTTCTCAATGCAGTACTACGCCTCCTGGGATATGTGTCATGCATATCCCAGCAGGAGGCAAAGGGAGCATAGTACACGTCATTTGTCTAGTCAAATAACGTGGGGGGGTGGGGTAGGCTGAACTTCTTTATGAAGAAAAAGTAAATAAAACAGAAAAAAAAATATTATAGTGTGCTCCCCATGTAAAGGAGGGGTGGAGAAGAGGGAACTTGAATATTAGGGTGAAGATCCGCTTTAAGTTACAGAACAGGAACAAAAATGTTATACGAGTGTCAAAATACTTTATCCTTATGAGTATTCTGGATCAGCACCTCTCCTTGTCCCTTATATGGTGGGGTCGTTCAATACAGGAAAATCTCCGCCATCAGTGACAGAGCTTGCCTGTCCCCTCCTACCTCACAAATATTTCTATTGCTAATGGGACAAAACATCAATGATGAGGCAATAAGAGGGGCAGTAGAAGCAAGAGCCGACACTATCCAGAAGTATCAGAGCTTTGCCTGTCGCACTGTCAAATACTTGCATGTTTCAGGAGGAATCTTTCTACATGTGACAATTTGACATGCTTTTGGCTACTCAAAATCATTTATACCGGGCGTTTTCCATTTGACAACTGGGATTTGAAACCATACAAAACCATTTTGTACATCCACAATACTTACTTTCATCATCTGAGTCAAACCCAAAATACAGCTGACATTTCTTTTGTGCTAGATGCTCTTCAAGTGCTTCTGAGCTACAGTAGTTCGTTAGGCACTTCCCACATCTCAGTTTCTCTACTGATGTCTTTGACTCAGAAGGGTTTTCGTGAAAGCGATCCTGGCTACTTTTTCTACGTTTTGGCATGCTAATATACTGTTCATCTAGGTAACTCGGAGGCAAGGGCCTGCTATAGAGCCGCGTACCAACTGAACCACATGGCGCCGATTTAGCGGGCTGATTTGGTTTAGAGTCCTCAAGACGATTTTCCACTGCAACGTTTTTTTGCTCAACGTCCTGTGCCATATGCGAATGCAGCGTTTTGTCTCTATCAGTTTCTCTAGTGCTATCCAATGTTACAGATGTGTCTACTTCTGAAACAGTCTGTTCCTGCACATTATACCCATTTGGAATTTGTTCCTCAACAACTGATGGTGTTTCCTGAACGGTCTCCTGACTGCCATTGGTGATGGTTGGTTCTGAGTCATTACAACTCGTTTGGAGAGTTTGCTCAGCTGTTTGCACTTCCCCAGTCATTTTTTTCTCTGTCTGTTTATAAGTCTTTGGTTCTAGAACTTCTTTTCTAGACTTCCAGGTAGGGACTGGTAAGTCTACCACTTCACTGACAGTCTGTTCTTTTTTAGTAGATTCTGCAAGCCGCTGATTGTTTGCCGTGTCCTCTTGTGGCATGCTACATACAGGAACATGACTTACTGGCTCTTCGACTGGTAAAGCGTTACCAACCTCTCCAGCATTTTGTTCATAGTGTTGAGCTTCGTGCTTGTAAAGGGAAGAGATTTGTTCAAAAACCTCAGTGCAGTTTATGAAGCCACACTGAAATATTAAAGGTTTATGGCTTAACTGGTGCTCTGTAAGCTGAGTTACAAACTTGAAGTTTTTATTGCAGCTTTGCTGCTGGCAAAAGTAGACATTCGGGTAAGTGTGTCTCTGTAGATGGTCCATGAAATGCCTACAGTTGGTAAACTTTCTCTGACAGAACCGGCATTTGCCCTTATTCCATGCCATTATGTGTTGCTGTACATTTTCATCAGATGGGTGAGCTTTCCGTGCATGCTTGTTCAAAGCCCTTACACGCTGGAATACACGGTGACATCCCTTAGCAGGGCACTGGTAGTTAACCTGGTGGCTGACATCAGGCTCTCCTTTATCAAAGACAGACCCATTTAGCTTAATGCATTCAGTAAAGGCCTTGTCAGACTTTTCCTCCACTGCTTCTATTTCACCTAGTGCAGCAGACACATCATCTGTATTACTAACATCAGTGGAGAAAGAGGTCTGGGTAGCTGTTGAATGATGTAAAAGTTCTATGTTATGGTCTGTTAGGTGGTTTTCATCAGGTACCATGCATTCCATTGCAGTCTCTTGACTGTGAAGGATGTTCAACCCTTCACTGGTCGAACTACTAGAGTTGCCATTTTCCAAAACCACCAATGACTCTTCTGAGGAGTTAACTTCACCGATATCTGAACAAACCTGAATAGCATTGTCTGAGGAAGCATCAGCAGATTTCACCATTGAATGCCTTTGCATTTTCTTTAGGTGATGTTTTAAATGTCGAAGCATATTTATTTTATTCCTGAACTTTCTGGCACATAGAACACAAGTAAAGAAGCCTCCTTCGTGATGGGTCTGTGCATGTCTAAATATATGACCACCTAAAAATTCCTTATTGCACAAAATACAGGGATGCTTAGGAACATTATGCTCCATTTGCTTAGGACTAGGTATGGTATAATTCCTTCTAGAATGAAAAGGCAGTCTTAGCTTACAGCTTCTCTCTTTGAGCTTCAATACTCCATTACGTAATTGCATAACAGAGTCATCCGGGGGCAAATTGGGTTCCAGCAGATTATCCGGTTGTTCTTGTGTACCTGTAACCAGGGCAGCTTTTTCCCCAAGGAGTTCTGCACAGTTTTGCTCAATCATCTGAAAGTTCCAGAATTCTGGATCAAATAATAAGCCTCTTTTTAAGATAGGAAGCAATTCAAAACGCACCCTGTTCTCCACGTAGCTGTTAAACTCATTATAATCCTCATCAGAGTATTTGTACAAACGTTCCACATC
Organism: Aquarana catesbeiana; assembly: GCF_042186555.1. Taxonomy (NCBI): domain Eukaryota; kingdom Metazoa; phylum Chordata; class Amphibia; order Anura; family Ranidae; genus Aquarana; species Aquarana catesbeiana. The sequence continues at coordinate 716,419,836 of NC_133325.1, forward strand.
TTTGTAGGATTCCACAGTGCGTTCCAAAAAGAAAACAGACAGTGCACAGATTCTGCAAATCTCCAAATCAGTGGGGAACAGGTAAGCTATAGCTTTATAAATTAAAGATTTTGTTTCAGGATTATTATGAAGATCCAGTTGTAGTGCACATCCACACAGCTCCACCGACAGCTGCACGCCAGCTTCACCAACCTGAAATGAAAAACAATGTTAAAAGATATCTCACTTCAGTAATAGTTATTCCATTTTATTTTCTTAAAGCTTTCTCTGTTCTCATGCAGAAACAGGATTTGAAATCTAATTTCAGCCTGAAAAAATAAATGCAAAACAAAATGTATTAAAATCCACAGGTATCATTTACCTAGGTCCTAAGAATCTACCTCAACTAAGAACGCATCACATCACCGCTTCTCTTCTGAAAGAGTACGAACACCGCACTCACTTGTCAAATGTTCATTCTTATTATATTGAAAAAAAAAAAAAAAAAAAAAAAATCGAAAGAAAATATACAGGCATAAGATCTAGATACTTGGTTTAACATGTCTGTGTAAGAGTGCACATGGACCCCCATGCACTCCAGGTGTCTGCAGGAGAACACACACAAAAATGCATAGACAGTGACTTGGAAAAGTATTCATACCCCTTAATTTTCCACATTTTGTCATGTTACAACCAAAAACATAAATGTATTTTAATTGGGATTTTATGTGATAGACCAACACAAAGTGGCACATAATTGTGAAGTGGAAGGAAAATGATAAATGGTTTTCAAACCTTTTTTTACAAATAAAATATCTAAAAAGTGTGGCATGCATTTGTATTCAGCCCCCTTTACTCTGATATTCCTAACAAAAATTTAGTGGAACCAATTGCCCTCAGAAATCCCCTATTTAGTAAATAGAGTCCACCTGTGTGTAATTTAATCTCAGTGTAAATACAGCTGTTCTATAAAGCCCTCAGAGGTTTGTTAGAGAACCTTAGTGAACAACAGCATCATGAAGGCCAATGAACACACCAGATAGGTCAGGGTTAAAGTTGTGGAGAAGTTTAAAGCAGGGTTAGGTTATAAAAAAATATCCCAAGCTTTGAACATCTCACTGAGCACTGTTCAATGCATCATCTGAAAATGGAAAGAGTCTGGCACAACTGCAAACGTACCAAGACATGACCGTCCACCTAAATTGACAGGCCGGGCAAGGAGAGCATTAATCAGAGAAGCAGCCAAATGGCCCATGGTAACTCTGGAGGAGATGCAGCGATCCACAGCTCAGGTGGCAGAAACTGTCCACAGGACAACTATTATGCTGCATACAAACGATCGGAAATTCGGCCAGCAAAAGACTGATGAGCTTTTGGTCGGAAAATGCGACCGTGTGTATGCTCCATCGGACTTTTGCTGGCGGAATTCCCGCCAGCCAAAGATTGAGAGCAGGTTCTCAATTTTTCGCTCGGAAAAAGTTCCTATCCGAAAATGCGATTGAACAAATTCCGACAAAATTCCTACGCATGCTCGGAAACAATTCGACGCATGCTCGGAAGCATTGAACTTCATTTTCTCGGCTCGTCGCAGTGTTGTACGCCACCGCGTTCTTAGCGGTCAAAAGTTCAGAGAACTTGCGTGACCGTGTGTATGCAAGGCGAGCTTGAGCGGAATTCCGTCGGAAAAACCATCTAAGTTTTTTCTGACGGAAAATCCGCTCGTGTGTACGTGGCATTAGTCGTGCACTCCACAAATCTGCCCTTTACGAAAGAGTGGCAAGAAGAAAGCCATTGTTAAAAGAAAGATATAAGTCCTGTTTGCAGTTTGCGAGAAGTCATGTGAGGGGACACAGCAAAAATGTGAAGGTGGTGGTCTGGTCAGATGAGACCAAAATTGAACTTCATGGCCTAAAAGAAAAATGCTACAGTGGGGCAAAAAACTTAAAAAGATGAGAGAGGCCTGTAAATGTCATCATAGGTATACCTCAACTATGAGAGACAAAATGTGGAAACAAATCCAGACGGACAATCACATGGTCTGATTTTTTAAAGAATTTATTTGCAAATTATGGTGGAAAATAAGTATTTGGTCACCTACAAACAAGCAAGATTTCTGGCTCTCACAGACCTGTATCTTCATCTTTAAGAGGCTCCACTGTCCTCCACTCATTACCTGTATTATTGGCACCTGTTTGAACTTATTATCAGTATAAAATACACCTGTCCACAACCTCAAACAGTCACACTCCAAACTCCACTATGGTGAAGACCAAAGAGCTGTCGAAGGACACCAGAAACAAAATTGTAGACCTGCACCAGGCTGGGAAGACTGAATCTGCAATAGGCAAGCAGCTTTGTGTGAAGAAATCAACTGTGGGAGTAATAATTAGAAAAAGGAAGACATACAAGACCACTGATAATCTCCCTCCATCTGGGGCTCCACACAAGATCTCTCCCCACGGGGTCAAAATGATCACAAGAACGGTGAGCAAAAATCCCAGAACCACACGGGGGACCTAATGAATGACCTGCAGAGAGCTGGGACCAACGTAACAAAGGCTACCATCAGTAACACACTACGCCACCAGGGACTCAGATCATGCAGTGATAGACGTGTCCCCCCGCTTAAGCCAGTACATGTCCGGGCCCATCTGAGGTTTGCTAGAGAGCATTTGGATGATCCAGAAGAGGATTGGGAGAATGTCATATGGTCAGATGAAACCAAAGTAGAACTGTTTGGTAGAAACACAACTTGTCATGTTTGGAGGAGAAAGAATGCTGAGTTGCAACCAAAGAACACCATACCTACTGTGAAGCATGGGGGTGGCAACATCATGCTTTGGGGCTGGTTTTCTGCAAAGGGAGCAGGACGACTGATCCGTGTACACGAAAGAATGAATGGGGCCATGTATCGTGAGATTTTGAGTGGAAACCTCCTCCCATCAGCAAGGGCATTGAAGATGAAACGTGGCTGGGTCTTTCAGCATGACAATGATCCCAAACACACCACCCGGGCAATGAAAGAGTGGCTTCGTAAGAGACATTTCAAGGTCCTGGAGTGGCCTAGCCAGTCTCCAGATCTCAACCCCATAGAAAACATTTGGAGACAGTTGAAAGTCTGTGTTGCCCAGTGACAGCCCCAAAACATCACTGCTCTAGAGGAGATCTGCATGGAGGAATAGGCCAAAATACCAGCAACAGTGTGTGACAACCTTGTGAAGACTTACAGAAAACGTTTGACCTCTGTCATTGCCAACAAAGGCTATATAACAAAGTATTGAGATGAACTTTTGATATTGACCAAATACTTATTTTCCTCCATAATTTGCAAATAAATTCTTTCAAAAATCAGACAATGTGATTGTCTGGATTTGTTTCCACATTTTGTCTCTCATAGTTGAGGTATACCTATGATGACAATTAAAGGCCTCTCTCATCTTTTTAAGTGGGAGAACTTGCACAATTGGTGGCTGACTAAATACTTTTTTGCCCCACTGTACGTGTGGCAGAAAACACTGTACATCACCCTGAACACACCATCCTCACAGTGAAACATGGTGGTGGCAACATCATGTAGTGGGGATGCTTTTCTTCAGCAGGGACAGGGAAGCTGGTCAGAGATTATGGGAAGATGGATGGAGCCAAATACAGGGCAATCTTAGAAGAAAACCTGTTAGAGTCTGCAAAAGACATGAGCCTGGGGCGGCAGTTCACCTTCCAGCAGGACAACAACCCTAAACATACTGCCAGAGCTACAATGGAATAGTCAGGGATCTCCAAACTATGGCCCACCAGCTTTTGCGGGACCTCCCATGAGACATTGTAAAACTGACATTAACGGACATGACTAGGCATGATAGGAATTGTAGTTCCTGAACAACTGGAGGGTCATAGTTTGGAGACCCCTGGTTTAGATCAAAGCGTATTCATGCGTTAGAGTGGCCCAGTCAAAGTCCAGACCTAAATCCAATTGAGAATCTGTGGCAAGACTTGAAAATTGCTGTTCATAGACGCTCTCCATCCAATCTGACAGAGCTTGAGCTATTTTGCAAACAAGAATGGGCAAATATATCACTCTAGATGTGCAAAGCTGGTAGAGACCTCCCCAAAAAGACTTGCAGCTGTAATTGCAGCAAAAAGGTGGTTCTACAAAGTATTGACTCAGGGGAGCTGAATACAAATGCACGCCACACTTTTCAGATATTGGTAAAAAAAATTGAAAACCCATTTATCATTTTCCTTCCACTTCACAATTATATGCCACTTTGAGTTAGTCTATCACATAAAATCCCAATAAAATACATTTCCATTTTTGGTTGTAACATGACAAAATGTGGAACATTTCAAGGGGTATGAATACTTTTTCAAGGCACTGTAAATGTGCACATTACATTCTCTTCTAAAGTGGGGTAGCCTAGCTATGTTTTGGTTTGTGAACATGATGAAGGAACTGTGCGAGCAGTTAAAGCCCAAGTTTTCTTTTTCTTTTAAATCAGCACAAAGGACAGTACTTACGCTGAATGAGAAGTGTCCCTTGTGCCGGTAGCTACTTTCAGTTGAAATCTTCCATCCTCTGAATACCCCCCTGCCCCCCAACCCTTGCAGCAGTAATCTTCTGGAGCTTGCAGCAATGAAAAGCACACTACGAATGGAATTGAGGACAGGCAATGAAACATATGTCAACTTCCTCTATTCTTGGAACACGTTTCATTGCAGGACGCTATAATACAGTTTCAACTGAGGGAGGAAGAGGGAAGGGTGGTCATAGTAGCCACTCTTGACGAATACCTATGAGGTTTGTAAAAATGATGGTGCTGCAGACTGTTGATTGCTGTAGAATGACTGATGAACTAAGTGTCAAAATCCCTTCAGTCTAAAATGCAGGTGCAAATGACATGGATGTTAAAAAAAAAAATCACAATAATTAAATAAAATAGATATAATGAATGGATGGATGAAAATGTAGGTGTGCAAAAAAGACAGTTGATTGAAAAAGTGCACTAAAGATGCAATAAATGTGAACAGTGCAATAAGAGAATATCACGTGTGCCAAACTGGGCACAAATAACAGACACAATGATAATGCATAAATGTCCAATGTGCCAACCTAGGTACAAATAACAAACAAGAAATAAGAGTCCTTCAGGCAATATAAGGTGGATGAATAAGTGATAATTCCCTTCACCAAGACAGTGAACGAACGACTGAGGTCAGGCCACTCAAATGTGATGACACCTCAGTGTGCGCTAGCCTCTCACCTTATAGCTGTAAGGTAACAGGACATAACTAAGTCCGATACTGCAGACAGCCTCCAGGGGTCCTCTATGGGGTCCCTCTCCAATGGGTCTGGTAGTATTTCCCTTTGGTGGATACAGCCTCCTGTGCGGTTTTCCTCAGTACCAGTGGTTAGGATGGAAGAAAGATCCCAGATGGTGTAATAACATTTTGATAAACATATATTAAAGAAAAAACATAGAGCTAGTACACTCACTTTTTAAAAACGCTCACATACAGAAAAATCCATGAGCGGCGAGCTTGTATTCCTGCGTTAGTTCTGGTTTGGCCTATAGGTCAATCCCAGCTATAGGCAAAACCGGAAGTGACACAGGAATACATCAGGTGAAGGAAATTATCACTTATTCATCCACCTTATATTGCCTGACTTTTTTTCTTGTTTGTTATTTGTACCAGGTTGGCACACGTGATATTCTCTTATTGCTGTTCACTTTTATTGCATCTTTAGTGCACTTTTACCATCAACTGCTTTTTTGCACACCTACATTTTCATCCATCCAATCATTATATCTATTTTATTTATTGTGATTTTTTTAACATCCATGTCATTTGCACCTGCACTTAAAACTGAAGGGATTTTGTTACTTAGTTTATTCATCGGTCATTCTACAGCACAGCACCGCCATATTTATATTTATCTGCTACGGATCAGCCGAACGGTGTCTGCCGCAGTAGGCTGTCTGTTAATCATTTAGTTCCAGCTGACAGCGCAAGAGTTTCACCTTTTCCATTTACCTATGAGGTTTAGAGGCTCGTATTAACCTCCGCAGCCCCGGAAGATTACCAGTACAGGGGTACAAGGTGGGGGCAGCGGATGGAAGTATTCAATTAAGAGAGCAGCCACAAGCACATGGGACAAATATAATTCGATGTAATTACAGTTAAAAGAATAAAATAGGTTTTAACTTTGCTGGAACTCTATACTTAAAGTGTATTTATACACAAAACTTTTTGTAAGCTTTTGATGGTGTGTGGAAGACTTTTAACCTTTGCAAGTTTTCATTGAGGTGTAACTAGAGCAGAAGTTAAGGGACATTTTTTTAAATTGTGTGCTGCAGAAAAAAAAAAAAAAAAAAAAGAAAAAACCCGACAGGGTTAAACCTTTATACTCTAACCAACAGAAAAGTTTTGGCTATATATACACACTTTAATGTCAGTTTGACAGCAGGGTCTGGGAACTAGGAACATGCACTGAGGCCGATTCCTAGTTCTTTGCTGCAAAAGAATCTTCAACTTTCAACACTTTAGGGTGTGCTGGGTTCCTACGTTTCCCCACTGAGGATACACCCATTGGCAGCAACATTATTAATGTGCAAATCTCACAGCTTCAGGGATACAAAAAGTGATTTGATGACCGGCAGGTGGAACCACAGCATGCAGTGGTGAGATGCAGTTAAAGCACACAAATTTACCTGAATGCTCCTGACTGTTGGAGTCACTGTGCTTTTTTATCAAAGGGGTGTCTTTTTGGATTGCATCGGGGTGGCATTTGTGGCCTGTTCCGAAGCAAACAATGCAATTCTGTTTTCTCAAAATGTTAAACCATATAGGCACTTACTTCATCTCTGATGGCTTTCATGAAGGGAAAGATGACTTTAACATTAGCTGCAATCCTCAGCATGTTGTAGCATTGTTCTACATAGACTTCTTTTGAAGGGTTGACTTTTAACTGAAGTTTACTCCATATGAAAATCAATTCCCTGCAAATAGCAGAATGTTAGATTTTTCAGTATATACATATTAAGAGATGATTTAGAATTGACACCTAGAAATGCTCTAAAATACTTCTTTATCCACTTGAGTACTGGCATTTTACCACCACCCCACCTTCCTGTCCAGGCCATTTTTCGTTGCTGTGATAGTTTGACAATCACTTCATCACACAATGCTATATCCAAAATGAATATATCATTTTTTGAGATAGAGAAAGCCTAATTTTGGTGGTATACAATAACTACATTATGTGGAGCGCTCCTTCGACTTGAGGTATAAAAAGGTGCTGGCCGCGGGAGCCTATTCTCGCTCAAGCGCGTCACACATCCATACAAAATTGCCCACACACCAATGTCCTCAATTCTTCAGTTTATTCAAAGCATGCATGTCCTGGGAAAAATGTTTGGAGGATTGATGTCACCAGTGTGCAGCCATTTTGGTATGGACCTGCAAACCAAAAGGTTTTTTTTTCACTATAAAAATTAAATTATAATATATATATATATATATATATATATATATATATATATATATATATATATATATATATATATATATATATATATATATATTCTAACATTTTTTGAAAAAAAAAACAAAAAAAATCTTTACTTTCCAAAATTAAACTTATCATAAAAAAGTCAGGACAGTACAAACACCTCCAAAATGACCCCTTTTTAGAAAGTGGACAACCCCAAGGTAATCTAATACAATTTTTTTGAATGAGGTAGTTAATAAAAAATATAAAAAAGTGTGCTTAGCTTTTAAATGTCACACACTGAAGTAAAAAAACTTCAATTATTAGTGGAAGTTCCCCACAAGATGAAATTGCAGTGCACTAAAAACGTGCTAAAGCTAGATGATGATATGGATAAACCCAAAACACAATCCCACAATCATTGGTGGTCAGAGGCATTTTAACCCCCACCCCCCCCACCCCACATTAATGGTGGTCAGTAGCACTTTAATGGCTCTTACACACGATCAGAAAATCATACGAAAAAAATACTGCTTTCGAATCGTACAATAACCCTGATCGTTAGTACACAGCTTTTGAGAGCCAATCACAAAAGTCCATCCAATAGGACAAACACGAAATTTTTTTTCTCGTACGGTACTAGATTGTGCGATTTTCTTTTAATCAGTAATGTTTTCTTCTGAAAACGCAATACAAACACAACACATTACATCATTACCAAATTTTTATTGTCATAAGAGAATTTTCGTAACTTTAGTTGTTGGCCCTACTTCTCCCTTCCCTCTACTGTAGCCAAAAGCATTTAAAGTGGTTAAGCCACTACTATAAAAACCTCCCATCCCCTCTAATATAACAATATGTGTCTGAGTTATATAAAAAATATGCCTATCTGTACCCTATACCAGTGCAGCTCCCAGTGCTCACGTGACTCCTCAGCTCTCTCCTCTGCCCAGCTGACAGCTCCAGCGGGCGGGGCCGAGCACTCCCAATGACGTCAGCCGGGGAGGAGAGAGCCGAGGAGTCACATGAGACGATCTGATGTAGGTACAGATCGGCATATTATTTATATAACACAGGCACATGTATTGTTATGTTGCAGAGGGGGTGGGAGGATTTTATAGCAGTAGTAAAGAACAAGGCTGCGGATGACGGCGGCATGTAAACTGACCACGGTATTAGGGCTCAGCAGCCATGATAAACCATGGTCAGTTTACAGGGGGGAGGGTATAGCCAGGCAGGATCAGCCAGGTTTTTTTTTTTTAGGTGATAGAAGGGGCCAAATTACATGGCACAAGCACTGTGCTATATAACATGTTTTTAGGGAACAGGATCTTCTCTTTTTTTTTTTAGGTTAACACCAACTCCCGAGTCCTGCTGCGTCCTTTGACACAGACAGCAGGACTCGGCCGTGTCACTGGATTCAATTGACAGCAGCAGAAGCCAATGGCTCCTACTGCTAACAAACTATCCAATGAGGACCCGTGACAGCAGCTGGAGCTGCTGTGGTCATCCCTGTTGCTGGAACGATCAGGTTCAGGTAAGAAAAATGCATTAGGGTGAAAAACCGCGAGGGTTTATAACCCCTTTAACTACTTTTCCATATGAAAGAGGATTATTCATCCAATGTGGTATTAGCACAAACATTCTCCAATCATGTGACTTACTGTCCCTTTCAACCCGTGTCACACTTACCATACACAATACATTTTTCCGGTCTGCAATTGTGTGATGAGAAAAGCTTCACTTAGCTGCAGTGCCAAAGCCGTCTTCCCTTCTTTTTCAATGCGGCAGATGATACTTACACCATCACTGGCGTCTATTCTCAGCACATGCTAAAATGAGAAAACAGCATATTATATATCATCTGTGCCAGCCTCACTGATAATGGTCCCTAAAGGGCCAGTTTACGCAAAGTGGATACCTCAGTTACTGGCAAATTTAAAGGCCCACTGGCTTCTTATTTCTCTCTGCCTCCAGTGGTGAAATTTCTCACCTTGTCTCATTTCCCTGGTGCTGCCCTTTACAAAAACAAATTTTTTGACCTAACAGGTGTGTATCTTATTCTGTCTAGTATAAGATTAAAATTGTCACACACACACACACACACACACACACACACACACTTTGAAAAGATTTCCTTTCTTCAGGGTGCTGAAATGAACAGGAAAGATGGCACACTACGATACATAACCACTTCAATATTGGGCACTTTCATCCCCTTTCTGCCCAGGCCAATTTTCAGCTTTCAGCGCTGTTGCACTTTGAATGACAATTTACATCCAACATTATATCTAACCAACCTTATGAGGATTACTACATTGTAAATACTTGCACCAAGGCCCCTGAGCACTGTTGCTCCTTGTCAGATTGTTTGCACTGATAACTTCTCCAAGTGTTCGTTTGACAGCAGCCTGGGGCATCCTTTTTGGTGATTCCATTCAAATGTACTGATGGTATTTTGACTATAGCGCTCAAAGTACATGTGTGTCTTTGCTTCTGTACACAGAAGTCTTGCATTTATTATTAAAACATAACTAGTGCATCACTGACTGATGTTTCTGGATTTTGCAGGGCTAATTTATCACTTTAGAGGCCTGCAAGATTCTAAATCATCAAAGTATTAACTTAAAATACCCAATCATGTGCGAGGGAAATGCAAAAAATCCACCCCCCACACAGAATGCAACTGGCGGAGGAGGAGCCCAATCCCGGTGTGGGCTCTGTGTCAGGGCTCTTATATAGTTACATAGTTAGTAAGGTTGAATAAAGACACCAGTCCATCCAGTTCAACCTGAGTGAGTGTGGGTGCATATCTACAATCATCCCTATTTATTTAAGGTACCCATATAGTGCTGCCAATTCACGCAGCACTCCACACATACATTGTACACCCACATTGGTCAATACCCTCAAGGAGCCCACAATCCAAGGTCCCCAACTCACATTCATATACTAGGGCCAATTTTTGAACAGAAGACAATTAACCTACCAGCATGTCTTTGGAGTGTGGGAGGAAACCGGAGTACCCGGAGGAAACCCACGCAGGCAAAGGGAGAACATGTAAACTCCAGGCAGGTAGTGTCGTGGTTGGGATTTGAACCAGCAACCCTTTTTACTGCTGAGAGTGCTACCCACTACACCATTGTGCCAGGTACGATTAGAATGCAATTGGAGACCCTTATTGGTACATGGTACTGGTGAGGCTGCACTGATGGGCACTGGTGAGGCTGCACTGAAGGAGTGTGGTTTACAGATGACAGGGCAAGTCGTAAACAGGAAGGGGTGTGCCCTTGACAGGAAGGGGTGGGCCATATCTAAATTAGGGGGTGCACGAGTTTAGTCAGGCCTAGGGTAGCACAAAACCTAAATACACCACTGGCTATGGACCCTGCATCAGTCTTGATAACATCAGAACCTTAGACTGCTGGAACATGCGGAAGAAGACACTGTCAAGCAGTTCGGAAGATTGATTTAAGTAAATCATCTTTTCTGTGCCTCCTAGACCTAAGCAAGCAGTTAAATCCTTGTAGTACAAACACAGCCCCACTGAAATGGAGAATTTGCATGTTTTCCAGAGTTGGGCTTTACATTTTAGTGTCCTAGGAGTGCTTCAAGGACATTATAAAAACCCATCAGGAGCTTCATTCTAGTCCAATGTTTACTCATTAGAAACACTGATATTTTCTTTAGATATAATTAACAACATACCTCAGGAAGCAACTTATCAGTTAGTTTGGTCATATGCAGGCATATGAAGTATGCTTGATGGTAATAGATATTTCTGCTGACTTCCGGATGACTCAGACAGGTTGTGATCAGAGCCACTGCTTCTGAAATGCGTTCACAGGCAATGAGGTATCTCACTCTGAATTCAAAGAACAGCTGATTCTCAGACTCCAGGTATTTGTCCACTGCCAAGGGAACATAAAAGATATTAACATCGATGTAATCCTACTGAATATCAAATTATGCAAGCATGATTAACATTTATAAAACAGAATACAGTGGATTAAAAAACTGAACCTTTTCCTGTATTTTCCCTCCATTATTGAAAATTCAGAAAATGAAAAAAAAAAAAAAAAAAAAGCTAAAATAACTGAAAAACTACATTAAAACTATATTTTATTGTTAATGAAAGCAACACATTATAGCTTTTTTTTTTTAAACCATACTTCTCTTCTGGGTCACAGAAGTGCACTTATTTCTGTGGCCCAGATTCAGCCGATATTGGACTAAAGACCACTGTAGGCTGATGTTACTTAGGCAGTCCAGGCTCTGGAAGGATCCCGACTTTACAGTCAGGACCCACCCAGATGCTTGACTGGCAGCTGGCTCAGCCTCTGAGCGCACAGCTGAGAGCCTGAGCCAGCCGCTCCCACCCCCTCCACAGCCCGGTGCTCCAGTGAATGCTGGAGTATCAGAGCAGATAATGGTGACTGACACTGAAGACCGAAAACTAGTGGTGCACTGAAATTAGAATCCCGTGCTGAAACCGAAAATTCAGGATGCACTGCGCCAAAAACCGAAACCGACAGTTTAAAATAATTTTCTTTTTACATGTAAATGTGGCTGTAATTTTTCCATTGACGGCAATGGGACGCGGCATGCCATTAATCGGCACCTTTTTTTTCTCCTATCACAAAATGCCGATAACCCTATTTTCAACTAATATCAGTGCATCTCTACCGAAAACACAGAGTCATCAGCTGTCATGCGATTGCCCAGTTCTTGGTCTTAGAGCTAGCCGGGGTACAGCTGCAGCCTTGGACCAAGATATGTACATACAGATATGTAGGTTAATTGGCTCCTGTATGTGTATGTATGAATGTGAGTTAGGGACCTTAGATTGTAAGCTCCTTGAGGGAAGGAATTGATGTGAATGTACAATATGTAAAGCGCTGAGTAAATTGACGGTGCTATATACCTGTAATAGATAAATTAAAAATAATAAATACATAAGATACAGATAATCTGCATTTTATTGTTGCGTGTATTATATTTCTTTCAGAAATATTGAGTTTCCTATATTCATAGTTTTCCAGACATTTAGCCTCCAAGCAAATTGCTCACCAATATCTTGAGGTTCAGATTTCCCTTTAAGTATAGCTTGTAATACAGGATCCTCCCAGGGTCCTCCATCCTTGATTACACATGTGGCTAGTCGTAGGTCCATATTGTCATATCGCATTAGAAGGTCATGGCATTCCTGAAAAAGTCAGGTTGTTATAAAGACATGCTTTATATTTCTAAGGGACTGATTTAGACAGCCATTCTTATTTAATTTAACAAGGAGCAAAAAAGGTTTTGGAAACTACAGACTCCACTTAAACAAAGCCTTCTTCTTCTAGCATTATCATCATCACTGGGGCAGAGATCACCATTGAGGAAATAGGGATACAGTGATAAGATAAAAGATGCTCTCTCTTTGAAAAACAAATCTCTTCCTCTTAAAGTGGAAGATGAGGCTAATAATTAGTCTTGAAAAGGCTGCCCCCACCCCCCTCTTCCTCCCACCTATCCTACATAGCCTGACAGGGTGGATTTGATTTAAATCAACTCGATTTAAATCATAATTTTTAAAGAGCAACTGTCATCTCTGTCCCGCAGCGGCTCCTCCTCTGACTTGCTGTTGACTCACCGACAGTCCCATTCACTTTAATGGGACAGCTGGTGATGTGGCAGTGACACAACAAGGTGAGGGACGTGGTGGCAGCAGGTGAGTGGATGTCCGCTAACAGATGCTGCCATGATGGATCTGAAATGACAGGTGCTCTTTAAAAGTAAGGACTTATTCTTGCTGGTAGTTAGAATCTTTAATATTTGCAAACAAAATGAAGGTTTCCTATTTTGAATAATAAGCTGTCAGGTTAGTAAAACAGCGATATCAGAACCAATTTTAAAATTACTAGGTTAATCACACATAGTTGGAGAACTACTAAGTTTATTTAATTTAAATTAAAATAACATTATATTACCTACATTACCCATAGGTAGAAGAACTTCAAAATTTTCCCAAACTGGGTCTCTTTTACAGCCTGCTGCCATTTTGCTCCTCAAGGGAGGAATAAAGAACTTCAAGATATGTGCAGAAAGATGACAAGGTTCATAAGCCGCTTGGAAGGTTTCACTCTCATTTTTACTGCTTGCCCTTCCACCTCACACTTAGAGCCTGGTACAGATGCATTGCTCTTCAAACAATCATACAGTTTGTAGTGTACATAGATTTGCAAAACAATGGGATAAAGGAATATTCCTGAACTTTTTTTTATCTGATGGTTACTGTGAAATTGTGTAAATGCATCAATTCAGTGCATGTCATCTCAGTTTGCAGAGCTCGGATTTGTTGAATGAGTTTACCAAAAATTTTAATATTGCAGAATATACAGCTTCATGCTACGTAACTAAGCTCCATTTCATGCTGAATAAACTAAATTAGTCTTGTAGCTTAAATAGAATTCTTTAGATAGATTTTTACTCCAAAAGCATTAAATACATTTTATAAAAATAAAAAAAATCTGATTTAAAGCAAAAAATTTAAAATTTTTTGATTTTTTTTTTTAAATGATCGATTTTTATCCATCCTGTAGCTTGTATAAGAAAATAGCAGTGCAAATATCTTATTAATCCAGCCTGGTCATGTGATCCAGCAGCTTTGGCTCCCCTACGTCAGAAAGAGCAGTTGCTGCAGTGGACAGGATGGAAGACTGACAAGGCTTAGTCAATAGGAGCCAGTTGGTGAGGTCACCACTCCAGCGACTGAGCTGTTGTCGAGCGCTCCCTTACACTGGGCATCTGAAGCTGTTGGATCACATGACAAGACCACAAAACAAAAAAGGCAAGATTTTCCTTCATTAAAAAAACTATATTAAAAAAAAAAAAAAAAAAAAAAAAACACAAAAACAAAAAACAGTAAGAGACATTTTTTAAAAGAAGTATAGGCAAAGCTTTTTGGCCCTACTTCTCCTATGGATCACAAGAGTGTAGTTCATTCTGCACTTCTGTGACCCATTTTCAGCTGACAGTGGGCTAAAGTCAGCTGTTGGCTGATGGCACTGAGCCAGTCTAGGCTCTGAACAGATCCCAGCCATGTGGCCAGTATCCACCCAGCAGCCTGAACCAGCCTCTCCATCAAGAGCCTGAGCTGATCTCGTCCCCTCCACAGCTCAGCGCTCCAGTGAGTGCTGGAGGGGAGAACAGAAGACTGACCATCACGGGTCTCTGCTCAGAACGGAGGGTAAAACTGAGCGATCAGCTGCGTTTTATCGCTCAGTTCTCACTGCCAATCCGGCGGAGGACAGATGCAGCATCAGATCAATGCTACATCCACCTAGGTGAGTATTAGATTTTTTTTTTTTACAAAGTCCATACTTCTCTTTTAATCTATTGCTCCTGGTAGCAGATCTCCCTCTTCATTTAACCAGAACCCCTCTCCATTTTGAATAGAGCAAGGGAGGGTTATAACCCCTGTCAGGTTTTGTCATGTGTACAATTGGGGAGATTTTCCTTAACTTCCTATCTCAACACCAAAAAAAAAAAAAAAAACAAACGGGGAGGAAATCCCTCCACAGTAAAGGACAAGAACTAGTAACCCCACTAGAGGATTTTGCTTCTATTCCTGTTCTGGTGACAACCCAAAATGTCATTTTCTCACACACTCACTCTTGGTGATAATGGTAAACATGACAAATAGGGAAATTCTTTCTAACGGGGACACACATAGTAACACAGAAATGCGATGGCAGGAAAAAACAAAAAACAAACCAAAAAAAAAAAAAAAAACCATAGGAGAAGTTCATTGAGTTTACCTGTTTTTCTTTTTTTTTTATAGATCTACGTTTGTCCCAAGCATGTTTAAAGTCATTTACTGTTGACTGTCTCACTACCTCTGCTGGTAGTTTACTCCAAGCATCAACTACTCTTTCAGTAAAATACTTTAATATCAGTTTTTAACTCTTCTCCAGTTAGTTTGAAGTCTGCAATAAAACCCGACAGCAGTGGTCCACAGAAGTGAATGAAATGTTATTTTTGTGACATTTTAATATTAAAAGAAAAAACCCCAAAAACCCCACAATGCCTTGCAGTTTAACAATGCAAGGCACCACTCCTCACTGTTGCTACATTGTGGACATTGGCTCACACCTGTTTTAGCATGCATGTGGACTAGTATGTACGAGTCATAAGATGACAAAACAACAACCTAATAATTACCTGCACTGAGCCAAGAATGTCTTTCAAAGGAGTTTCATAAAACTCATCTTTTCCAAAAAACAGCATCAATTCAAAGAGACTCCTAAAAGATAAGACAGACATATATTCTAAATACGACCACAATATAAAAACACATAATAAAATGTGAATAACACATAACAAATAATAACACTGGCCAAAAACTAAAACCACTGCAAGTATTCACACCACAAATAGTCCACTGTTTGGGCTTATTTACACAGAGGTCCATAAACTCTCACTCTCTTACTGGTCACAGTATTTTTTTCAATAATTTCCTGTGCCTTTGTAGCTCACACATCCCCAAAACATCAGCGATCCACCTCCGTGTTTCACAGTAGGAATGGTGTAACTTTCATCATAGGGCTTTGCTGACTCCTTTCCAAATGCATTGTTTATGGTTGTGGCCAAAAAGCTCAATTTTGGTCTCATCACTCCAAATGACTTTGTGCCAGAAGGTTTGAGGCTTGTCTCTGTGCTGTTTGGCGTATTGTAAAAGGGATACTTTGTGGCATTTGTGTAGTAATGGCTTTCTTCTGGCGACTCGACCATGCAGCCCATCTTTAAAGTGCCTCCTTATTGTGCATCTTGAAACAGCCACACCGCATGTTTTCAGAGAGTCCTGTATTTCACCTGAGGTTATTTGTGGGTTTTTCTTTGCATCCCAAACAATATTCCTGGCAGTTGTGGCTGAAATTTTAGTTGATCTACCTGACTGTGGTTTGGTTTCAACAGAACCCCTCATTTTACACTTCTTGATTAGAGTTTGAACACTGCTGATTGGCATTCTCAATTCCTTGGATATCTTTTTATACAGTTCAACTACCTTTTCCTGCAGATCCTTTGACAATTCTTTTGCTTTCCCCATGACTCAGAATCCAGAAATGTCAGTGCAGCACTGGATGAAAGATGCAAGGGTCTGTCAGGAGTCCAGAGACTCACACACACTAATTACAAGCAAACAGATCACATGTGAGGGCCAGTGACTGACAGTCCCAGCTCTCTGCTCAAAGCAAAGGGGGAGAACTGGGTGATCAGCAGTGTTAGATTGCTCAGTTCTCAGTGCAGAGACAGCGGGGGACAGATGAAGCATCGGATCAATCCTGCATCCACCTAGGTGAGCGTAAGTTTTTTGTTTTTATTTTTAATATACCCCATGCTTCTCTTTTACAATGCAAAACAAACTTTCCAGGGAACAGAACGAAGGAGTAAAACTCGCAGATAATTAAACTTGTTTTTTTTGTTTTTTGTATGTATGGATTGTTATCGACATGTGATGAGAATTTTATGTCAATAACACCTTTAGAAATATATTTACCTGGAAAAATGGTGCACTGATCAATACTCATTTTGCCCACTGTACACAGTGGACACAGTACGCAGAGAAAGCAAAAAAAAAAACTAAAAACAAAAAACACACCAACACACATTTAGAGACATGTTAAAACACAATTGTCAGAGTAAATTATGTGGCTGCAACATTGGAACTGGCAAAATGTATGATCTAGGAATCTATGACCAAGGGATGATCTGTGGTTCCATTGTTACGTTCTGGATTTTCATAGGATTACATCCTTCAGAGCAAATTAGCATCACAACACTGCGTATGTCATGATAAACAACCCATTCAAGACAAACAGGCTGTAACTCATCACAATATCACAATAAATAGAAATATGGGGCAGGTTACATTTTCCTGCAACACAATGCACAGAACACTGTGTGTTGCAATGCATATGCATTTTTAATGTGATTTCCATTCAAAATTAACGGGGGCACCACAGCGAGCTTTACCACAAGCTGTGAAAATGTCAATAATTGCTATATCTACAGCTCACAGTATATTAGTGTGATGGCCAGTGGGAAAAATGCTCCTTACATTTGTGATCATTGGGAAGAATCCCCTCTTACAGATAGCTAAAAAAAAGATCATTGGTGTCCGTGGGAATTTATCAACGTAGAGGTTGCTTATTACTTAAAAAACGTACCCCCGAGCAACCTCTGGAGGAACCCTGGTGGAGAAAGGCTGCTGCTCTAAAGGATTCATTTTTGTGCAAAATTAACCACTTGCCGACCAGCCGCCGCAGTTTAATCGGGGCAGAATGGCAGGGCTGGGCGAAACGACGTTATGCAACGTCGCTTCGCCCTGCGGCCACCAGGGGCGTGGGCATGCATGCGCCCGCTGCTCGCCCCCGGAGCCGATGCGAGTGCCCCGCAATCGCTCGTGACCCGCAATCGCTCGTGACACAGCGAGAACTGGGATCTGTGTGTGTAAGCACACAGATCCCCGTTCTCTGGGGGGAGAAGAGACTGATCGTGTGTTCATACAAAGTATGAACAGCGATCTGTCATCTCCCCTACACAGTCCCCTTCAGTTGGAACACAGTTAATCCTTTAATGGCCCCCTAGTCTTAACCCCTTTCTCTGCCAGTGACACTTTCAATAATCAGTGCTTTTTTATAGCACTGATTGCTGTATAAATGCCAATGGTCCCAAAAATGTGTCAAAAGTGTCCAATGCGTCTGCCATAATGTCGCCTTCCAGATTAAAAAAAAAACAAAAACACACAACACCACCGCAGATTTCCATTACTAGTAAGAAAAAAAATAATAAAAATGCTATAAATCTTTCCCCTATTTTGTAGACGCTATAACTTTTGCGCAAACCAATCAATATACGCTTATTGAGATTTTTATTACCAAAAATATGTAGAATACATATCGGCCTAAACTGAGAAAAAAAATTAGTTTTAAAAAAAAAAAAAAAAAAAAAAAAAAAGAAAAATGGGGATATTATTTATTAATTATAGCAAGAAAGTACAAAACAGTTTTTTTTCAAAATCGTTGCTTTTTTTTTGTTTATAGCGCGAAAAATAAAAACTGCAGAGATTATTATTATTATATGCGATTTATATAGCGCCAACAGTTTATGCAGCGCTTTACAATGTATAGGGGGGACAACACAATTACAGTACAGTTCAATACAAAAAGGTACAGGAGGGCCCTGCTTGTAGAGCTTACATTCTAAAGGGAGGGGGTAGTGGTACAAAAGGTAATAGCTGCAGAGAATGATTTGATAGGGTGGCTCAGGGACAGTTATGTGAGTGTGGGATAGGCTTCCCTGAATAAGTGAGTTTTCAGGGATCTCCTAAAGGTGGACAGGGTAGGGGCTAATTGGACATACTTGGGTAGGGAGTTCCAGAGGATGGGAGAGGCTCTGGAGAAGTCTTGAAGGTGAGCATGGGATTAGGTATCAAGGGAGCTAGAGAGCAGGAGGTCCTGGGAGGAGCGGAGGGAACAATTTGGGCGATATCTGCAGATGAAGTTGGTGATGTAACTAGGTGTGATGTTGTGGATGGCCTTGTATGTTGTGGTTAGCATTTTGAATTTTACACGGTGGGGTAGGGGAAGCCAGTGAAGGAATTTGCAGAGAGGGGCAGCAGTCACGGATCAGTTAGTGAGGTGTATTAGTCTAGCAGCAGCATTCATAATAGACTGAAGGGGAGATAGCCTGCTTAAGGGTAGGCCATTAAGGAGAGAGTTGCAGTAGTCAAGGCAGGAAATAATCAAGGAGTGAATAAGTTGCTTTGTGGTGTAATTAGTCAGGAAGGGTCGAATTCTGGAGATGTTGTGGAGGTTAAGGCGGCAGGATTTAGCCAGTGATTGGATGTGGGGGCTGAAGGAGAGATCAGAGTGAAGGATTACACCCAGGACCCTGGCATGTGTGGAGGGACCAATGGTTGTGTTGTTGATATTAATGGTGAAGTCACGGGGGGGGGGGGGGGGGGGGCGCGCGTGAAGGAGGAAGTATAACAAGCTCAGTTTTAGAAAGATTGAATTTGAGGAAGTGGTGTGACATCCATACCGATATGTCATTCAGTAAGTTTGAGATCCATGAGGAGATCGAGGGGGTGAGCTGGGTGTTATCGGCATAGAGGTAGTATTGGAAGCCATGGGAGGTTATCAACTGGCCCAGGGAAGAGGTATAGAGTGAGCATAGGAGAGGCCCAAGGACGGAGCCCAACAGAAAAAGAGGAAAGGGAGCGGAGGAGATGGAGTTGTAAGTGGCACTGAAAATGCAATGAGATAGGGAGGAGAACCAGGATAATGCAGAATCACGGAGGCCAAGGGAGTGTAATTTGCTGAGGAGGAGCAGGTGGTCAACTGTGTCAAAGGCAGCAGAGAGGTCTAAAAGTAGGAGTATGGTGTAGTGGCCAGAGATGATGAGATACCATCAAAAGAAAGCTCTATTTGTGGGGAAAAAAGGACGTCAATTTTGTTTGGGTGCGGTGTCGCGCAATTGTCAGTTAAAGCGACCCAGTGCCAAATCGCAAAAAATGGCCTGGTCATTCAGCAGCCAAATCTTCCGGGGCCGAAGTGGTTAAACAAAATATTCACATGAGTCAGAAGGGCAGTAGAATGTCATTCTGAATGAACTACAGCAAGCAGGATAGACACACAATATGTAAAGCTTGTGTTAGTGATCTAAAGAATAACTTTTCTCAAACATCATTCTAATGTGTTAAAAGGGAAAAGTGTACTTACAAAGCTAGTCTACTCAAAACATACTGAACGTGCTCACATTCATCCGGGAAAGACACGCTGGCAGATGTAAAGCAGCAAAGTGCGGTCTGTAGAACTTGAAGCTGAGGCAATGGGACGTGCCACCGGGCAGTGTAGTCTTCAACAATCTGAAAGAGATATACAATAGCTGTCAATCATGAAGAAATACACTGTCATATGTACAATATGATCATTATCTTATAGACATGGAGTTTGTTTCACTAAAGACAAACAGACTGTTCACTGATATGGGAAGTTGCACAGAATTTTCAGTTCAGTTTCCAGAGTTTAGTGGACAAAATTAATTCTGCTGACTTCCATCATCCAATCGTATGCAGGCAAAAATGCACTTTCATTTTCTTGGCACCTGATCAGTGCCAGGACAAGGTTATCCAGTGCCCAGGGCGAACATGGCAAGCCGTGACCTCCCTCGCTGCCCCCCCCCCACCACCACACGTACAAACACACACCTTTAGATAGGGCTAATGGTGCAAGACATGCACTAAAATAGTACTAACATATCATCCAACTTCTGAAGTTGAAATGAGGAACAATTCAGGGAGAAAGAGGTATGTGGTGCGCATAGCGCGCCGCAGAGATGGGTGGGAGTGGTTAAAATATGATGGCCGGGAGGGGCAAACTGACACCCCCTGGGTGTCTCAACTGCTACACACTTTAGAGGGTTAGCCTTGGGATGTACACATGTTGAGGCCGTGATCTTTTACTTCACTGCTGCAGCATGAATAATACTCCTTGTTGAACTTGACCCATTGAAGTGAAGGTGCCCCACAGCTGTGTACAATGCACATGGTTGCAGCATGCTAGTGCAGGGTTGGAGGGCTTAAAGTGGTGTTCCGGCCGAAATTATACTTTTTAAATAAAAATACCCCTATAATACACAAACTTAATGTATTCTAGTAAAGTTAGTCTGTAAACTAAGGTCTGTTTTGTTAGTTTATAGCAGTAGTTTGTTATTTTATAAACTTACAGCAGGCCGTGGCCATCTTAAGTGTGGGCATCTGAAGCCAGACTGTATTTCTTCCTGGATCTCATCCTTGCAGATCTCGCACATGCTCAGTGCAGCACAAGCAGTGTAATAGGTTTCAGGTCAGGTTTCCATAGCAACGGCAGTTTTAGAGGAAGTTGCCACCCCACGTGCTCAGTGGAGCACAAGCAGTGTAATAGGTTTCAGGTCAGGTTTCCATAGCAACGGCAGTGTCAAAGGAAGTTGCCGCCCCTTCCCAGAAGGCATTGCAAACAGGAAATGAGGAGGAAGTGAAAAATGAATACAGCAGATATACAGTAGGTGCTGAGAAAAAAAAATGAAAAAATATCCAATTTGTTTACAGTGCGCAGTTTAGTGAGGGATGCTGAAGAGTTGTAAAAGTGGGTGGAACTCCACTTTAAAGCAGGCAGCAAGGAGCGATACAACGGCTACTTAGCACCTGTCAAATGATCTCTTCAGAGAAATCTGAATTCCGATCGCTTTTCAGAGACCAAAACGTGTGACTAAGCCCATAACTATTTTTTTATACATTTTTTTTTTTTTGTTTACATTTTTAACCACTTCAGCCCCAGAAGGATTTGCCCCCTTAATGACCAGGCCATTGACGGCACTGTGTCAATTTAACTGACAATTGCGTGGTTGTGCTTTCTTTTGGTGGTATTTGCTCATCTGTGCGGTTTTTATTTTTTCCGCTATAAAAAAAAAGTGACAAATTTGAAAAAATACATAAATAAAAATATAATAATTTTTTTTTACCTGTTGCTAAAATAAATATCCAAAAAAAAATAATTTCTTCATCCGTTTAGGCCAATATGTATAATACATTTTTTTTTTTTAACCAAAAATAAGTGCAATAAAGTATATATTGATTGATTTGTGCAAAAGTTATAGCGTCTACTAAATAGGAAATAGATTTATGGCATTTTTATTATTATTATTATTTTTTTTAATAGTCTAGTATGCCCAGTCCTTCTCTGTCCCAGTTTACGGCAGTTCAGCTCCGATTAAAGCAGAGTTCCACCCAAAAATTGAACTTCCGCTGTCCTGATTTTCCCCCCAGTGTCACATTTGGCACCTTTCAGGGGGGAGCAAATACCTGTCTAATACAGGTATCTTGCTCCCACTTCTGGCGAAAGATTGCCGCAGTACCCGCAGCGATCTACGCCATATCTGGCCCCTCCTTCGTCCCCCCACTGTCTTCTGGGAGACACACAGGTAGACAACAGGGACCACTCAGAACGTGCAGCGCAATTCGAGCATGCGCAGTAGGTACTTTTTTTTTTTACCAAAATGTGTATTGCTACATTTCTTTGGTAAAATAACCCAGATCAGTACATAATATTTAGGCCGGGTTCACACTGGTACGTCGTACGACTATGGATCCGACTTTGCCTGCGACTTGAAGTCCAACATCCCGTTCATTGAAGTCGGACGGGTTCCGTCTTTGATCCCGATAATGCCAGGCACTTTGTGTCTGATATGAATCTTTAGGGGGAACTCCACGGCAAACTTAAACAAAAAGGATGGATTCCCCCTCCAAGAGCATATCAGGCCCTTCGGTCTGGTATGGATTTTAAGGGGAAACCCCCCATGCCAAAAAAAAAAAAGGGCTTGGGCCCCCCAAAATCTATACCAGACCCGTATCGGAGCACGCAGCCTGGCTGGTCAGGAGAGGGGGTGGGGACGTGAGCATCCCCCCTCCTGAACCGTACCAGGCCGCATGCCCACAACATGGGGCTGGTTGCTTTGGAGCAGGGGGGACCTTCACCCCCCACTCCATAGCACCTTGCCCCCATGTCGATGGGGAGAAGGGTCTCTTCCCGACAACCCTGGCCGTTGTACCCCTACCCATTCGTATAAGAAAAGAAGAATTACAGCGCTGTGTAGAAAAGTGTAAATAGCAGCCAACACAGCTATAGACCAAAGCAATATGTATAAAAAATAAAAGTGTAGCGCTATAAATCATAAGTTAGCCATTAGAATAATAATGGGGTGATAAATCGTCACACAAAAAGGAAGGTTAATAATAATCCAAATGTACCAAGTAGGTCCCGGGACCTACTAACATACCGCTTCTTGTTCTTATATATGCCTTTGATGATCGTTAAGTGAGTTTATCTCTTTTTTTATATAATAAATTTTTATACATACGGTATCACGCTATGCGAGTATTTTATTTATCTTTGCATGGTTTGTGAATATCGGATCTGAGCTCTCTATTGGAGTAATACCTATAAGCTGCTGTCCGAGATCGTTTGCATCAAGTCATCATGGCTGTCCAAGCAGGTGCACCTATCCATTCAGCTGGTTAAAAGTCTTTACGACTTGGGCGGCACATGCCTTCCCAAGTCACCAACATCTGGTAAGCCTCCTTATGACTAGTGGTAGTGGCTTACTTATTATTTCAACTTCCTTCCAAGTGATGTCTGCTAAATACGTCTCCCGATTTGTAGGATCATTCCTTTTAATTGTTGGACTTCCTTTTCATATCTGTTGACATCCTTTGGACTTCTGTATGATTGGATCTCTTGTGTCCATAGTGTGGCACATTTTCACAATTTTTTCACATTTGTATTCACTTTTTTTTGGTTTATAAGATATCAGAATCACTTATCGTGTATATATGTATTTTAAATAAGGCTAAATGTCTTACTCCCCATTTGGTACATTTGGATTATTATTATTAACCTTCCTTTTTGTGTGACAATTTATCACCCCATTATTAATCTAATGGCTAACTTATGATTTATAGCGCTACACTTTTATTTTTTATACCCCTACCAATTCACCTAAAAAAAAAAAAAAAAAAAAAAAAAAAAAAAAAAAAAAAAAAAAAAACCAGTATACAGGTTTTTAAAGTAATTTATTTCTTCTCCTCTCTCTGGCTCTTCTGTCTCCTCCGCTGACGTCTTCTTGCTCTTTTGCCCGGTCTTGTCCGCTGTCTTCTCACTCTGTTCTTCCGATGTTGACTCGATGCTCTCTCCCACTCTAATGCTGGGTGCACGGTGTGCCACTACTTATATTGGCATGGGGTGGTGACGTCTTAAGAGGTGGGGCCTCCGGGTGACATCACCCTATGCCAATATAAGTAGCGGCACACTGCGCACCCAGCATTAGAGCGGACAGAGGGAGAAGAAATGGAGAGGGCTAGAAGACATCAGCGATGAGCGGAGAAGACCCAGCAGAGGCAGAAGACATCAGCGGAGGAGAAATCATAAGCGACGCCGGAGCTGCCTTAATAAATGACTTTAAAAACCTGTGTACTGTGTTTTATATTTGACAATTTTTCTTTTTAGGCAAATGGGTAGCTTGGTAAAAAGGGCTTCCAGATTCCAATAAGGCCCAGCCCACAGACCCTGACAACCAACAGCCAGGGTTGTTGGGAAGAGGCCCTTGCCCCTATGTTGATCAACATAGGGGCAAGATTCTTTAGGGTGGGGGGCAGAGGGCCCCCCCTGCCCCCAAAGCTCCCCCCCATGTTGAGGGCATGCGGCCTGGTACGGTTCAGGAGGGGGGGGGGGTGCTTGCTCATCCCCACCCCCTTTCCTGACCTGCCAGGCTGCGTACTCGGATAAGGGTCTGGTATGGTTTTGGGGGGGGGCGTAATTGTACTGGACCAGTTAAGACGACTCTCATAGGGAAACACTGCTTTTAAAACGTCATGCGACATGAGCTCCCAATGTCGGAGCATTTGTCGTACCAGTGTGAACCCAGCCTGAGTCCGTGTGAAATTTATAGAGTCTACAAGGATGTACTAACGGCCTATTTCTCAATAAACTTTAATAAATTTCAACGTACACAAAGACAATATAATACCCAAATTTATGGTCAAATATAAAAAATGGTGTAGCGCTGGGTAAATAGATACCAAACATGTCACGCTTTAAAATTGGGCATGCTTGTTAAATGGTGCCAAACTTCAGTATTTATATAGGCGACACTCTATATGCCTTTATTGGTTACCAGTTTAGAGTTACACAGGAGGTCTGGTGCTAAAACTATTGCTCTTATGTTCGCAGAGATACCTCATATGTGTGGTGCGATCACCATTGTATTATGTTTGCAAACGAGCACGGGGGTGCTTTAAATGTATTTATTAGTGGGACACTGGTACACTGACAGATGTTGATCATCCACCAACAAACAATGACAGATGTTAATGTTGCAATGGAACACTATTGCAGATTATTATTATACACGATTTATATACGCCATAAGTTTACGCAGCGCTTAACAATGTAGAGGGGGCACAGCAAAATTACAGTACAGAATGGACAGGAGGGTCCTGCCTGTAGCGCTTACATTCTAAAGGAAGGGGGTGGTGGTACAAAAGGTAATAGATTGGGGGAATGATTTGATGGGGGTGCAACATATTGTAGATGTTGATGGGACACTGGTACAGGGACAGTGGTGCTTGGTGTACTTTGCGAGGATGGCTGCAGTATGTGTGATCTCTGTGTAACTTGATCACTAAAATCATCAGTTACAGAGAGCTGTCACAGAGAGCCGTTTACACTATTGGATGGCTGTGATTGGGAGGGCCAATCACAGTCCCCATGTCCCGATCTCTGATGTGCTGTGTCTGAAGGACACAGCCATTACAGAAACGTGGGGCTGCTCATCGGCACCCATTCTGAAAGGCATACAGGTATGTCCAATTGGGGAGGCTCCCACCCGGCAGTTTATGTACATTGGCCAGAACAGATTTAAAAAAAAAAAAAACAAAAAAACACACACAAACACAATTTATGTGCATTCAAAACTGGCTCCTAACTTTCTTAGCTGGCTCCTAGATTCAAATAAAATTTGTCAAGCCCTGTCATAAAGTGTTTTGTTTTATTTGTCCGTTTATATCTACAAAAAAAAAAAAAACCTGTTGATCTAGTCGAGAATTGCCCATGTTATCTCAAAGAGCCTCTCCTAGCTCTCATTTTAGACTACATGTTATAAATTGATTGAGTTGGGGGGGCGTGGCCTGGACGGCAATGGGATAGGACGTGTGTGAGTAACGCTCCGTCCGTGGTAGATCCTGATACTCATATCCTGTGACCCCAAACGGTATTCCGAGCCCCACATCAGAGTCACGGGGACCCGCTGAGCCTGCCGAGCCATGTCGCCACCAAAACGGAACGCTGCAACCTCCTCATCCCTTGAGCGGTATCGTAGAACGGAGCGGGATGGAGAGGGACAAGATGGCGCCGCCTCCATCACACACTCTGCCTCTCACACAGAGCGCGAGGCTGCAGACACAGCGCGAGTTCTTGAGGCGATCTCCCTCTGCCAATCCACACTTACTACTAAACTAGAAGAGGTAAAGATGGACATCTCACTCATAAGGCAGGACATGACTAAAATCCGTGAACGTGTCACTGAAACTGAGGCCAGAATTAGCCGGGCAGAGGACACCTTATACCCTCTCCAACATTCTCAAGAGGACCTTAAGCGGCAAGTTCAACTATTGGCGCAGAAACATGACGACCTGGAGAACCGCGCTCGCAGATCTAACTTGCGCTTTATCGGCCTACCTGAAGGATCAGAGGGAACTGACCCGGCGACCTTTCTGGAAAAGCTCCTTGTTACAACCTATGGAAGAGAGGCTTTCTCCGCCACGTTTGTGGTGGAGCGCGCACATCGCATGCCTGCCCGCCGGCCACCGGAAGGAGCCCCCCCACGCACCTTTATTGCGAAGATGCTAAACTTCAGAGATCGGGATGCAGTCCTTCGCTTGGCCAGGATTAAAGGCAATATTCCGTTCCAGACAGGAACTGTTGCAGCATTCCCCGACTTTTCTGCGGAGGTGCAGAAACAACGCTCCAGATTCACGGAGGTCAAGCGACGCCTGCGAGTACACCACATCAAGTATGCCATGTTATTTCCGGCCCGGCTACGCGTGGTGGGAGAAGACCGCGCATATTTCTTTGATGACCCAACACTTGCATCGGAATGGATCGACAGGCGAGATGCAGAGAGAAACAGACCAGCCTAGGGATGATACCCCCGTCTACGGAGGACTAGGTGAGACTTTGTGCCCCCACATATTACACCATCGTTTGATACATATACAGTACCCTATCTAGGGCCCCTGGCCTCACTGGAAGTGGCTCAACATCACTGGACAATACCCTACAGCGACAGAGCCCCGCTGGGCATCTCCCGGGTGCGGGCCTCACAACACACTTTGTACTTTTAACGCTGAGGAGACTTGTTTCTGCAAACTTGGTTCAGAATATACTCCCTTAACCCCAATATACATCTTCGTGCCGCACAGATCGGGGGTACACATGTTCTTACCTGGGCCCTCAGGATGGTATTTCTTCGAAGGCAGAGACTATATCCCTCCATCTGGTCTTTTTGGCCGGTCATTTAGACCTCCAACTATTAACCACAGCCTTGTTTGCATCAAGAGGGTTGTGAGAAGAGAGTACGGAATCACCAGTTCAACTTAAAAGACATGTTCTATACAGTGTCCTATGGGGATCAGGTTACCTATTACTATATACCACATATGGGCGTTAAAAAACAAATGCAATACATATTTCTAACAAGCGTTCCATAGACACACCGTCTAACAGACCATTGCTGGACTATCAACCAGCGAATTATTCGCCCCTACCACTAGTGTGGTATATTGGCACCGGCATAGCCAGATAGGCTACAGCCGGTATCAATACAGTTAGAGTGTACTACTGGGTACCACGGTGCCTACTGGTGTTCACTCAGGTTATGGGTTTTATGTTCCAGCCAAGTTTGGGAGGCTGAGAACAGGGAGGATGGAATGGGAAATGTTATATACAAGTTCACAGAGCATGCATTTTGATATGTTGGATTATATCAGCACTGATTGTTTGTTGTACTACCTGATTCTGAGCTTGACTACAGGGCGGGAAATTATGTATGTTGGAGATGGGCCTGCCCTGAGAAGGGAAATCCAACCGCACCCATATACGTACCCCTACGACACATATGACTAATGTAAAATTCCTAACATGGAACGTCCGGGGAATCCGGGACAAAATTAAGCGTACGGCAATCTTTGATTGCCTCAAGTCCTACCGTGCGGACATAATTGTGTTAGTTGAAACGCACATAACAGGCCAACTACAAGTGGCACTGAAACGCCCATGGATAGGGTGGGCATACCATGCTACGCACTCCTCATACTCCCGAGGGGTTTCTATACTTATTGCTAAAACTACCCCATTTGGCATAATTTCAGTGCGGACGGATCCTCAGGGCAGGTTCATCTTCCTTCATTGCACTATCAGTGGCTCACAATATTTGATTCTTGCCTTTTATATACCCCCACCTTATAACTCTGCTATAGTCACAGAAGGTTTACTGTATATGTCACAGCACCCTGCCACTCCTGCTATTTGGCTTGGGGACTTTAACGTGGTCCTTAACCCTACCAGAGATAGATTGCAAACCTCCCAGGGCACTCAAACCTCAGACAGCACTAGATTTGCGAGACTAATGTCCGAATTCTCCTTGATAGACACATGGAGATCTAGATACCCGAACACCCAGGCCTTTTCTTGCTTTTCGGCAACACACTCCACTATGTCCCATATTGATCTTATATTAACCTCAGAACTGCTTCTCCCTCTCCTGGTTGACTCAGGATACCACACCAGATCTCTATCAGATCACGCCCCTTGTTGGGCTACTCTGCGTCTCACCTCACATACGGGATCCCGCACATGGCGCCTCCATCCCTTCTGGCTGTCTGCCTTAAAAGATCAGGAGGACATCCGGGAGGAATGGCAATATTTTTTCAAACACAATAGGGACACTGCCTCGGTGAATATGGTATGGGAGACATTTAAAATGCACGTCCGTACAATCCTCTCCTCGCGCATAAATAGACTGAAGGCCTCATCTAAAGCTGCACTTCACTTTGCCTCTGAGAAAGTGGAAATAGCAACTAAAGAATTCAATCTAGATCCCACACCGGCCACGGTATCAATACTTAAAATACATACCCGAAATCTGAACCAGCTACACTTTGAGAAGGCTAAACAAAAACTTTTTTTCTCAAGACAACGGATATTTGAACTAGGTGAAAGAGCGGGTAAACTGTTAGCATATCTGGCCCGTCAGGACACCAGTCCGCCTGTGGTGGTGTCCCTGCTAGACTTACATAACGCTCCCCTGACGGACCCCACTTTGGTAGCATCAGCATTCCGAACATACTATGCCGACCTCTACTCCTCTAAAGTAAATGTCACCAGACAGGAGACACAGACATTTCTTTCTGATATACCATTCCCCCAGATCTCAGAGACTCAGATGGCAGAAATGGAGGCCCCTATCACTGCGGATGAGATTACAATTGCGATCTCGTCCCTAGCCCCAGCAAAAGCCCCAGGTCAAGATGGCATACCTCTAGATTTTTATGCAGAATACTCTGAGATACTTGTCCCCGAACTGCTCAAGCTATACAACTACATTTTCGAGTCTGGCTCCCTGCCTGAATCCCTTAGACGGGCAGTAATTGTAGTGATCCCCAAACCAGGGAAAAATCCCCAATATCCGGAATCATATCGCCCAATATCGCTCCTCCAAGCTGATATTAAAATTCTAGCAAAAGTGTTGGCCATTAGACTTAACCAAATTATTCTCTCCATTATCCACCCTGACCAGACAGGATTCATGCCTGGAAAGAATACGGCCATGAATCTGCGTCGGTTATATATGAACATTCAAGCGACTCATGAAAATATAGGGGATCGTGCAGTGGTGGCGCTGGACGCCGCCAAGGCATTTGACTCCGTTGAGTGGGAGTATTTGTGGGAATGCCTTGGAAGGTTCGGGTTCGGGCCCAGATTCATTAAGTGGGTACAACTACTATATTTCTCACCCGAAGCTAGTGTGTTAGTGAATGGAACAATATCAGACCCCTTCCCGTTGGAACGTGGCACCCGCCAGGGATGTCCACTGTCCCCACTTTTGTATGCCCTAGCTGTCGAGCCCCTGGCCATCTCCCTCAGGATGCACCCAGGAATTAGAGGACTCAGGGCTGGTGGCCTGGTGGAGACAGTGAGCCTATATGCTGACGATATGCTTTTATATCTGGAGGACACTGGCCCATCTCTCCAGGCAGCCCTGCAGACTATAGAGGAATTTGGGAAACACTCCGGACTAAGCATGAACTGGTCCAAATCGCAAATTATGCCCCTAGATCTAACGTCACCCACGTGACAATCAGCCTCTCTCCCCTTACTTAGAGTGGCCTCAATCAAATACCTAGGTGTAATAATCACTAGAGAACCCAAGGAATTCATTGCCAACAACATAGAGCCTTTATTTACATATTTGAAATCCAGAACACAAGCCTGGACCAGACTCCCATTGGGTGTGATGGGGCGAATCAATCTATTTAAAATGATTCTACTCCCAAAATTTCTCTATATACTATGGAACTCACCACTACTTATCCCCCTAAACATTTTCAAAGCCCTAGATCAGATAGTCAATTCATTTATATGGGGATCCAATAGGCACAAGCTAGCGTGGAACACCCTAAAAAACCCCACCACCGATGGAGGAGCTGCCCTCCCGGATTTACATGCCTACTATCTTGCGGCACAGACCTCACATCTATTTCATCTACATAAAACAGACAAAGATAGATACCAAGCTCTAGTATGTAGGAAATTAAACAAAGATATAGCTTCCCCCCTACAAGTAATTTTCAGAGGCAGGGAGGGTAAGGGAAAAGACATGACCCAGAACCCTATGCTACACCAGCATAAAAGGATTTGGGAAATTACGCTCAAACTAACTGGAGCTGATTTTTATCACTCACACACGCCACTGTGGAACAACCGCCATCTGCAAGAACTATTGCACCTACCTGGGGCTAAGGTGTGGGCTGCAAAGGGAATCACATACTTATTCCAGGTACTTACGCCCCTAGGAGTAAGACATTTCCAAGCACTTAGGGAAGAATTTGACCTACCTGAAAACATGCTATTTAACTATATGCAGATGAGACATGCCCTACGGGCCCAATTCATAGATGGTTTTCCCAATACACAGACACTACCTATGGTTGAAGTGATTATAGGTGAAGAACCAGCTAAACTGATATCCAATCTCTATAGTATCATACGGGCACGCTCAGTGGCACAAATTATAGACAGCGCTAAAAATAGGTGGGTGGAGGACATAGGCCCAATAGAGGACTCGGAGTGGGAGGAGGCACTGGAGAATGTTAAGAAATCATCCCCAACAATATCCGACCGGTTGACCCAGTTGTATATCATTCACAAAGCCTATCTTACTCCCTCACGGTTGGCCAAGTTCACGCGTGACCGAGATCCCAACTGTCCAGGATGCTCAACCAGCCCATGTTCTTTTTTTCATTTAATATGGGAATGCCCAAATATCCAGCAATATTGGACGCAGGTTATAAAATTTTTATATGATCATATGGGCTCACCCCTACAACTTGATCCCAAATCATGCCTGCTAGGCATTTTGCCAGACGCCGAAACCGAAAAGTATTTGGCGACTTTCCTCCACGAAACTTTGTTCTGTGCCAGAAAAGTGATTGCCAGACACTGGATGAGGTCTAGCCCCCCCACGGTCCGAGCTTGGATCAGGGAAATAAACAAAACATTGCCATATAAACAAGTACTATACAGACACAGAGGATGCCCGGCCAAGTATAATAGAATATGGGACAGGTGGCTCAATTCCGGTGAAACTTGTATTGAATGATTACATAACCAAAGATAACACCGACCTCTACAGTACTCATATTATACTGAATACTTCGTAATTGTTTGCACTAATGTACTATGAACAATCTGTATCTGGGAAACAATTGTATTCCATACATGTATGGCTGTTTTTTTTTACCTGTTTTTTTTTCATTGCTGACAATCAATAAACATGCTCTTGTTTAAAAAAAAAAAAAAAATTGATTGAGTAGTTGAGCAAAAGACAATGGGCAGGGCTGACACCACCCAGACCACAACAGTGCTGTGTGATTTCAGTCTACAATAGAAAAACAAGTGTTCTTGCATTTTTTTTTGCATTTCTGTCACATCAACTGGTATTTTTCTGTAGTTGCAGAGTCTTTAAAGAAATAAAACATGCATGTATTGCAGAGATGTAAATCTAATGGGAAATTGGTGCGCTACAATTAACTTCCTAGTGACATATTAAGATAAAACGTATCCTATATTGTGAAAAAGTACCGTGAATAAATCCAAAAAATAAATGTAAAGTACATGCCTAATTGACAAATATCACAAATGAAATAAAATAAAGATATTCCATTACTGCCTTCATATGGTACAAAACAGAAAGCTATAAAGTAGATGGGTCCCTTGATAAAGTCACGTGACGCAACGCGTCAGGAGCCAGTGACGTCATCCGACCTGCCTGTGTGCTTCACACACTGAACGGTGAGAGGAAGCAGAACGCAATCAGTTCTGATTGATTCATTAGTGCTGTTTCTTGCCAGACCATGTGAGTTAATATACTTATGATTGAAAGATAGTAATGCAGAGGTGGTTCATTCATTTTTTTTCTTGTGGTTACATGAATATAAATGGGAGGAATCTAAAGCCATTAGTGGAGGGTGTCAGAAGTGTATGGGAGAGACTCACGCTCCAAAGGAACTGGCGATTAAAACAACCAGCAACAGCATATGCGCTGTATCTCCATACTGAGTACAGATAGAACATTCACCTATATCTCCTGAAGGATCCAGACTATCATCTACTTTATAGCTTTCCGTTTTGTACCATGTGAAGGCAGTTATGGAATATCTTTATTTCACTTGTGGCATTTGTCAATTAGGCACGTACTTTACATTTATTTTTTGGATTTATTCACGGCACTTTTTCACAATATAGGATACGTTTTATCTTAATATGTCACTAGGAAGTTAATTGTAGTGCACCAATTTCCCATTAGATTTACCTACTTTGCAGTGTCATCAGAGCACTTTTATATTGGAGCAGCTTAATTATTTGGCTATTTCCTAGCATCTCCGTATATCCCCTACACTGGGATTGTGCACAAATATTCACTTTTATCGCATTGTTTGGGACCTCTTGGGATCCTTTGGATTGTTTTGGGTTTTTTCCGGTTTTGTTTTTCTAATATTTGCACAGCATTCACTTTAATAACATTTCACATATCAGTGCTTTAGTATAATTCCCAGTATTGCGGAGATGTACTGCACATGTGGGTTTTTTCAATTTGCCTCGACACAAGGGACTACACCTTAAATACTTAAGGACCAGCCGCCGCAGTTGTACTGCAGCAGGTTGGCTCCCCTGTGTGAATCGTCATACACATAGGGCGGCGCGCTCTCCTAGTACAGAGGCAGAATGGGGATCTGCCTTGATAAACAAGGCGGATCCTCATTCTGAGAGATCTACTGTTCCCAGTCATCGGAAACCGTGATCTCTGTCCCAGGCAGCCCATCCCCCCCCCCACAGTTAGAACACACCTAGGGAACACAGTTAACCCCTTGATCGGCCCCTATTGTTAACCCCCTCTCTGCCAGTGTCCTTTTTACATTGATCAGTGCATTTTTATAGCACTGATCAACATAAGGAGGTCACTGGTCCCTAAACAAAAAAATTAATTAACTATTTGTGGGGGGAAAAAAAGAACGCCAATTTTGTTTGGGTACAGCATCACATGACTGTGCAATTGTCAGTTAAAGCGACGCAGTGCCGCAATGCAAAAAAGTGGTCTGGTCATTAAGGGGGAAAATTCTTCTGGTCCTTAAGTGGTTAAAGAGGATCTTCACTACATTTGAACACCACAAATCAAAAACTCATTTATTTTTAATATTCAAACTCCACCATCTACCAACTCTGCCAAACATATTCAATATTCAAACTCTACCATCCAACAAGGTCTCCATGATTTATTGGGTTGAGAAATAAAACACCCCCCCCTCCACCCCCCCCAGCAGATCCGGCCATGGCCATCTTGAGTAAGGGCAAATGATTCATGTAGTTTTTACTTCCTGGAATCCATCTGCCATTCGCTCAGGCATACAGGCAGGAGGGCGTGCTTAGATGAGAAATTCCCTTCTCCTGAAGACTCTGGGGATGTATGACATCATTTACCTAGGCAAAAAACCAGAAAATAACTGAAGAAATGTAAAAAAAAAAAGTTTAAAACACAAGTAAATATGATATACCTTCCTATCTTTTTACTAATGCTAGCAGCATATAGATTAACCACTTGTCGCCCACCATATAGCAAAATGATGGCGGCAAAGCGGCTGATCACGATGTAAACAGGAAGAGCCATTGATCGGCTTTTCCTCACTCGCGTCTGTCAGACAATAATCAATGTTGATTAGGAGAGTGAAGTTCCCCTTAAAAGTGCACATGAAACCAAAATCGAATTCTTCAGTAGGATTGGCTTTGTGTGTCACTGTACACATTTTTTTAAGCAAATAATTTTTTGTCAATCTGTTGCCTGAAGGTCCTGCCAGTAACATCTTTTGTTGCAGGATGACCATGCCAGGCTACTGTCTCACGTGTAGCAAGAGTATTGTCAGCCAATAATGTCCACAGGAGGTGGTCAAATGACTGGCAGGACCAACAGGTAAATTATACAAGAGGAAACATTGCAAAAGGAAAAAAATAGAAATTACTAGAACTTTTTTTGTCATTTCAAAGCAGAACTTTACTCTCTCAATCAACATTAACTATTTTTATGCTACTAGCATTAAAAAATAGACAGGTATACTATATTTGTTTTATACAAGTAAGGGGGGGGGGGGGGGGGGTAGGAGTGGTTTTCTCAGCTAAGCTCACCTTCTTGCCTGCATACCTGAGCCAAGGGCAGAGGAATTCCAGAATGTAAATGCTACATGAATCATCTGCCCTTCATCATGGCCGTGGTTACAAATGCTATTAAAAAAAAAAAAAAAAAAAAAGCATGATGGATAGGGGAGTTTGCTTCGAATATTAAAAATGAAATAAGAATATTCAGTTTGTGGTGCTCAGATGCAGTTATAATGTTACTAAGACCCCTTTCACACTGGAGGCGTTTTTCAGGCGCTACAGCGCTAAAAATAGTGCCTGAAAAAAGCCTCAGCTGCAAACCCAGTGTGAAAGCCCAAGTGCTTTCACATTGGGGCGCTGCGCTGGCAGGGCGTCACAAAAAGTCCTGCCAGCAGCTTCTTTGTAGCGGTGAATACACCGCTCCTCCACATTTAAAACAACGTGACAGCGCCGCCATACCGCCAGCAGAGCTCCTCTGCAGCAGCGATTAGCGGGCAGATTTAACCCTTTTTCGGCCGCTAGCGGGGTCAAAAGAGAGTGAGGGGAACCACCACCGATAAACAGAAGGCTTACCAAAACTTTTGAACCCACTGCTGCCATTTGATTTTAAAAAGCGCTCGTTTTTATCTACTAAATGTAAGTTTTCTGGCTTCATTAAACAATTTTGCAATTTTAAACGCAATTATGCTATGTGGCCCTTTCTGTTGTCCTCCTTTATAACTACCCTCACCATACCTATGGACATTTGATCATCAACTACCCTGCAAGGACATCCTCCATCTTGTGGTTAATGATTTGGAGAATGAAAGTGTCCATCCTTAATAGTTGTCTATACAACACAGCTTGTTTGACTCATTGAACGTATGGTTTTTGTTTTGGTAAGCCTTTAGTTTATCGGTGGTGGTTCCCCTCACTCTAGCCACACATTCCCGTCACTGTTTGGATATCAATATGAAGTTTTGAACTTTTTTTCTAATTTTGTCTTTTGACTTTCACGGACATCTAATCACCTACATGCATGGACTATCATTTATGTTTATATTTCATTAGATTATTTGGGTTCATTTCCCATTTTTTTTATTTGCATCACGTTTAGTTTATTCATTTTGTGTTTTCACAGAGCTCTACACTATTTGTTTTTCTACAAGCTTTAACTAGACACTCATAGAAATCACAAGACCGCTATATACTGCTGAAGAGAAAAGGTATTTAGCCGTTTATATTTACTAAAATTATTGTATTTCCATGTTCTGTAAGAGACCAGTGAATGCAGGATCTAGGTTTAATAACACTTTTGGTTCTGCTTTAGGAAAGGAATGATGAGGAATGCATCAGCAAGTTAACCACTTGCCAACCACCGCATGCCGATGTACGTTTTAAGTTTGGCGGCGGATATCGTTGTTATGGCAGCAGTTAGCTGCCATAACCTCAGTATCCCCGTTTTCGTGCGGCTTTCAGATAAAAGTGGTCCCTGCGGCGGATTCGCCGCAAGATCACTTATCGGTGGCGGGAAAGGGCCCTCCCCTCCCGCTACGATCAGGTGCCCTCCGCTGCTTACCGGAGCCGTTGGTAGCGGCGATCGCGTCTGTCCCCTTGTTGTGCCTGGAGACGAGTGAGGGGAAGATGGCGCCCACTCGTCTCCATGACACTGCAGGGCGGAAGCGACGTCAAAACGTCACTTCCGCCCATGTGTCTTAAAAGGCACATTTTTTTTTCAATGTCATAGTTTTAAATGATTTTTTTTTTTATTGCATTTTAGTGTAAATATGAGATCTGAAATCTTTTTGACCCCAGATCTCATATTTAAGAGGTCCTGTCATGCTTTTTTCTATTACAAGGGATGTTTACATTCCTTGTAATAGGAATAAGTGACAATTTTTTTTTTTTTTAAACAGTGTAAAATAAATAAAATCATGAAAAATAAAACATTTTTTTTTCTTAAAAACCCCCATCCCGACGAGCTCGCGCGCAGAAGCGAACGCATATGTGAGTAGCGCCCGCATATAAAAACGGTGGTCAAACCACACATATGAGGTATCACCGCAATCGTTAGAGCGAGAGCAATAATTCTAGCCCTAGACCTCCTCTGCAACGCAAAACATGCAACCTGTAGAATTTTTTTTAAACGTCCCCTATGGAGATTTTTGAGGGTAAAAGTTTGACGCCATTCCACGAGCGAGCGCAATTTTGAAGCGTGACATGTTAGGTATCAATTTACTTGGCATAACATTATCTTTCACAATATAAAAAAAAATTGGGCTAACTTTACTGTTGTCTTATTTTATTATTCAAAAACGTGAATTTTTTCCAAAAAAAAAAAAAAAAAAAGAGAGCGCTTGTAAGACCGCTGCGCAAATATGGTGTGAAAAAAAGTATTGCAATGACCGCCCTTTTTATTCTCTAGGGTGTTAGAAAAAAAACAATATATAATGTTTGGGGGTTCTAAGTAATTTTCTAGCAAAAAAACCTGTTTTAACCACTTGCCGACCGGGCCTTAGCCGAAAGATGGCTACAGCGTGGTCGGCTTATTCTGGGTGCACGTCCGTGGGACGTCATTCCAGAACGTTGCTCCCACGCGTCCCCTGGGGCACGCACCTGGGAACATCCCAGGAGCATCATGGTAAATAGCTGCTGATCGCGGCCGTTTATCACTTGATTGTTCCGTCAAATGATGGAGCGATCACTTGTAAACAAACCGGCGTCACATCATGACGCCGGTTCCTCCCTCCCCTCTCTGTACCGATGAGTACAGTGCGAGGGGAGGGATGGCAGCAGCGCTGTGGGCTGGATGTTTAGTGCTGCCAACACTCTGCCAACACTCTGCCAACACTCTGCCAACACTCTGCCAACACTCTGCCAACACTCTGCCAACACTCTGCCAACACTCTGCCAACACTCTGCCAACACTCTGCCAACACTCAGTCTGATTTATAGCACAAAAAATAAAAAACCCAGCAGTGATTAAATACCACCAAAAGAAAGCTCTATTTGTGTGAAAAAAAGGACGAAAATTTCATATGGGTACAGTGTTGCATGACTGAGTAATTGTCATTCAAAATGTGAGAGCACCGAAAGCTGAAAATTGTTCTGGTTAGGAAGGGGGTTTAAGTGCCCAGTGGTCAAGTGGTTAAACATGTAAACACCTAAATTCCAAAATGAGGCTGGTCCTTAAGTAGTTAAAGGGGTTGGAAAGGTTCCTTTTTTTTTTTTTAAATAACAAAACATGTCATACTTACCTCCACTGTGCAGCTCGTTTTGCACAGAGTGGCCCTGATCCACGTCTTCTGGGGTCCCCCGGCGGCTGTCTCCCACATCAGCTAACCCCCGTTCTGGGAAGAGCTCTACCAAGGGGGTTAGCTTGCGAGTGCGCGCCCGTGATACAGTCGGCGACTATAGCCACCGACTGTATCACTCGGCCCCGACCCCCAGTGTGCCGTGTCACTGATTTGATTGACAGCAGCGGAAGCCAATAGCTGCGCTGCTATCAATCATCCAATGAATGAGCCGAGAAGCCAGCGCGTTCACGACGTGGGACTTTCGAGGGTTCAGGTAAACGGGGGGCCACTAATCATCTAAACATGTACCTTTACAACCCCTTTAAATACTAACATACAAGACTACAACCCCCGTGTCATCTCATCAGTTCCACAAACAATTATCCATCACATTTGTCACCACGCTGCTCTTCTGAACACTATAGACAAAGCAAACAGTTAACAATATGACTGAAGACAAAAGATGATATCAAAGATTACAGTCTACACAAACTTGGAACAACTTTAATGAAATAAGTAAGCCATTACTAACACAGAATAAAGAGAAGTTAATGGAATAAAATGGTTTGAAATTATGTGGGGGCAGCCATAGATGCACATTGCATAAGCAGGCTTTACCTTAACCACTTCAATACCAGGCACTTAGATACCTTCCCGCCCAGGCCAATTTTCAGCGCTGTCGCAATTTGAATGACAATTGCGCGGTCATGCTACACTGTACTCAAACAATTTTTTTTAACATTTTGTTCCCACAAATAGAGCTTTCCTTTGGTGGTATTTGATCACCTCTGCGGTTTTTATTTTTTGCGCAACAAATAAAAAAAGACAGAAAATTTTGAAAAAAAACAAGTTTTTCTTTGTTTCTGTTAAAATTTTTTGTAAATAAGTACGTTTTCTTCTTCAATGACGGGCACCGATACGACAGGCACTCATAGGCGGGCACCGACGGGCACTCATAGGCGGGCACCACCGATGGACACTGATTAATGGCACTGATGCCCCTAAGGGTGGCATTGCTGGGCATCATTGCTATATAATGGTGCCAATCAGTGCCCATTTGTGGGCACTGACTGGCACAGATTGGGCACATGTGGATGGCCATGGGGTACATACCTGGCCATCCACATCTTGCCCCCTTCCCTGGTCGTCCTAGTGGTGATCCCTGGTGGTCCAGTGTGGTCATCTGAGGGGGGGCTGCGCTGATAAACAATCAGCGCCGACCCCCTGTCAGGAGAGCCGCTAATCGGCTCTCCTCTACTCGCGTCTGTCAGACGCGAGTGAGGAAAAGCCGATCAATGGCTCTTCCTATTGATATCGTGATCAGCCGTGATTGGACACGGCTGATCACATGGTAAAGAGCCTCCGCTGGAGGCTCTTTACCAAGATCGGTGGAGCGGTGCGTCAGACTGACACACCGCTCCACGATGCTCGCAGCGGCATGTTATTATGCTGGACGTCATATGACGCCCAGTCAGGATAACTGAACCACCGCCCGGCCGTCATCTGCTATGGGGCGTGCGGGAAGTGGTTAACCGCTTCAGCCCCTGAAGATTTTACCCCCTTCCTGACCAGAGCGTTTTTTGTGATTCAGCACTGCTTCAATTTAACTGACAATTGCGCGGTCGTGCGACGTGGCTCCCAAACAAAATTGACGTCGTTTTTTTCCCACAAATAGAGCTTTTCTGCGATTTTTATTTTTTGCGCTATAAACAAAATAAGAGCGACAATTTTGAAAAAAAAAAAAACGCATTATTTTTTACATTTTGCTATAATAAATATCCCCCCAAAAAATATAAAAACATCATTTTTTTTCCCTCAGTTTAGGCCGATCGTATTCTTCTACATATTTTTGGTAATAAGCGTTTATTGATTGGTTTGCGCAAAAGTTATAGCGTTTACTAAATAGGGGATAGTTTTATGGCATTTTTATTAATAATTTTTTATTTTTTTTTACTAGTAATGGCGGCGATCAGCGATTTTTATTGTGACTGCGACGTTATGCCGGACATTTTTGACATATTTTTGGGACCATTGTCATTTATACAGCGATCAGTGCGATTAAAAATGCACTGATTACTGTGTAAATGACACTGGCAGTGAAGGGGTTAACCACTAGGGGGCGGGGAGGGGTTAAGTGTGTCCTAGGGGAGTGATTACTAACTGTAGGGGGATGGGCTAGCAGTGTCATTACTCTGATCACTGCTCCTGATGACAGGGAGCAGAGTTCCAGTGACACTGTCACTAGGCAGAACGGAGAGATGCTGTTTATATCAGCATCTCCCCGTTCGTCCTCTCCGTGAGGCGATCGCGGGTATCCCCGCGGCGATCGAGTCCGCGGGACCCGGAGCTCCCGGCCGGCACGCATGCAATGGCACAGCGGGGAATTCAAATGGACGTACCTGTACGTCCATTTGCCCAGCCATGCCATTCTGCCGACGTACATCGGCGTGCGCCGGTCAGGAACCGGTTAAAGTTATACTAAAGTCTTGCTTTTTTTTTTGTTTAAAAATAACAAACATGTCATATATATACCTGCTCTGTGTAGTGGTTTTGCATAGAGCAGCCCCGATCCTCCTCTTCTCGGGTCCCCCGCCAGCGCTCCTGGCTACTCCTCCTGCCCCCACAGCAAGCAGCTTGCAATGGGGGCACCCAAGCCAAGCCGCTGCTCTGTGTCCCCTCACCCTCCTCATTGGCTCACTGACTGACAGCAGCAGGAACCAACGGCGCCTGCTCTGTGTCTCAGCCAATCAGGAGGGAGAGTCCCAGACAGAGAGTCTCTTGTGCAACATCGCTGGATCGAGATAGTAGGGCTCGGGTAAGTATTAGGGGGGCTGCTGCACGCTGAAGGTTTTTTCTCTTAATGCATAAAATGCATTAAAAAAATCATTTGCTAGAAAATTACTTAGAACCCTCAAACAATTTTTTTTTCAGAAAAAATGGTGGTCATTGCAATACTCTGTCATACCGTATTTGTGCAGTGAATTAAAAAAAAATAAATCAAACGAGAGTAAAGTTAGCCCAATTTTTTTTATAATGGGCAAGATAATGTTACGCCGAGTAAATTGATACCCAACATGTCATGCTTCAAAATGTCGACAAACTTTGACCCTTAAAAATCTCCATAGGCGACGTTTAAAAATTTCTACAGGTTACCAGTTTTAAGTTACAGAGGAGGTATTGTGCTAGAAGTATTGCTCTTGCTCCAACAATCGTGGCAATACCTCACATGTGGTTTGAACACAGTTTTCATATGCGGGCGCGACTTATGCATGCGTTCACTTCTGCGGAGGAGCTCGATGGGACGGGGCGCTGCCATAACTGCAGTATTCTACGTCAAAGTACCGATGTACGATGACGGCGGGCGGTCTGTAAGTAGTTAAATCATAACAGAAATCACCCAAATAACTCAAAAGTTTACATACCCTGGAATGTTTGGCTTTGGTACAGACGCAGACGTTAAAAATGGCAATATAAAAAAGGTTAATTTCCCACTTCTGTGGCTTTTTAAATTGCAGATGCAGAGCAAGCTAGATATCCAGCTATGAGAAGCAGAAAAAAAACTGTCAAAAAGATCTGCGTAACAAGGTAATGGAACTTTATGAAGATGGAAAAAGATAAAAAGAAAGCCAAAACCTTGAATAGGTCAGTCAGTACTGTTCAATCACTTCTTAAGAAGTGGAACATTCAGGGATCTTTTGATGCCAAGGTCAGGTAGAGCAAGAAAGATTGCAGCCACAACTGC
Source organism: Aquarana catesbeiana (assembly GCF_042186555.1). Taxonomy (NCBI): domain Eukaryota; kingdom Metazoa; phylum Chordata; class Amphibia; order Anura; family Ranidae; genus Aquarana; species Aquarana catesbeiana. The sequence continues at coordinate 716,461,884 of NC_133325.1, forward strand.
TAGAAGAATTATTCGGGATACAAGAAAAACCCACATATAACCTGAGGAAAAATACAGCGGAAAATGCGGAAATACCTCTAGGAAAAGACGGTGTCGTCATTTCAAGAAACACAATATGATGATACTTGCACAAAAATGAGCTGAATGGTCGAGTTGCCAGAAAGAAACATTTACTGCGCAAATGCCACAAAAAAAGCCTGGTTACACTATGCCCAACAATGCCTTGACATGCCATGCAGCATCTGGCACACTTTATTCTGGAGTGACAAGACCAAAATAGAGCTTTATGATCACAACCATAAGCGTTATGTTTGGTCAGCAAGGCCCCACTGTGAAGCATGGTGGTGGCTCACTTTTGTTTGGGGGGGGGGTGCTCTAAAGGCACAGGGAATCTTATGAACAGTGATGTTAAGATGAATGCAGCATGTGATCAGAAAATACTGGCAGACAATTTGCATTCTTCTACATGAAAACTGCACATGGGATTTTCTTTGACTTTGCAGCACAACAATGATCCTAAGCACATAGACAGGTTGGCCTTCCAGTGGTAACAGCAGAAAAAGGTGAAGGTTCTGGAGTGGCAATCACAGTCTCCTGACCCAAATATCATTGAGCCACTCTCAAACGTGCGGCTAATGTAAGACGGCCAAAAGACTTTGCATGACCTGGAGGCATTTTGCCAAGATAAATGGGCAGCTATAACACCTGCAAGAATTTTGGCCCTTGTAGACAACTATTATAAAAGACTGCATGCATGCAGGGTATGCAGACTTCTGAACAGGGGTCATTTCATTGGTTTATTTGTTGCCATGCTTTGTTTTAGGATTGTGCCATTCTGTTATGACCTACAGTTCAATATGAATCCCATAAGAAATAAAAGAAATGTGTTTTGCCTGCTCACTCGTGTTTTCTAAAAAGTACATACTGTATATTACCAATTCTCCAAGGGGACGCAAACTTTTGAGCACAACTGTATTTTACAACAGGTATAAATGATATGTACTCAACATTTTCAAATTTATGCCCTATAATTATGTACCAAAAAAACATCAAATAGTGCCTTACAGGGTACACAGAACTGACCACACATTAGAACAAAAAAGCCATCATCACCAATCCAAGAGGTAATCCGTTACTATAAACTAGGGGTGCAACGGATCAAAAAACTCACGGTTCAGATCCTTCCTCGGATCAGGAGTCACGGTTCGGATCATTTTCGGATCAACAAAAAAAAATCTCCCACACTGTAATATCCACAATCTCCGTATTGGCAGGGTATGGCAGAGTATTGACAGGGCATTGCAGAGTATTGGCACTGCTGCCATCCGATCTCTCCCCTCCACTGTATGGATCAGTACACAGAGGGGAGAGAGGAACCGGCGTCATGACATGACGCCAGTTTGTTACAAGTGATCGCTTCGTCATTTGACAGAGCGATCACGTGCTAAACGGCCGCCGGGTGTACCAAGATGGCGGCCGCTCCGGAGCTAGGCCGAAGCCGCGGCCTTTCCTATGGCTGAGGCCACAGAGCGCTCCGCGGATCGCGGGTGTCCTGTACGGATCAACCTCCGCGGATCGGATCAATGACGATCCGTTGCACCCCTACTATAAACTGTTGTAGGCAGATTTAAAGTCACCCATTATTGTTTTATTACAGTAGAAGTTCAGCCAAAAAACAGACTCTAAATCTACTCGCAGCCACATTCTAAGACTAAGCTAACCCTGTAAAGCAAAAATTGCCACACATACATGTTCTGCAGTCTGTCCGATCCCATGCTGAGCTGTCAGAGGCGACTTCAGTGTGCAGGAGAGGCAGCAGAAAACGAAAGTCCCATAGTAAATCTATGGGTGACGGCACTTCCCAGCCATTGTCAGTTCTCTCCTGCACACAGCATCTGTTGCTGGAGAGCGGCTGCAGAAAAGGTATGTATAGCGATATCTTCTTTACAGGGTTAGATATAGTCTTAGGATGTGGCTGAGAGTAGGTTTAGAGTTAGTTAGATTTCGACTGAACTTCCACTTTAAGTTCAAAACATGCCTTAGAAGGGACATTTGTTTGCCTAACAAATTTGCCCGCATCACTTGTTTTGCCATATTAAGTTTGTCTAGATCAGCGGTTCTCAACCCAGGGGTCACGGACTGAAGGGGGGGGGGCGATAGCCGATTTGCCAGGGGGTCGCGAATGCTGGTCCAATCTGGAAAGCTGGCCGAGACAGACCTGAAGTTATTGTGCGTACGCCGGAGTCTGTCCGTCTCGGCCAGCGATATGTCACTTCCGGGAGAGGAGAGACCGTGCGGAAGTGACGTTCCATCACCGCCGTCTTGGTACTCTTGTCCACAGTGAAGCTACTATTAGAAGTCGGCAAGTGGACATCTTTTTACACCCACCAAAGTCTTGCATTTTACACGGATTTTTACCAGTAAACTGAGCTTATATACTATATAAGGCTTAGTATAGTATACAAGCTCAGTTTACTGTTAAAAAAAAGTGTGTAAAATGCAAGACTTTGGTGGGTGTAAAAAAATGCTTGCCGACTTCTAACTGTAGCCTTACTGCGGACGAGTGTACCAAGATGGTGGCGACGAAACATCACTACCAGTTAACACATTAGATGGGTTGCTGATTCTGACGAAACACCTGAGTTCCACACCTGCGCCATATCAAACGCTGCCACTGCGGCCGCCGTCTGCTGACACTTAGCGGTGTCCTCCACGCTCCTCGATGTCTTCTCCATCCTCTGCTATGATTGGACGCCCGATAAGCGCCCAATCACAGCGCCTGTTGTTTCAGCCAATCAGGTGACGGGTAAAAGACCCGAGCACCTGATTGGCAGAGAGGCGGTTCAGTGTTAGGAAAGCAAATATTCATTCACTTGGCGCTCGCTGTTTACCTTTTTTGATGCCTATAAGAGCCTATGGCTCTAATCAGGTGCTTAAAAAAATATATATATGCGGCGGCCATAGATAGATTCATGCAATGCAATTTTATTGTTAGGGTTTCCCACAACTTGGGAAATTTTATCAAGGGGTCACAGCACTAGACAGGTTGAGAACCACTGGTCTAAATTTAATATTGCCTCATTCATAAGCGCTTAAATTTATTTTAAAACCAACAATGCAATTCCTCTTGTGTGCTCAATCCAGCTGGAACCCATTACACATGATATTTAAATCATGATAGAACAGTTATCACCACATTAATAAATTTAGTGTTACACTTCTATACCTTACAAAATCAACAATAACACATTGGCGGTGTTACTGGTCCTACAGTATTTCTCTGGGATAACCCGGCAGAGTATCTGGCAGTATACATACCACTCAGCTGTACCAGTTACCATGCAGAGTGCTCAGGTGACAGACAGACCAGCTAGTCTGTAGGGAACACATGTGAGGGACAGATAGAACAATCGCTCTGTAGGGCTCTCAGGTGACTGATAGATTTATTTTAGTTTGCAAAGACAGAAAAAAAGCTGTCCTGTATCAGGGATAAGAATAGAGACAACCAGGTCAGCAGATAGGACAGAACATGTTTAGGTTAGATGGGAGACAGACAGGAGAAGATGGAAAGGTATCAGCGGTAGCTGGACAGGTCAGGACAGATTGCACTTGGGTCAGATGGGTGATTTCAGACAGGAGAATATCATTTTTTTTATCAGCCAGTAGGTGGACAGGGTGTATTCTGGGTGATATCAGACAGGAGAAGGTGGTCATGTTATTAGCTGGTAGGTGGGACAAGTCAGCAGACAGGACAAGGTGAGCTTGGGTTGGAGAGGTGATATCAGAGAGGAAATAAAGATAAGGTACAAGCCAGTAGGTGGACAGGTCAGCCGATAAGACAAGGCATGTCTAAGCAGGCCATAGACAAGTCAAACACCTAACAAAAATTCTGGTCAATTGTCAGGTCGTTCATTTTTCACATCATTAGGCTTAATGTACATGGGACGTTTTTAAAACCTTTCCTGAATGATTTAACTTGAAAGATAGTAACCCACGTTTAAAAAGCAGCGTTTACATGCCACGTTTAGCGGCATTGTAAAAAAAAAGTTTTTTTTCTTTTCAAAATAGCCAAAAATGAAAAAAGTCTGTAAATGAAACACGGCTAAACACAAGTTACTGCGTTTAGAAGGGTTTGGCGCTTGAAATGCCTCAAAACTCAGCGTCTGAACTCATTTTTTTGCTTTCCAAAAAAGACCTCTAAACTCAAACTCAACTGCCTAGAAATGACCTTGTGTACATGTACTGATAAAGATAACAAAGGAGAGTTCAGGAGAAGTTAAAAAAAAATGCCCAACTGCACCTAAACATCCGTTTAGCAGCAGCAGTGTACATGAGACATTAGTGTGCCAGCTGCAATATGAAATTTTTTAGAAAAATTAAACAAATGATGGCACAATCGTATGCACCATTTTCGTTTTTTGATCGCCAGAACGTTCGGTTTTGACTCATCTATGTCTGGCCTTAGGTTTGACGGATGACATCAGAATATGGTCAGATATCAGTAGGTGGGGTATCAGCAGTAGGCGAACAGGTCAGCAGATAAAAAAGACTGTGCTCAGGTTACATGGGTAACATCAGACAGAAGATGATGGTCAGGCATCTGGAGATAGGTGGACATGTCAAAAGAAAGAACAGGGTGTGCTCAGGCTAGATATCAGAGAGGAGAAGCTTGTACTGTAGGTGGACAGGGTGTGCTCAGTTTAGATGGGAACATTAGACAGGAAAAGATGATCAGGTATCAGTCGGTAGGCGGACAGGTCAGCAGAAAAAACAGGTGACACCAGACAGGAGAAGATGGTCAGGTACCAGTAATAGGTGGACAGGTGATATCAGACAAGGGAAGATGGTCCGGTATGATATCACCTGCCCACCTATTACTGATACCTGACCATCTTCATTGTCTCAGAAGTAGATGAAAAGGTGACATCAGACAGGAGAAGATGGCCAGGTATCAGTAATAGGTAACATCAGACAGGAGAAGATGGCCAGGTATCAGTAATAGGTAACATCAGACAGGAGAAGATGGCCAGGTATCAGTAATAGGTAACATCAGACAGGAGAAGATGGCCAGGTATCAGTAATAGGTAACATCAGACAGGAGAAGATGGCCAGGTATCAGTAATAGATAACATCAGACAGGAGAAGATGGTCAGGTATCAGTGGTAGGTGAAAAAATAAAAAATAAAGAAATATCTGCGCTCACAACTTATATATTAAGACCATGACAAAACAGTCTCAGATTGGACAAAAAAAAAAACACACAAAACAGCAGCCAGCATAAACATTGTTGATCACAACATGAATAATAGTAAAAAGTTCATCTGCAGCGCTTAAATGGATGTATGAAACCCAAAGGGACAAGTGGAAAGATAGGAAGAAGGAGGGTCCCCTGCACAGACTTCAGCGTGTGAGCCCACACACCACACCAACGTGCTGATATCAAATGCCCTTACCAGAAAGTTGATTAAGTCTGACGTCGTTGGGAACTCAATCTTTCTCCAGTGATCTACCAAAGAGATCCAACTGCACAGTCAGGCATCTCCCCAATGCAGATCAGATGACAACCACAGAATGGACATCAGGGATCCTCCTCCTCTTTATAAGGCTCCATAGCTTCCACGGATCATAAAATACTTGATGAATCAAAGAACCACCACCATAAAAATAAAATTCTCATGGTGAAGTATGTAGGGATGAGCAATTTATTAAAATCCAAACCACAAAATGCAAAATACAGCTGTCTTCATAAAAATCAGAGATAAATCCAAAAATACCACAGTCCGTGCTTATAGCATCAGCAAACCACCTTATGCATTTCAGCCAATAAGCCATCTTCAGAGGTGTGGTCAGCTGATGCACGCAGTTAAAGACACATAGGTCGGAACTTTCATTACCGGACATGCGACGCCCAAAATCACATGGGCCAATGGATGGACGGACAGACAGGAAGAAAGAAGAATTCCTGCGTTCCACAGGCCGGAAACATAGAAACAGAGATTTAGAAAATGAATCCCAATATCCGGGAAGGAGAGTCCCAATCATCAGAATCTCCTATAATTATACATCAACATTTACCTATTTTAATAATCTGATATAAAATTTAGAACACGACTGTTCATAGTGAATAAAAAAATCTTCAGCATCAGAAAAACCCAAAGGCATTTCTCCATCTAGTGGTCAACCACAAATTAAAAATAAATGAACTTATAAAATACTTTAAAAAACAAAACAATGTTTTGTTTTGTCAATGGCAATAAAAAGTGCCAGCTGGGTTTTTATCATGGCACTCCAAATAGTGTGTGGAGACACTGTGATTGGGGAAGCCCCACTTAATGTTGGCTACACGATCGCCAATCAGGACATTTAGGTCTCTGATGGTGCGGCCCACATAGTGTAGGCTACAGGGACAAACCAGCATGTATACAAAATTAAGAGAGGTGCAGGTAATGAAAGTGTCTATGTCATAAGATTTGGATGTGGCTGATGATTCAAAGGTGTTAATCCGTCTAGCTTTATTTTTATTAAGGTGACAAATACTAAATTTTCGGCATGGATAAAACTTTTTTTCCAAAAACTCAAGACACTATTGAGGGTGTCCAAAACATTGGGCGCTACTTCTATCAACTCCCCAATGCCTGGACACCATCTTCCTAATTTCCCAGTATTGTCGCAAAAAAAGTGGTGCGAAATGCAAAATTAAAATCCTTATTGATCACCTTTTTCACATTACCACCCAAGAGTAGCTTTATCTCTGGTGCCTACATCAGAGATAATCCCATTTAGTTGATCAGCTGAATAACCCTTTTCAATTGATCTTGCTCTAAGGACCATAGATTGTTTAATAGAGTCATCATAAATAGTGCAAATATGCCTAAGGCAGATGAACTGACTTTTTAGGGACACCTTTAAGCCAGGAGGGATGAGAACTCCCCTGGCCAAAATAGCTATTCCGGTCTATAGACTTGAAATAGCTAGGGGGTCACGATAGAGCCCTCCCACACCTCTATATTAAGGTCCAGAAAATGAATCTGGAAAGGACTAACCTCATATTGTAACCAAATCCCCAAAGATTTACTATTCAGCGGCTCTTTAAAGGAACATACCTTTTATTAGTAATAGGTGGACAAGTGACATCAGACGGGGGAAAATGGTCAGGTATCAGTAGTAGGTGAACAGGACAGGTATCAGTAGTAGGTGAACAGGACAGGTATCAGTAGTAGGTGAACAGGACAGGTATCAGTAGTAGGTGAACAGGACAGGTATCAGTAGTAGGTGAACAGGACAGGTATCAGTAGTAGGTGAACAGGACAGGTATCAGTAGTAGGTGAACAGGACAGGTATCAGTAGTAGGTGAACAGGACAGGTATCAGTAGTAGGTGAACAGGACAGGTATCAGTAGTAGGTGAACAGGACAGGTATCAGTAGTAGGTGAACAGGACAGGTATCAGTAGTAGGTGAACAGGACAGGTATCAGTAGTAGGTGAACAGGACAGGTATCAGTAGTAGGTGAACAGGACAGGTATCAGTAGTAGGTGAACAGGACAGGTATCAGTAGTAGGTGAACAGGACAGGTATCAGTAGTAGGTGAACAGGACAGGTATCAGTAGTAGGTGAACAGGACAGGTATCAGTAGTAGGTGAACAGGACAGGTATCAGTAGTAGGTGAACAGGACAGGTATCAGTAGTAGGTGAACAGGACAGGTATCAGTAGTAGGTGAACAGGTTACATCAGACAGGTGAAGATGGTCGGGTATCACTAGTAGGTGGACAAGTGACAGACAGGGGGAGATGGTCAGCTATCAGTAATAGGTGGACAGGTGACAGACAGGTGAAGATGGTCAGGTATCAGTAATATGTGGACAGGCGACATCAGACAGGGGAAGATGGGTAGGTATCAGTAGTAGGTGGACAGGAGAAGATGGTCAGGTATCAGTAGACGGTGGACAAGGTCAGCAGATAGGACAGGGAGTTCTCAGGTTAGTTGTGTGACACGAGTGGTAGTGAGATATCAGGTGTTTGGAGAGGGACCATTAGGTCAACTGGCAGGTCAGGGTGTATTCAGGCTGGGTGGGTGACAATACACACAGGACAGCTAGATGAGCAGGTAAGTAGTTAGGTTATCACACATAACAAAATGTGCTCAGATTATATAGGTGGCAGTCAGTGAAGGGTAGCCAGGTATCAGAGAGCAACAGAGTGAAAGTGAGGTCAGTGCTTGAATCAGAAAGGTGGACATCAAGAAGTCAAGTATCAAAAAGTAATAAAAGTGAGGTGAAAATTGGTCAGCGGGCAGGGGGCGCTTATATCATATGGGTGGCCACTAAGGATGAGCTCAGACGTGTTCGCAACTCCACGTGCCCGCCAGGAAGCTGACACTCCGCAGCGCTAATCAAAGGCAGTAAGACATTTCCTGATCCGCGGCTGTCTGTGATTAAGGCTGCGGAGTGTCAGCTTCCTGGCGGGCGCGTGGAGTTGCGAACACGCCTGAGCTCATCCTTAGTGGCCACCTTTTAGGAAGAGGAAAAGGAAGATTTGCAGATGGTAATGGGTCAGGTTGGGTCAGATTGGTGACATCAGCCAGAAGGAAGGGTCGGGTGTGCGCAGGTCAGAGAGATGACACTGAACAGGAGAATGGTTGTGAGATGACAACGGGTAGACATGTATGTTGGCATACAAGACCAAAAGTGCTCAGGTCAGATAGGCGATACCAGGCAGATAGATATAGGACCTACACAGGACAGTGAGGTAGTCAAGTCGGATACGAGCAGGTAGGTGGACGGGTCAGGTATGAGAACTAAAGGTAACAGGGTATCCTTAGCTCAGTGTCAGCAGACATATGAGGGTAGAATGTAGGCAGGCAGGGCACTACGTAGATGGGGGGGGCCCAGGCAGGGCACTACGTAGATGGGGGGGGCCCAGGCAGGGCACTACGTAGATGGGGGGGGCCCAGGCAGGGCACTACGTAGATGGGGGGGCCCAGGCAGGGCACTACGTAGATGGGGGGGGCCCAGGCAGGGCACTACGTAGATGGGGGGGGCCCAGGCAGGGCACTACGTAGATGGGGGGGGCCCAGGCAGGGCACTACGTAGATGGGGGGGGCCCAGGCAGGGCACTACGTAGATGGGGGGGGCCCAGGCAGGGCACTACGTAGATGGGGGGGGCCCAGGCAGGGCACTACGTAGATGGGGGGGGCCCAGGCAGGGCACTACGTAGATGGGGGGGGCCCAGGCAGGGCACTACGTAGATGGGGGGGGCCCAGGCAGGGCACTACGTAGATGGGGGGGGCCAGGCAGGGCACTACGTAGATGGGGGGGGCCAGGCAGGGCACTACGTAGATGGGGGGGGCCAGGCAGGGCACTACGTAGATGGGGGGGGCCCAGGCAGGGCACTACGTAGATGGGGGGGCCCAGGCAGGGCACTACGTAGATGGGGGGGGCCCAGGCAGGGCACTACGTAGATGGGGGGGCCCAGGCAGGGCACTACGTAGATGGGGGGGGCCCAGGCAGGGCACTACGTAGATGGGGGGGCCCAGGCAGGGCACTACGTAGATGGGGGGGCCCAGGCAGGGCACTACGTAGATGGGGGGGCCCAGGCAGGGCACTACGTAGATGGGGGGGCCCAGGCAGGGCACTACGTAGATGGGGGGGGCCCAGGCAGGGCACTACGTAGATGGGGGGGGCCCAGGCAGGGCACTAAGTAGATGGGGGGGCCCAGGCAGGGCACTACGTAGATGGGGGGGCCCAGGCAGGGCACTACGTAGATGGGGGGGGCCCAGGCAGGGCACTATGTAAATGGGGGGGGGGGCAGGCAGGGCACTATGTAAATGGGGGGGGCAGGCAGGGCACTATGTAAATGGGGAGGGGGGGGCAGGCAGGGCACTATGTAAATGGGGGGGCAGGCAGGGCACTATGTAAATGGGGAGGGGGGGGGCAGGCAGGGCACTATGTAAATGGGGGGGGGCAGGCAGGACACTATGTAAATGGGGGGGCAGGCAGGGCACTATGTAAATGGGGAGGGGGGGGGCAGGCAGGGCACTATGTAAATGGGGGGGGGGGCAAGCAGGGCACTATGTAAATGGGGGGGCCCAGGCAGGGCACTATGTAAATGGGGGGGGCAGGCAGGGCACTATGTAAATGGGGGGGGCAGGTCCACTAATTAAAGGGGACAGGGATTCCCCAGTCAGCAGGCTCGGGCCATTCCCCACACAGTCTCTCTGTGTTCTCCGCTCCTCTCACCTCACAGAACCGGCGGCAGTATTCCCGGCAGCGGTGCTCGCCCACTTCTATCCCCCTCAGCTCCTCTTCTACTATGGCTTCCAGCTCCTCCACCAGCCTCTCCGACTCCTGATCACTCTCGTCTTCCGCCATGCCGCTGTCTCCGACTTGCGCGTACTGCTACCGCCGGGCAACCGCCCCCTCCCCTTCCTGCTCCGCCTACTCTCCAACATGATAGGACAAAAAGCATGTCAATCCATGAGAAGCCTGCTGGGAGGGGCGTGGTGAGAACGCCAAGCATTCGGTGGCTTGCAGCTGATTGGACGCCCGCTATATCCGTCAACACTCTGTCTCCGGAAGAGCTGACGTATCGGGCTGCTCCCCAATCATTGGTTGGTTTCCGATCTGTCATTAATAGAGGAGAGAATGGTCTGTCATAAAGTGGGCGGGCCGGATGGATCATTAATGAGGAGTGTTCTTCTCGACAGAATTAACATATGTTCTGTCGAGAAGTGCCCCCCATCGGATAGTGCCCAGGCTTGCGCATGCGACCTACGTAACACCACAACAGCTGATTTTAACATCAGCTGTTGTGACGGCGATACGACGCAGGCGCACAATGGCCGACAGATTTTTTTTATTTTCTGTCAGATTGTGGCCCGCGCTCCCGTGGCGAGTTCATGTCCGTGATGGGCGGATTTCTACACGTTGTGGGCGGATTTCTACACGTTGTGGGCGGATTTCTACACGTTGTGGGAGGAATTAGATGGGTAAAAATCAGCCCATCACAAAGTTTGATTTTTTTGCAGCACTGGCCATCTAATATGTGTAAAAAAATCAGCATTTGTTTGCTAAAATGACTTAAAACCCACATTTTCTGAAATAAAATGCCCTGGAAAATAAAATGGTGGCTGTTGACATTTTTTATTTCACACAATATTTGTAAAGTTCTTTATCAATTGTATAATGTCATGTATATGTTCATGTATATGTGTCAGTTATTCTCTGCCTGGAATAAACAACACTTTACCTGTCTCCATGGCAACAGTGGCTGTGATGATGTCATAGTGCAGCCTTTTTTTCTTGTAAAGATCAGAGCAGGCAGGCAGCCAATCAGTGTACACTAGAAGCTTTAAGAGTGCAGACACTTTCTTCACTGTATTACAGGATAAGAGTGTATTATTAATAATCTAGTGCATACAACCTTTCAGAAGAGAAGAGGTTTTACTATTAATTGGAAGTTTTTTTTTCATTGTATTCGATTTATTATAATGTATACTATGAACCGGGGGAGAGAGGAGGTTGCAGACAGGGGAGGAAAAGGTCTGCAAAAGAGGCGCAGAGAGGAGGATGAAATGAACTCTCCAGAGACAGGAGTGGTTCTAAAGAAGAAGCGTAGAGGGGAGGACGCAATGAACTCTTCAGAGAAAGGAGAGGTTCAGAGGAAGAGACGCAGAGTGGAGGAAGCAATGAACTCTCCAGAGTTAGGAGAGGTTCAGAGGAAGAGGCGCAGAGAGGAGGACGCAATGAACTCTCCAGAGACAGGGGTGGTTCTGAGGAAGAAGCGCAGAGGGGAGGACGCAATGATCTCTTCAGAGACAGGAGAGGTTCAGAGGAAGAGACGCAGAGTGGAGGAAGCAATGAACTCTCCAGAGAGAGATGAGGTGCTGAGGAAAAGGAGCAGAGAGGAGTTAGCAGAGCCTGCTGATGAGAGTAGGAAGCAAACCGAATTTTTCGAGGAGCCTGCCAATAAGAGTAGGAAGAAGGTCCGATTTTTCAAAGAGCCTGCCGATGAGAGTAGGAAGAAAATCCGATTTTTTGAAGAGCCTGCTGATGAGAGTAGGAAGAAGACCGGATTTTTCGAAGAGCCTGCCAAGGAGAGTACGAAGAAGGTCCGATTTTTCGCAGAGCCTGCCGATAAGAGTAGGAAGAAGGTCAGTTTTTTCGAAGAGCCTGTCGATGAGAGTAGGAAGAAGATCCGGTTTTTAGAAGAGCCTGCTGATGAGAGTAGGAAGAAGACCGGATTTTTCAAAGAGCTTGCCCATAAGAGTAGGAAGAGGGTCCGATTTTTCAAAGAGCCTGTCGATGAGAGTAGGAAGAAAATACGATTTTTCGAAGAGCCTGCCAAGGAGAGTATGAAGAAGGTCCGATTTTTCGAAGAGCCTGCCGATAAGAGTAGGAAGAAGGTCAGTTTTTTCAAAGAGCCTGCCGATGAGAGTAGGAAGAAGATCCGGCTTTTAGAAGAGCCTGCTGATGAGAGTAGGAAGAAGACCGGATTTTTCGAAGAGCCCGCCAAGGAGAGTAGGGATCAAACCGGATTTTTCGAAGAGCCTGCCCATAAGAGTAGGAAGAGGGTCCGATTTTTCAAAGAGCCTGTCGATAAGAGTAGGAAGAAAATCCGATTTTTCGAAGAGCCTGTCAAGGAGAGTACGAAGAAGGTCCGATTTTTCAAAGAGCCTGCCGCTAAGAGTAGGAAGAAGGTCCAGTTTTTCGAAGAGACTGACAATGAGAGTAGGAAGAAGACGCCAAAGATCAATGAAACAGGTAAGGAAATGTTTTGGTGAATTGTCATATAGTACATAGGTGGAGAAAAAGAGCCTTAGAGATGTACATCTGCAGTGTGAGATCTAAGGCACTGCTGCCTCTAGCTGCTGGTCTCACCATGTGTGGAGGGAGGTTTAGTGATGTCACTTTAGTGCTGCTCACTGTTCTCTTTGATGGTGCTTGTGGCATGAGGAAGGAAAGCCCTACCTCTACCAAGATGGCTGCCTCCACATAGAGCAGGGGTCTCAAACTGGTGGCCCTCCAGCTGTTGCAAAACTACAAGTCCCATGAAGCATTCCAAGGCTGACAGTTACAAGCATGACTCCCACAGGCAGAAGCATGATGGAACTTGTAGTTTCGCAACAGCTGGAGGGCTGCCAGTTTGAGACCCCTGATATAGAGACACAGTGCAGAACAAGGCATGATGTGTCAGTAATGGGGGAAAGATCATTTACAGGGAGACCACAGGTTGCACTGATGACTGGTCCTTTGTACACTGTTTTCTGAGCACAACTTTCAATGTTCCGTTTCTTCTCAACTCCTTAAAGCAGTAGTAAACCGCCAGTAAAAAAAAAAAAAAAAAGGAGCCCCCCTGCAGGTTTAAGTCATATTGTACTAGTATGCACCGCATACTAGCACATTATGACAAAATTACCTGGACACAGGGCCCTCCAGCGCATCGCTGTCACGGCTCCCTGGTGCTTCATTCTTCACCAGGTCTTCCTTCTGGGTTTGCGGACTCCGGCTCTATGAATGGCCGGGGCCACAATGATGTCACTCCCGCGTATGAGGTCACTGGCTGTATTCCATGTAAATACCTCATAAACAGTGCAAGTTTAGGAGATATTCACTGTACCTATGTACACCATTTAGGAAATATTTACTATAGTAGCAACCAGTGACGTCACTGGCGCATGCGCACTGAGCTCTCAATGGACGGCGTGCCGCATCTAATGATTGGCAAGCTGCAATACACTACATTTTTGATTCTGGGTTTAATACTGCTTTAACCCTTTGACTGTCAAGTCCCTACGTTGGCTGCAGCCACCAGGATTGTGTGTGAAACTGACGGGCAAACGCCAGTCAGGTAAAAGCATTCCGTGTTTGGGGGCTTTGTGTAATCTTCAGACCTGAAATTAATTTTTACACATGTTGGCAAAAAAAAGTAAAAACAACTGTGGCAGTGAAAGGGTTAAAGGTGCATCAAGACCTGTCATCATGATCCTGGCTGTCTATTAGGCTTTTTTTTAAGAGCATATTGAGTCTTTTTACTTTTTATTGTGAATATATATGTGAATGTGATTGTTTACATCAACCATTCTCAACCAAGGTTCCCTCAGAGGCTGCTAAGGCTTCCTTGAGTTGTGGCTAATTGACCTATTTGATGGGGCTTGCATAGTTGCAGGACCAACACCACTTGGCAAAGACAGCAGTATGACATTAGTTATCTTTTTAGCAGTCTGCAAGGGCAACATTCTGACCACTATTGTAAAGGACATATTTGCCATTAAACCCCAATGAGTAGGTTTTATTATGGGTTCTGCAAGATTTGAAGATAATTTTAGAGATTTCTCTAGGGAAAAAAAAAAGATGAGAAAAGCTGATCTACATGGAAATGTTATAATCAGTTGGACCCAATGTTGGAGAAGCATCCTTTTTACTGTATGTATGATACATATATTAGGACGTGGGGGTCAGCTCTCTTTGCTCATTACATATGGAGGCTCTGCTTCCTGCTTACTATATCTCTGTAATGACTGAGCTTCACTACTGCTCTCTCCAAGGGTCACCATGCATATTACAGTCTAGCCCTACAATCCTTCTACAATTTAGGTTTACCAAAAGTCTGTAATATGAGGAACTACCTCATCTATCCAATTAATTTGTATCCAATCCGGGAGGCCCTGGCACTACATTATTGTTGGCGGACCTAAAGGTGATCGTACGGTCATATTGTAACGTGTGGCGAGCTTCAGAGCAAGTCTATGGGTGAGGTCTGTTAGATCTGAAATCAGTCGTTTTTTTCAGCAATTTTTTGTTAGTACAGACCAAGAGACTTGCTCTAATGTGGAGTTCATCATTCATTTGAAGTTTAACTGTTTAAAAACAAAACCAAATGATCAGTTATAGGTGGAGTCAGCCCTGTTATGTCCATCATACTCCAGTTTAGCAATTCTCACTGTTCTAGAGGTTTCATTGTCAATAGAAATAAGAAGTGGAATATGACTTGTATTGGGATGGGGTAATAAAATAATTTTCTATTTTTCTCTCTCTCTCTAGGAGTTTGTGGGATGACATCAATCCACAGAGAAGAACAAGCATGTACCCCAACAAAACATGCACCAGATTCCTTGGGCCCAGAGAGCTTCATCTTTCATAAAATACTTGGAGAAGGAGGATTTGGGAAGGTAAGTGACCAGTGTTTAGGACCCATTAACATGGTGGGTGGGGGGAGCACAATATGACCATCCTCAGGGAAGACTATATGATGGATGCACTGAGAGGCTAAGCCAGCTGCCAGGCATCTGGGTGGATCCCTACATTAAAGTCGGGATCCCTCCAGAGTCTGGACCGGCTCTGTGCTGTCATCCAACAGCATGCTCTAGCCCACCGTCGGCTGAAGGTGGGTCACAGGAGTGCAGAACTAAGTGCACTTGTATGACCCATAGGAGAAGTATGGCCAAATAAGCTTTGGCCATACTTCTCCTTTAATACAGAGTGTCAGATTGTGCACGCCAGCGTAGCAATTAGTCAGAATCCACCTTGTACAAGTCTGACTTCTGCAGAGTGAATTCTGATTGGTCACACTGGGATATAGTGCCTATAAATCATGGCAGCTTTCATTGACATGTAGAGGACACTTAAGCTGGCCACACGCGTCAAAATTCAGCCTGTTCAGGAGGAACCAGAGAAATTTTGATCCATGTATTTGCTGGCTGGTTGTACACAAGTTGATCTATCAGTTTACTTGTGTACAACCTATCAGCTTTTTCCTGAACAACTAGTGCTGCTGGTTGCAGCTGGCACACTAATCATTGTGTTCTGCCAGTGGGGAAGGGTACATGCTGGCAGAACACAATAGTGCAGTGGGAGGGATCCACCCCATCAACAATGTTTGTGTTAATGGGGAGAATTGAGCAATTTTCTTTCCTTGGAAGGAAAGAAAATTGCATAATCTATGGCCTGCCTTTTGACAGTTGGTTATATATTGACAAATGGCAATGGGGGGGGGGGGAATAATGATAATTCAAAACATCTGGAATATTTATTATTGATGTTAAAGCTAGTGCACATGGAAAATATTATGTACTAATTGTGTCTCTCCTATAGGTGGTGCTGGCGACCCACCGTGATTCCAGCTTATTGGTGGCAATTAAGATTGTCAGAAAGGAATGTGTGATTGGACACCCAGCCACCATCCTCACCGAACGGCAAGTTATGGAGATAGTTGGAAGCAACCGTTTCTTCACCCACACCTATGCCACGTTCCAGACAGAAGTAAGTGTGTTTTAAAAGTTAAAAATACATAAATATCAAATGAATAGCATATATAAAATGTAATATATAGAAGCCCCAACATTGCTTTATGGCATCTGCATGTTCACTTTTAAAAGTGAACTCTTGTGATTAAAGCAAATCGAGTCAGTGACCTCCCTTTTTCTTATCTGGAGTCAAAGAATAGAGCTTGGTCACCTGCCCTATCCCTAACCACCTGATAGGACGGTGCTGCACCACATGATAACTGTCATACTGCATTAGGCAGTGCTCTACAATGCAGTGTAGACTGACTGACGCGCACTGATATCTGTCCCTTTCCTAGTCTGAGTCCTGTTGCAGGAAAAGGGATGCTAATACAGAAACAGCTTTGGATAATTTTACCAGCTGTATTTAAGAAATAGATTTACTGAATATATCACTGGGACCACGTAATGATTTACAGTATATCGTCCTGGAGTTCAAATATCATGTGTAGATATATAGATAGTTGTATGGATGAATATATATAGATTGGTAGTTGTAGATAGATATCTGTTTGGATGGATTAATGGATGGATATAGATATAGATAGGTAGATATAAATGGATAGATGTTTGGATGGATACTTTATAGTGTGGATACAGACTGGTAGCTGTAGATTGATAGCTGTATGGATGGATAGATATAAAGATAGGTAGATATAGACAGCTAGACATGGATGGATGGCTATAGATATAGATTAGTAGCTGTAGATACATGGATGGATGGATATAGATAGATGTTTGGATATAGATTGATAGCTGTAGATAGATATAGCACAGCACAGTGGTGTAGAGGGTAGCACTCTCACCTAGCAGTAAAAAGGGTCGCTGGTTCGAATCCCAACCACGACACTACCTGCCTGGAGTTTGCATGTTCTCCTTGTGCCTGCGTGGGTTTCCTCCGGGTACTCCGGTTTCCTCCGACACTCTAAAGACATGCTGGTAGGTTAATTGGCTTCTGTCCAAAATTGGCCCTAGTGTATGGGTGTGAGTTGGGGACCTTGGATTGTGGACGCCTTGGGGGTGGGGACCGGTGTGGGTGTGTGTGGAACACTGCATAGATTGATGGTGCTACATGGGTACCTTAAATATATAAAAAATAATAATATATAGTTGATGGGACGCAGTGTGTGGGGATGGGGACAATTGTGGGTGCTCACTCAGGTTGGACTGGTGTCTTTATTCAACCTTACTAACTATGTAACTACTATATATATGTTTGGATGGACGGATATAGATAGATAGAATGGATGGATATAGATACAGGTACCCATAGATAGATGTTTGAATGGATAGATTTAGATAGGTATATATATGGAACTAGATATAGATTGATAGCTAGAGATAGATATTTGAATGGATTGATGGATATATATAGATAGATATATGTATGGATGTATGGAAATAGATATAGATAGGTAGATAAACATAGATGTTTGGATGGATGGATATAGATATAGATTGGTAGCTGTAGAAAGATAGATGGATGGATATAGATAGATAGAGAAATATGTATCTATAGATAGGTAGATAAAGATGGATATAGATATACGGTAGATAGGTAGATAACTGTTTGAATGGATGGTTATAGATAGGTTGATATAGATTCATATATGTATAGATATAGGTACCTAGAGATAGATATATATTTGAATGGATGGATATAGATAGAATGAGCAGGGCTCTCTAATTCCTCTTGTATTTAATTGTATTGTACCTGTACTGTCTGCTTTCATGTTGTAAAGCGCTGAACAAACTGTTGGTGCTTTATAAATCCTGTATAATAATAATAGGTAGATATGAATGGATACAAATATATATAGGTAGGTGTAGATAGATGTTTGGCTGATTGGAGATAGATAGATAGATGTTTGGATGGATATAGATAAGCAGCTGTAGATAGATAGAGAATTTGGATGGATAGAGAATTATAACATGTTACTTTAATTTGGACCTTCTAACCTGTCTGTCTTTTCCCTTCTCTAGGATCATTTATTCTATGTAATGGAGTTTCTGAGTGGAGGGGATCTGTGGAATTGGTTTTGCACCAATGTTAAATGTGACCTTAACTCCCTGAGACTCTTGGCGGCGGAACTCCTGTGCGGTCTTCAATTCCTACATTCTAGAGGTGTAGCTCATAGGTAAGTAACTTTAATATAAACATGAATCTTTTTACAATCCCCCCTCCCGCTGCCCAACCCCTGAACTGTTACTCAATCCCATTATTTTAGAAGACATACTTACTCGCTCATTCTCCTCCATCCAGTGTCTGCCCTTCTACAGGCCATACACAAAAGATAAGAGGGCGCACACAGGATCATTTTAAACATTTACTTTGGACAGTAAAGAACATCATTGATTTAGTCACATTTGATTGGAGCCATTCTTAGGTGCTTTGATACATTGACAATTACTCTGTCATGCACTATACCTAAATAAATTTTATATCCCCCTGATAATGACTCATTTTTAGAAGGTAGATACCCCAAGGGTTTTTTATACACATTTTTTGGGAATGAAGAAACATTAAAAAAGAAATTAAAGTGAATGAATGGATCGGCTGCTCCTGCAGATCCATCCATTTATTTATTCATCCATTCACTATTCTAAAGTCACTACAATTATTCTCCTTGGTCGTAGGGGAAAGGGGAGGGACACACCATGTAATAGCTGTGATTGGCCATCACAGCCCTGTACACTGTCTGTGTATTGGACCATACAAGGACAGCTCAGTACACAGTGGTTAGCAGGTACAATGGCTGCCTGATGGCTATTTCTATAGTGTTGTTTATAAATGGCGGTACTGCTGTCCATTTGGTGGTATCTAAGGGGTTAATGATCATATCGCTCATGTAGTGCAATCAGTTCATGAAAGATACAATTTTTTTCCTGGATTGTATCATTCTGTGTATGGGCAGCGCTAGGAAAGGGAGCTTTGTGAATGTTGATCCTTATGGATCAGTATAATCGTGATATAGGTGAGATAATTATCTGAACCAAAGAGCTGACATTCTTTTTCTCTACAGGGACCTAAAGCTTAGAAATTTTCTTCTGGAATGCGCTGGCCATGTGAAATTTGCTGACTTTGGCGAGGCAGCAACAAACTTGTTTGGATCGAGGACTGAGACAACAACTGTTGGTACAGAGATGTTCAGGGCACCAGAGGTAAGTTAAATACCCATCATCTTCTTGTCCAATATACCTATAAACAGGGCAATTATCAACCAGATTAGGCCAAATTAAAGAACACCTGTATATACAGGGCAATAATACACCAGGTCTTTCCAGAATTTAAAGCGGAGTTCCACCCAAAAGTGGAACCTCCGCTTATCTGATTCCTCCCCCCCTCCAGTGCCACATTTGGCACCTTTCGGGGGGGGGGGGGGAGCGGGTACCTGTTTTCTACAGGTACCCTGTCCCCACTTACAGGAGACCAGGCTGCAGCAAAGTACTCAGCAGCTCGGCCCCCCTCCTCCCCCCTCCTCTTCTGCTGAACCAGTGAGAGAGAGCAGCGCGCTTCGCACATGCGCAGTAGGAACCCGACTGTGAAACCGAAAGGCTACACTGCCAGGTTCCCTTAACAGCAATGGCGGGCGCAGCACCCCGACCAGCCGATGTAAACATCGGCTGCGGTGCCGACATCGCTGGACTCCAGGACAGGTAAGTGTACTAATGTTAAAAGCCAGCAGCTACAGTATGTATAGCTGCTGACTTTTAATTTTTAAAGAGGCGGGCAGAACTCCTCTTTAAGGGAACCACATAGGGCAATACAAGACCAGATTAGATCTGTCCAGAATTAGGGCACTTGAGCATGGTACAGGTGTATGAACACCAGATAACTGGCAGAACATTTCTGCATAAAAAAGCAAGGATGGGAAAAGCAAGGATGGGCTGTGTAGAAAATGCATATATTTGCATGTTTCCACACGTACGCATACATGCACATAGAAATTCTTCTAGTTTTGTGTCATACAAATGTCCTGTCCCACTACCATATGGTGGCCTGGGGTCCCATTCATTCTTGGGGTTCCCATCCAGCTTGCACATGGCCCTGGGGATCCCATCTAGTCCTGGGGATCCAGTCCAGCTACTGGATGGCCCTGGGGGTCCTGTGCAGTCCTGGGGTCCTGTTCAGCTACCATCCACCCCTGGATTTACTAATGATTGTTTGAAATTCATGTAGTATGTATCCCTGACAATCAATCTGTCTCCGGATAAAATTGCTTCTTTGTTATTGTGCCCAACAGGGGCCCAGAATTGCACTTACAGTTGTTATGTGTGCACAGGGGGTTCTAAACAGTGATTAATGGCTAGTTTGTGTCCATTACTCATTGTCCATTACACCTATGCCGTGTACACACGGCCGGACTTTTCGACAGCAAAGGTCCGATTGAATTAATCCGTCGGACAATTCGACCGTGATTGAGCTTCATCGGACCTTTGCTGTCGAAAAATCAGACGGACTTTAGAAATAGAATACATTTCAAATCTTTTCGACGGACTCGAGTCTGGTCAAAAAATCCGTTTGTCTGTCTGCTAGTCCGACGAATGAAAAATGACGATAGGGCAGCTATTGGCTACTGGCTATGAACTTCCTTATTCTAGTCTGGTCGTACGTCGTCACGGTCAAATCCGTCGGACTTTGTTGTGATTGTGTGTAGACAAGTCTGATTCGACGGAAGTCCGTCGAAACTCTGTCAAAAAGTCAGACGGAATTCAGTCCGTCGAAAAGTCCGGTCATGTGTACACGGCATTAGAAGTGAGATGTTTTTAAATTAGTTAAGGCCCCTTTCACACTTGTGCGGCCTGAAAGTCCCGTGACTTTGCTGGAATTTTGCCACGACTTTGACATGACTTGAAGCAATGCCTGTGTAATCTTGAGGTCTATGGACTTCAAGTCG
The DNA here is from genome assembly GCF_042186555.1 of Aquarana catesbeiana. Taxonomy (NCBI): domain Eukaryota; kingdom Metazoa; phylum Chordata; class Amphibia; order Anura; family Ranidae; genus Aquarana; species Aquarana catesbeiana. Next base: position 716,483,061 of record NC_133325.1, read on the forward strand.
CATCAAAGTTGGACCAAAGTAGTACAGGGACTACTTTGAAGTTGGAAATCATGAGGATACGACTTTTCATGCGACTTTGCAGTCACAAGTCACAGGATAAGTGGCACAGGTGTGAAAGGGACCTTAAAGTCAAAAAATAAAAAATAAAAAAATTTTGGGTGGGGCATTGTTGTGAATGTTAATGCTGATTTCCATTGGACTTCTCATCCTGATCCTTCTCTCTCTCTGATTTTCCCACAGATAATTTTAGGTATTCCACATGACAAAACTGTGGACTATTTCTCCTTGGGGATTGTGCTATTCGAGATAGCCTTCCGTTATCACCCATTCCGTGTCTCTGATGTGAGAAATTCCATATGCTATGATTTGCCGAAATACCCAGAAGGTGCGGATCCCGATCTTGTGGCCTTTTTAAACAAGGTAAGTAGTGATACTATAGCGAGGAAAGTAGATACATAGACTCAGCCAATGAACCAGTGCACTTTATGAATGTAGTTTGCGCTTTGCTTGTTTTGGGACTCTGTAGCAAGTTTAGCGCAATTTATTCTAATGATTGTAAAAAAAAGTGTTCTAGGAGGTAAAGCACTCTGCATTTTATTAATAGGACGTAAATTGCCAGCGCCATGTGCAATGTGGAGTATTTCTTGCGGTGTGCATAAGCCACAGCTCTTTATAAATAGACCTTTTAGCATTTTGGTGCCATTACTGTCATCTTATGTTTCGCTGTTTTCTGTTTTTCCCATAGCTCCTGTGCAAAGACCAGCAAAAACGCAAAGAGGCCATTGCCAACATACGAGACGACCCATTTTTCCAAGGAATAAATTGGGAGGAGGTCAAAGCAGGGGAGACACCACCGCCATTTTTTGTTCGTCGAGTGGTAAGTAAAATTTTGACCATATTTATGAAGGAATCTGAGCATTCCTTCTTCACTTAAAGGATAAGTTCACCTTTTAACAAAAAATAATAAATTGTTCTCTGTTTTTATTTTTTCAGGGCCACAGAAAAATGACAAGGCAGACAATAGAGCTGGAAGAGCTCACAAAAACGGAAACAAGAATTCCACTAGCCAAACAGATGCTCTTCGATGGCTTTTCATTTGTTAACAACACATGGAGTGCCATGCAGAGGCTAAACAAAGGCCAAAAAAACATCAGGCTATAGCTCATGGAAAACACTCATTTCAGACATATCACTCCTTCCCAAACATCTACCACCATTAGAATTAGCAAACGTTATGTACCTCAGGACAGTAATGGGGCAGGCTGAGGACAGTAAAGCGAAGGGAAGGCATTTACCAGAAAAGATCTCCTTGTATTTGTGCAGCATATCTGACAATATTATTTTTGTGGGTTTTTTTGGGGGGGGGCCCAAAAAAAACCCATCAAAATAATATTTTTGCTCAACATACACTAAAATCATTATTAGTGCACACAAACACAACATACAGACTTCTGTGACGCCATCTACACGCACCGGCTGGCTCCAGCTTGGATTTTCAGCGGCTTGTTCCATCCCCGCAGCCATGGCGGTCGGCATCTCCCCATGGTTTTCCTTGTTTCAGACACAGTAATGGGGGAGACTTAGGACAGTAATAATGGGGGTGGGACTGAAGACACTAATGGAGGGGAGCTCAGGGCAGAAATGGGGGGTACCTTAGGGCATTAATGGCGGGGACTGAAGACAGTAATGTAGGGGGTTAAGAACAGTTATGGAGGGGACTAAGGACAGTAATGGGGGAGGGCTCAGGGCAGTAATGGGGGGGCTCACAACAGTAATGGGACTTAGAACAGCAATGAGGGGCCAAGGACATTAATAGGGTCACTAAGGACAGTAATGAGGGGGTTCAGGGCAGTAATGGGAAGGGGGCTCAGGACAGTAATGGGGGGCTAAGGACATTAATGGGGTCGCTAAGGACATGAATGGGGTTACTGAGGACTGTAATGGGGGAGCTAAGGATTATAATGGGGGGCTCAGGACAGTAATGTGAGGTCGGGCTCAGGACAGGAAAGGGGGACTGATGACAAGAATGTGAGGGGGACCGAGGACAGTATTGTGAAGGGAAGGCATTTACAAGAAAAGATCTCCCTGAATTTGTGCAGCATATCTGACAATATTATTTTTATGGGTAATTTTTTTGGGGGGGGGGGGGGGGGCAAAAAAAACCCATCAAAATAATATTTTTGCTCAACATACACTAAAATCATTATTAGTGCACATAAAACACAACATAAAGACTTCTGTGACGCCATCTACAAGCACCGGTGGGCTACAGCTTGGATTTTCAGCGGCTTGTTCCATCCCTGCAGCCATGGCATTTGGTGCCTCCCCATGGCTTTCTTTGTTCCAGACACAGTGATCCATCAGTGCCCGAGCCAGCTCCAGAGTCAGTGTGGTAACGTTGCAACTATGTTATATGGATTATGTACTTCCTTTAAAGAGGTTGTAAGGGTGGAGAGGCGGGTAGGAGGGTTATTGTTGAGGGTAGAGAAGCAGCGAGGCGGTTATTGTTGAGGGTGGAGAAGCAGAGAGGGGGGTTATCGTTGAAGGTGGAGAGGCAGGGAGGGGGGTTATTGTTGAGGGTGGAGAAGCAGAGAGGGGGTTATTGTTGAGGGTGGAGAGGCGGGGAGGGGAGTTATTGTTAAGGGTGGAGGGGGTTATGGTTGAGGGTGGAGAAGCGGGGAGGGGGGTTATTGTTAAGGGTGGAGAAGCGGGGAGGGGGGTTATTGTTGAGGGTGGAGAGGCGGGGAGGCAGGTTATTGTTGAGGGTGGAGAGGCGGGGAGGGGGGTTATTGTTGAGGGTAGAGAGGCGGAGAGGGGGGTTATTGTTGAGGGTGGAGAAGCGGGGAGAGGAGTTAGTGTTGAGGGTGGAGAAGCGGGGAGGGGGGTTATTGTTAAGGGTGGAGAAGCGGGGAGGGGGGTTATTGTTGAGGGTGGAGAGGCAGGGAGGGGGGTTATTGTTGAGGGTGGAGAGGCAGGGAGGGGGATTATTGTTGAGGGTGGAGAGGCGAGGAGGCGGGTTATTGTTGAGGGTGGAGAGGCGGGGAGGGGGGTTATTGTTGAGAGTGGAGAGGCGGGGAGGGGGGTTATTGTTGAGGGTGAAGCAGGGAGGGGGATTATTGGTGAGGGTGGAGAAGCGGGGAGGGGGCTTATTGTTGAGGGTGAAGAGGCAGGGAGGGGGGTTATTGTTGAGGGTGGAGAGGCAGGGAGGGGGGTTATTGTTGAGGGTGGAGAGGCAGGGAGGGGGATTATTGTTGAGGGTGGAGAGGCGAGGAGGCGGGTTATTGTTGAGGGTGGAGAGGCGGGGAGGGGGGTTATTGTTGAGAGTGGAGAGGCGGGGAGGGGGGTTATTGTTGAGGGTGAAGCAGGGAGGGGGATTATTGGTGAGGGTGGAGAAGCGGGGAGGGGGCTTATTGTTGAGGGTGAAGAGGCAGGGAGGGGGGTTATTGTTGTGGGTGGAGAAGTAGGGAGGGGGGTTATTGTTGAGGGAGTAGAGGCGGTGAAGGGGGTTATTGTTGAGCCCACAACTGTCAATCACTGCCCTGCACTACAACACCCAGCAGCCCTGCCCTTCCCTCCCCCTCCAAGAAGTTCTGCAGCAGCAGCCAATCACTGCCCTGCATTACAACACACAGCAGCCCCGCACTCCCCCCAAGAAGTTCTGCAGCAGCTGAGACTCCCTGAGAAATTATTAGAGGTGGTGGGAGGGGGAGCCTGGCTCAGGGCAGCACACAGAGTCTCTGAGGGAGACAATCTACTCACTGTGCAGAGCAATGTAGTCCGGCAGCCCGCAGAGGAGGGATAGGAGGGGCGGTATGCAGCATGTCGCCGGGGAAGAGACTCAGTCCACTTAGACTGAGATAAGGGGAAGGGGCGGGCCAGTAGAAGAGACACTTCGGGGATGTGACTTAATTTAACCCGTGCCGAGCTGGATAAACAGGAGGAGAAAACTAATGCACTTGACTTATCAGCATTTGGGGCCCTCCAACAATGAATGAGCCCTGGGCAGATGCCCCATTTGCCCTGTGTTAAAGACGGCCCTGCACGCGGGTCCAGAAGGAAGACGGGAGAAGATGGATGCAGCCTGCAGCAGGGACAATGCGGGCTTCATTTGCTGGTAAGTGCCACATAATGTGCTAGTACTAGCACATTATGCCTTTACTTTGCAGGGAAGAAAAAAAAAGGGGAAAAAAAACAGAGTTTACTTCCTCTTTAACCAGTTTCAGGCTGCCCACTGTACATTTACTGCTGCAGGGCGGCCTGGCTGAGTAAAACAACATACTGTATGGCACTCGCGCCCGCCGTTCCCCTGGCGATCGGATTCGTTAGAGATACGATCGATCTACAGGCCCAGGCCAATGATTTATAGGCTGGACCTGCTGATTGGTTCTCATGAATCACAGAACGTCCTGTGTTTCTGTAATGTAAACACAGGCACAGGAAATTATGCAATCTCCTCTCCTGGAGCCCTTTTCGGTTCCATCGTGAGAGGAGAGAGCATCTACCATAGGTACACAAGCACTACACTGATACCAGATCACATAGGCACACATTTAACCCCTTGATCGCCCCCCCCCCGTTAACTTTTTCACTCCCTGTCACAGTGTCACCAAGTACAGTGTACAGATTTTAGATATGTGCAATTAGTTTCGTACGAATCGAAAATTCCTACAAGTTTCCAAAAATTCGTACATTTGGAAGCATCCGAAATACGAATTGCTATGCTTCCGAATTTTATGCAAAATGCAAAATTTCGTTGACGAATTTCGGATCCAAATTCCGTTACAACGGAAACCTGCGGAATACCCTTTAAAAGTCTATGGGAGAAATCAAAAGTGCTAATTTTAAAGGTTAATATGCAAGTTATTGTCATAAAAAAGTATTTGGGGACCTGGGTCCTGCCCCAGGGGATATGTATCAATGCAAAAAAAAAGTTTTAAAAACTGACGTTTTTTCGGGAGCAGTGATTTTAATAATGCTTAAAGTGAAACAATAAAAGTGAAATATTCCTTTAAATTTCGTACCAGGGGAGTGTCTATAGTATTCCTGTAAAATAGCGCATGTTTCCCATGTTTACAACAGTCCGAGACAAAAATGACATTTCTAAAGGAAAAAAAGTCATTTAAAAGTACAAGCGCTAGTGCCGCAGGAAAAGAGGGGGGGGGACGAAAGAGCGCCCCCCCCTCCTGAACCGTACCAGGCCACATGCCCTCAACATGGGGAGGATGTCCCCATGTTGATGGGGACAAGGGCCTCATCTCCACAACCCTTACCCTTGGTTGTGGGGATCTGCGGGTGGGGGGCTTATCGGAATCTGGAAGCCCCCTTTAACAAAGGGACCCCCAGATCCTGCCCCCCCCCGTGTGAATTGGTAATGGGGTACAAGTGTACCCCTACTATTTCACAAAAAAAGTTATAAAAAAGACAAGAGACGGTTTTTGACAAGTCCCAACTTGGTCACCCTTTTCCCGAAAGGGGTACCATTTTTATACAAGCGTGCCACTTTTTAGACACCTCTTTCAATTAGGAATTAGCACTTGTGGCACCGTGCGATCTAATTGCTGTGGCTTCCCCCAACAGCTTGAAAATGCCCCACTTAGATGGGGGAGAGAGCCTGCATGAGGTGCAATTAACCACTTGCCGACCGCCGCACGACTATATACGTCGACAGAGCGGCACGGGCAGGCAAAAGGACGTATATGTACGTCCTTGCCTGCCCGCGGGTGGGGGGTCCGATCGGACCCCCCCCCGGTGCCTGCGGCGGTCGGCAAATCTCCCCCGGCGATCGGAGGTGAGGGGGAGGCCATCCATTCGTGGCCCCCCCCTCGCGATCGCTCTCAGCCAATGGGATCATTTCCCTGCCTCTGTATTGTACACAGAGGCAGAGGAAATGATGTAATCTCTCCTCGGCTAGGTATTTTCCGTTCCGGGCCGAGGAGAGAAGACTGCAATGTAAGTGCACCAACACACTACACACAGTAGAACATGCCAGGCACACTAAACACCCCGATCCCCCCCCCGATCGCCCCCCGATCCCCCCCCAATCACCCCCCCCCCCCTGTCACAAACTGACACCAGCAGTTTTTTTTTTTTTTTCTGATTACTGTATTGGTGTCAGTTTGTGACAGTTACAGTGTCAGGGCAGTGAGTGTTAGGCCCCCTGTAGGTCTAGGGTACCCCCCTAACCCCCCCTAATAAAGTTTTAACCCCTTGATCACCCCCTGTCACCAGTGTCGCTAAGCGATCATTTTTCTGATCGCTGTATTAGTGTCGCTGGTGATGCTAGTTAGGGACGTAAATATTTAGGTTCGCCGTCAGAGTTTTATAGCGACAGGGACCCCCATATACTATCTAATAAATGTTTTAACCCCTTGATTGCCCCCTAGTTAACCCTTTCACCACTGATCACTGTATAACCGTTACGGGTGACGCTGGTTAGTTCGTTTATTTTTTATAGTGTCAGGGCACCCGCCGTTTATTACCGAATAAAGATTTAGCCCCCTGATCGCCCGGCGGTGATATGCGTCGCCCCAGGCAGCGTCAGATTAGCGCCAGTACCGCTAACACCCACGCACGCAGCATACGCCTCCCTTAGTGGTATAGTATCTGATCGCATCAATATCTGATCCGATCAGATCTATACTGGCGTCCCCAGCAGTTTAGGGTTCCCAAAAACACAGTGTTAGCGGGATCAGCCCAGATACCTGCTAGCACCTGCGTTTTGCCCCTCCGCCCAGCTCGGCCCAGCCCACCCAAGTGCAGTATCGATCGATCACTGTCACTTACAAAACACTAAACGCATAACTGCAGCGTTCGCAGAGTCAGGCCTGATCCCTGCGATCGCTAACAGTTTTTTTGGTAGCATTTTGGTGAAATGGCAAGCACCAGCCCCAGGCAGCGTCAGGTTAGTGCCAGTACCGCTAACACCCACGCACCATACACCTCCCTTAGTGGTATAGTATCTGAACGCATCAATATCTGATCCTGTCACTACCTATTGCTATCATAGGGGATATTTACATTCCCTGAGATAACAATAAAAATGATTAAAAAAAAAAAAAAAATGAAAGGAACAGTTTTAAAATAAGATAAAAAAGCAAAAAAATAATAAAGAAAAAAAAAAAAAAAAAAAAAAAAAAGCACCCCTGTCCCCCCTGCTCTCGCGCTAAGGCGAACGCAAGCGTCGGTCTGGCGTCAAATGTAAACAGCAATTGCACCATGCATGTGAGGTATCACCGCGACGGTCAGATCGAGGGCAGTAATTTTAGCAGTAGACCTCCTCTGTAAATCTAAAGTGGTAACCTGTAAAGGCTTTTAAAGGCTTTTAAAAATGTATTTATTTTGTTGTCACTGCACGTTTGTGCGCAATTGTAAAGCATGTCATGTTTGGTATCCATGTACTCGGCCTAAGATCATCTTTTTTATTTCATCAAACATTTGGGCAATATAGTGTGTTTTAGTGCATTAAAATGTAAAAAAGTGTGTTTTTTCCCCAAAAAATGCGTTTGAAAAATCGCTGCGCAAATACTGTGTGAAAAAAAAAAATTAAACACCCACCATTTTAATCTGTAGGGCATTTGCTTTAAAAAAATATATAATGTGTGGGGGTTCAAAGTAATTTTCTTGCAAAAAAAAATAATTTTTTCATGTAATCAAAAAGTGTCAGAAAGGGCTTTGTCTTCAAGTGGTTAGAAGCGTGGGTGATGTGTGACATAAGCTTCTAAATGTTGTGCATAAAATGCCAGGACAGTTCAAACCCCCCCAAATGACCCCATTTTGGAAAGTAGACACCCCAAGCTATTTGCTGAGAGGCATGTCGAGTCCATGGAATATTTTATATTGTGACACAAGTTGCGGGAAAGAGACAAATTATTATTTTTTTTTTTTTTTTTTGCACAAAGTTGTCACTAAATGATATATTGCTCATACATGCCATGGGAATATGTGAAATTACACCCCAAAATACATTCTGTTGCTTCTCCTGAGTACGGGGATACCACATGTGTGAGACTTTTTGGGAGCCTAGCCACGTATGGGACCCCGAAAACCAAGCACCGCCTTCAGGCTTTCTAAGGGCGTAAATTTTTGATTTCACTCTTCACTGCCTATCACAGTCTCGGAGGCCATGGAATGCCCAGGTGGCACAAACCCCCCCCCAAATGACCCCATTTTGGAAAGTAGACACCCCAAGCTATTTGCTGAGAGGTATAGTGAGTATTTTGCAGACCTCACTTTTTGTCACAAAGTTTTGAAAATTAAAAAAAGAAAAAAAAATTTTTTTTTTTGTCTTTCTTCATTTTCAAAAACAAATGAGAGCTGCAAAATACTCACCATGCCTCTCAGCAAATAGCTTGGGGTGTCTACTTTCCAAAATGGGGTCATTTGGGGGGGGTTTGTGCCACCTGGGCATTCCATGGCCTCCGAAACTGTGATAGGCAGTGAAGAGTGAAATCAAAAATGTACACCCTTAGAAATCCTGAAGGCGGTGATTGGTTTTCGGGGTCCCGTACGCGGCTAGGCTCCTAAAAAGTCCCACACATGTGGTATCCCCGTACTCAAGAGAAGCAGCAGAATGTATTTTGGGGTGCAATTCCACATATGCCCATGACCTGTGTGAGCAATATATCATTTAGTGACAACTTTGTGCAAAAAAAAAAAAAATAAATAAATAAATTGTCACTTTCCCGCAACTTGTGTCAAAATATAAAATATTCCATGGACTCAACATGCCTCTCAGCAAATAGCTTGGGGTGTCTACTTTCCAAAATGGGGTCATTTGGGGGGGGTTTGTGCCATCTGGGCATTTTATGGCCTTCAAAACTGTGATAGGTAGTGAGGAGTAAAATCAAAAATGTACGCCCTTAGAAATCCTGAAGGCAGTGATTGGTTTTCGGGGCCCCGTATGCGGCTAGGCTCCCAAAAAGTCCCACACATGTGGTATCCCCATACTCAGGAGAAGCAGCTAAATGTATTTTGGGGTGCAATTCCACATAGGCCCATGGCCTGTGTGAGCAATATATCATTTAGTGACAACTTTTTGTAATTTTTTTTTTTTTTTTTTTTTTTTTTTTCATTATTCAATCACTTGGGACAAAAAAAATGAATATTCAATGGGCTCAACATGCCTCTCAGCAATTTCCTTGGGGTGTCTACTTTCCAAAATGGGGTAATTTGTGGGGGTTTTGTACTGCCCTGTCATTTTAGCACCTCAAGAAATGACATAGGCAGTCATAAATTAAAGACTGTGTAAATTCCAGAAAATGTACCCTAGTTTGTAGGCGCTATAACTTTTGCGCAAACCAATAAATATACACTTATTGACATTTTTTTTACCAAAGACATGTGGCCAAATACATTTTGGCCTAAATGTATGACTAAAATTGAGTTTATTGGATTTTTTTTAGAACAAAAAGTAGAAAATATCATTTTTTTTCAAAATTTTCGGTCTTTTTCCGTGTATAGCGCAAAAAATAAAAACGGCAGAGGTGATCAAATACCATCAAAAGAAAGCTCTATTTGTGGGAAGAAAAGGACGCAAATTTCGTTTGGTTACAGCATTGCATGACCGCGCAATTAGCAGTTAAAGCGACGCAGTGCCAAATTGTAAAAAGTGCTCTGGTCAGGAAGGGGGTAAATCCTTCCGGGGCTGAAGTGGTTAATTGCAGTGAGGTGGAAGGACAAATGGAATGTTTTCGTTCTGTCTTCTATTCACGCAGACTCGGCAGTCCAAACTGTAACGGCGATTGATGTTGTTGAGAAGCCCCTCTGTATCCATGACTAACACCTTAAAATAGAAGGGGTGGACTTCAACGACCAGATGATGGGGCCGTACTTAATTGCCCGTAAGGCCAGACGCTGGTACAAAAAAGTGTCTGTGTACTTATTCCAATTGGCTCTGTTTAATGCTTATGTACTATACAAAGAGTCAGGAAGAATTGGATCCTTCCTAAGATTCCAGGAAGAGATCATCACAGCCCTTTTGTATCCAGAAGTTTCTGTGGCCCAATTTCCCAACCCAGATGCAGTGAGCTGGCTGCATTGGAGGCATTTTCAAGATGTCCTCCCCGTTACCCCTAAGCAAAGAGCACCCCAAAGAAGATGTCGTGTCTATAACAAGCGCAGACACCCACTATTTTTGACCCTCCTGTCCTGGCGAACCTGGTCTCTGCATTGGGGACTGTTTCCATTGCTACCACACACTAGTAGAGTATTAATATAGAGTACAGCATGGCACAGTCTAGGGCACACTTTCACACAGGGTCTCAAAAGATGTTAGATGGCTATCACATTTTGAGTGACCCAAGCCTGGAACATTCAACGTTTTTTTACAGTAAAAAAAAAAAAAGTGTATAAAAAAAAAAGTTGTTTTATTGAGTTTATGTTTTATTGCTACTGTGTTTTAATGGTAACCATTGTTTGCTTTGCAGGTACGCCATTCAGCTGCAGCACTGACTTGTTTATTTTGACAGCAACAGGGGTTTGCTCTCATTATACCTAAATCAGCGACTTCAGCACTGTAGGAGGTGATTTCACCACCGCAGTTAAAAAAAAAACGCATATATGCTAAAGCATAGAGGCTGGGGTGGACAGAGGGCGGATCACCCCTATGCTTCGGCATAATTTTTTTTTTTTACTTTTCTTGGCAGAGATTTCTTCATCCACATAAAATGATGTGAATGGAGGAATCTGTTACCCACCGCTCCCACCACTTTCCATGGTTTTCTCGGGCTCTCCTGTCCCACCGGGAAACCTGAGAATGCAGCCGGTGGTTCCGCCAGCTGACCATAGAGCTGATCAGAGACCAGAACAGCTCCAATCATCTCTGGCCTAAGAAACCAGAAGTTACGAGCATTTCATCACTTCTGTTTCGCCAGATATAAAAAGCACCAATGGGAAATTGGGAAAGCATCTTATCACAGCGATCTTGGTGTGGTCAGATGCTTTAAAGGAATTGTAAAGGCAGAAGGTTTTTTTTATCTTAATGCATTGCAAAAAAACTAACAAAGAACAAGCCTTTACAATCACTTTAAGGAGAGATCTAGAGTCTAATAGATCCCAACATTTTCAAAAAAGAGTACCTGTCACCACCTATTGCTATCGTAGGGGATATTTACATATTTATTAAAAGGGACAGTGTAAAAATAAAATAAAAACGCAAAATAAACAAAAAATAAGAAAAAATGAAAGCATCCCTGTCCTCCCCATGCTCACGCACAAAGGCGAACCCAAGCATCGATCTTGTGTCAAATGTAAACAACGATTGCACCATACATGTGAGGTATCATTGCTAACGTCAGATCAAGGGCAGTAATTCTAGCAGTAGAACGCCTCTGTAAATCTAAAGCGGTAACCTGTAAAGGCTTTTAAAAACGTATGTAGCTTGTCGCCACGGCACAGGCGTGCGCAATTTTAAAACATGTAGTGTCATCATCTTTTATATTTTACCAAACATTTGAGCAATATAGTGTGTTTTTGTGCATTAGTATTCAAAAAAGTGTTTTTTTTCTAAAAAAATTACATTTGGAAAATCACTGCACAAATACTGTGTGAAAATTTATTTTCCAACACCCACCATTTTATTCTGTAGGGCCCCTGCTTTTAAAAAAATATATACTGTTTGGGGGTTCAAAGTAATTTGATAGCAAAAAAATAATAATTTTTTTCATGTAAGCAAAAAGTGTCAGAAAAGGCTTGGTCTTCAAGTGGTTAAAAGAATGGGTAATCTCTGGCATAAGCTTCTAATGTTGGGAATGAAATGCCGGGACAGTTCAAACACCCCCCAAATGACCCCATTTTGGAAAGAAAACACCCCAAGCTATTTGCTGAGAGGCATGTTGAGTCCGTGGAATATATTATATTATATATATATATATATATATATATATATATATATATATATATATATAGTTTTTAGTTTTTTTTTTTTTTTGTTTTTTTTACGCAAAGTTGTCACTTAAATAATAAATTTACATGGCATGGGTATATGTGAAATTTTACCCCAAAATACATTCTGCTGCTTTTCCTGAGTATGGGGATACCACATGTGTGAGACTTTTTTGGCAGTCTAGCCACGTACAGGACCCCAAAAACCAATCACTGCCTTCAGGCTTTCTAAGGGTGTAAATTGTTGATTTCACTCCTCACTACCTATCACAGTCTTGGAGGCCATGAAATGCCAATATAGCAACCCCACCCACCCCCATTTTGAGTATTTTGCCAATCTCACTTTTTGTCACAAAGTTTTGAAAATTGAAAAAAGAAAAAGAAAAATAAATTTTTCTTTTCTTTCTTAATTTTCCAAAACAAATGAGAGCCACAAAATACTCACCATGCCTCTTAGCAAATACCTTGGGGTGTCTACTTTCTGAAAAGGGGTTATTTGGGGGGGGGGGGGGGGGGGGATTGTGCTATCTTGGCATTTCATGGCCTCTAAAACTGTGATAGGTAGTGAGGAGTGAAATCAAAAATTTCTGCCCTTAGAAATCCTGAAGGCGGTGATTGGATTTCGGGGCCCCGTACGCAGCTAGGCTCCCAAAAAGTCTCACACGTGGTATCCCCATACTCAGGAGAAGCAGCAGAATGTATTTTGGGGTGTAATTCCACATATACCCATGGCATGTTTGAGCAATATATAATTTAAATGACAAATGTGTGTAAATTAAAAAAAAAATTTGGGTAATTTTCCCAAAGCTTGTGGCAAAACATAAAATATTCCATGGACTCAACATGCCTCTCATCAAATAGACATGTGTGAGTAATATATCATTTCAGTGACAACTTTGTGTAAATTTTTAATTTTTTTTTGTCCTTTTTCAATCACTTGTGACAAACAAATGAAATAATCAATGGGCTCAACATGCCTCTCAGCAACTGCCCTGCCAGTTTAGCACCTCAAGAAATGAGATAGGCAGTAGGGATGAGCCGAACACCCCCCGGTTCGGTTTGCACCAGAACCTGCGAACGGACCGAAAGTTTGCGCAAACTTTAGAACCCTGTTAAAGTCTATGGGACTCGAACGTTAGAAATCAAAAGTGCATATTTTAAAAGCTAATATGCAAGTTATTGTCCTAAAAAGGGTTTGGGGACCCGGGTCCTGCCTCAGGGGACATGTATCAATGCAAAAAAAAGTTTTAAAAACGGCCGTTTTTTCAGGAGCAGTGATTTTAATGATGCTTAAAGTGAAAAAAAAAGTGAAATATTCCCTTAAATATCGTACCTGGGGGACGTCTATAGTATGCCTGTAAAGTGTCGCATGTTTCCCGTGCTTAGAACAGTCCCTGCACAAAATGACATTTTTAAAGGAATAAAAGTCATTTAAAACTTCTTGCGGCTTTAATGTAATGTCGGGCCCTGGCAATATGGATAAAAATCAGAGAGACAAACGGCATGGGTACCCCCCCCAGTCCATTACCAGGCCCTTTGGGTCTTGTATGGATATTAACCATTTGCCGACCGCCTAACGCAGATATACTACGGCAGAATGGCACGGGCAGGCAAAATCACGTACCTGGTACGTGATCTGCTTCCCGCGGGTCGGCTTCGTTAGGGGAGCGATCCAGGCTGAGGGGGAGACCACTAATTCGTGGCCACCCCCTCGCGATCGCTCCCAACGAATGAAAATCCTCCTCTGCTCATGTAATGTAAACAGCGGCAGAGGAAGTGATGTCATCTTTCCTCGAGTCGGTATTTTCCATTCCGGCGCCGAGGAGAGAAGACATCTGAGTAAGTGCACAACACTACACTTACAGTAAAACACACTAGGCACACATTTCACCCCCCATCACCTCCCGATCACCCCCCTGTACCCCCTATCACAGTGACACCAATAGCAGTTTTTTTTTTTTTCTGATTACTGCATTGGTGTCAGTTTGTGACAGTTATAAGTGGTAGGGCAGTTAGTGTTAGCCCCCTTTAGGTCTAGGATACCCCCCTAACCCCCCCTAATAAAGTTTTAACCCCTTGATCACCCCCCGTCATCACTGTCACTAAGCAATCATTTTTCTGATTGCTGTATTAGTGTCACTGGTCATGCTAGTTAGGGAGATAAGTATTTAGGTTCGCCGTCAGCGTTTTATAGCGTCAGGGACCCCCATATACTACCTAGTAAAGGTTTTAAAGCGGAGTTCCACCCTAAAGTAGAACTTCCGCTCATCGGATTCCTCCCCCCCTCCGGTGCCACAATTGGCACCTTTCAGGGGGGAGGGGGGTGCAGATATCTGTCTAATACAGGTATCTGCAGCCACTTCCGGGCTTAGACAGCCGCAGAATATCCACAAACGCCCGCCCCACCCCCATTGTGTTCAGTTCCCAGAACACAACGGGGACCAGTGCAGAGGCGCAGCGCGACTCGCGCATGCGCAGTAGGGAACTGGGTAGTGAAGCTGCAGCGCTTCACTTCCTGATTCCCTGACCGAGGATGGCGTTGGGGGCAGCCGAGAGCCGAGCGATTGATCGGCTTCGGCTGCCGACATCGCTGGATCCTGGGACAGGTAAGTGTCCATTTATTAAAAGTCAGCAGCTGCAGTATTTGTAGCTGCTGGCTTTTAATAATTTTTTTTTAAGGTGGAGCTCTTTAACCCCCTGATTGCCCCCTAGTTAACCCTTTCACCAGTGATCACCGTATAACTGTTACGGGTGACGCTGGTTAATTAGTTTATTTTTTATAGTGTCAGGACACCCGCCGTTTATTACCTAATAAAGGTTTAACCCCCTGATCGCCCGGCGGTGATATAAGTCAGGTTTTAGTGTCAGATAGGGTCTGCGTCGCCCCAGGCAGTGTCAATTTAGTGCCAGTAGGGCTAACACCCACGCACGCAGCATACACCTCCCTTAGTGGTATAGTATCTGAATCAGATCTATACCAGCGTTCCCAGCAGTTTAGGGTTCCCAAAAATGCAGTGTTAGCGGGATCAGCCCAGACACCTGCTAGCACCTGCGTTTTGCCCCTCCGCCCAGCCCAGCCCAGCCCACCCAAGTGTAGTATCGATCGATCACTGTCACTTACAAACCACTAAACACATAACTGCAGTGTTCGCAGAGTCAGGCCTGATGCCTGCGATCGCTAACAGTTTTTTTGGTAGCGTTTTGGTGAACTGGCAAGCACCAGCGGCCTAGTACACCCCGGTCGTAGTCAAACCAGCACTGCAGTAACACTTGGTGACGTGGCAAGTCCCATAAGTGCAGTTCAAGCTGGTGAGGTGGCAAGCACAAGTAGTGTCCCGCTGCCACCAAGAGTCAGGCCTGATCCCTGCGATCGCTAACAGTTTTTTTGGTAGCGTTTTGGTGAACTGGCAAGCACCAGCTCCAAGCAGCGTCAGGTTAGTGCCAGTAGCGCTAACACTCACGCACGCACCGTACACCTCCCTTAGTGGTATAGTATCTGAACGGATCAATATCTGATCCGATCAGATCTATACTAGCGTCCCCAGCAGTTTAGGGTTCCCAAAAACGCAGTGTTAGCGGGATCAGCCCAGACACCTGCTAGCACCTGCGTTTTGCCCCTCCGCCCAGCCCAGCCCACCCAAGTGCAGTATCGATCGATCACTGTCACTTACAAACCACTAAACATATAACTGCAGCGTTCGCAGAGTCAGGCCTGATCCCTGCGATCACAGTTTTTTTGGTAGCGTTTTGGTGAACTGGCAAGCACCAGCGGCCTAGTACACCCCGGTTGTAGTCAAACCAGCACTGCAGTAACACTTGGTGACGTGGCGAGACCCATAAGTGCAGTTCAAGCTGGTGAGGTGGCAAACACAAGTAGTGTCCCGCTGCCACCAAGAAGACAAACACAGGCCCGTCGTGCCCATAATGCCCTTCCTGCTGCAATCCCCAATCCTAATTGGGAACCCACCACTTCTGCAGCACCCATACTTCCCCCATTCACATCCCCAACCAAATGCAGTCGGCTGCATGAGAGGCATTTTCTTTATGTCCTCCCGAGTACCCCTACCCAACGAACCCCCCCAAAAAAAGATGTCGTGTCTGCAGCAAGCGAGGATATAGACATGACACCCGCTATTATTGTCCCTCCTGTCCTGACAATCCTGGTCTTTGCATTGGTGAATGTTTTGAACGCTACCATACACTAGTTGAGTATTAGCGTAGGGTACAGCATTGCACAGACTAGGCATACTTTCACAGGGTCTCCCAAGATGCCATCGCATTTTGAGAGACCCGAACCTGGAACCGGTTACAGTTATAAAAGTTACAATTACAAAAAAAAAGTGTAAGAAAAAAAAAACACAAAAAAATATATAGAATAAGAAAAACAAAAATAGTTGTCGTTTTATTGTTCTCTCTCTATTCTCTCTCTAATTTTCTGCTCTTTTTTACTGTATTCTATTCTGCAATGTTTTATTGTTATTATGTTTTATCATGTTTGCTTTTCAGGTATGCAATTTTTTATACTTTACTTACTGTGTTCTATTGTTAACCATTCTTTTGTTTTCAGGTACGCCATTCAGCTGCAGCGCGGTTTTATTTATCTTGACAGCAACAGCGTTTGCTCCCACGATACATAAAGCCGTGACTCCAGCGCTGTTGGAGGTGATATATGCCGAAGCATGGGGGCAGCAGGGGCGGAGGAGCGATTTGCTCCTAACTTTTGGGGCGGATGCCCCCATGCTTCGGCATATATAAATGGTGCATGTATGCCCATCATTAGAAGTAGGTGGATAAAAGGAGGTATTCTAATGGTGGGCATACCCACCAATCAATCTCTTTTTTTCGTTCAGCCCACAGGCTGCATGAAAAAAAAAGATTACAATATATGCCCAACAAAGACCAGCAACGTACTGGTATGTTGCTGGACTTTGAGTGGTTATACCAGAATGATGCCTGCAGGTTTAGGTATCATCTTGGTATCATTCTTTTCAGCCAGCGGTCAGCTTTCATATAAAAGCAATCCTAGTGGCTAATTAGCCTCTAGACTGCTTTTACAAGCAGGGGGAGGGAATGTCCCCCCCCACCATCTTCCATGTTTTTCTCTGGCTCTCCTGTCCCAACAGGAAACCTGAGAATGCAGCCGGTGATTCGGCCAGCTGACCATAGAGCTGATCAGAGACCAGGATGGCTCCAGTCATCTCTATGGCCTAAGAAACTGGAAGCTACGAGCATTTCATGACTTAGACTTCGCCGGATGTAAACATCGCCATTGGGAAATTGGGAAAGCATTTTATCACACTGATCTTGGTGTGGTCAGATGCTTTGAGGGCAGAGGAGAGATCTAGGGTCTAATAGACCCCATTTTTTACAAAAAAGCGTACCTGTCACCACCTATTGCTATCATAGGGGATATTTACATTCCCTGACATAACATAAAAATGATAAAAAAAAAAAAAAAATGAAAGGAACAGTTTAAAAATAAGATAAAAAAGCAAAAAAATACCAATCAATCTCTTTTTTTCGTTCAGCCCACAGGCTGCATGAAAAAAAAAGATTACAATATATGCCCAACAAAGACCAGCAACGTACTGGTATGTTGCTGGACTTTGAGTGGTTATACCAGAATGATGCCTGCAGGTTTAGGTATCATCTTGGTATTATTCTTTTCAGCCAGCGGTCGGCTTTCATATAAAAGCAATCCTGGTGGCTAATTAGCCTCTAGACTGCTTTTACAAGCAGGGGGAGGGAATGTCCCCCCCCACCATCTTCCATGTTTTTCTCTGGCTCTCCTGTCCCAACAGGAAACCTGAGAATGCAGCCGGTGATTCGGCCAGCTGACCATAGAGCTGATCAGAGACCAGGATGGCTCCAGTCATCTCTATGGCCTAAGAAACTGGAAGCTACGAGCATTTCATGACTTAGACTTCGCCGGATGTAAACATCGCCATTGGGAAATTGGGAAAGCATTTTATCACACTGATCTTGGTGTGGTCAGATGCTTTGAGGGCAGAGGAGAGATCTAGGGTCTAATAGACCCCATTTTTTACAAAAAAGCGTACCTGTCACCACCTATTGCTATCATAGGGGATATTTACATTCCCTGACATAACATAAAAATGATAAAAAAAAAAAAAATGAAAGGAACAGTTTAAAAATAAGATAAAAAAGCAAAAAAAATAATAAAGAAAAAAAAAAGCACCCCTGTCCCCCCCCTGCTCTCGCACAAAGGCAAACGCACGCGTTGGTCTGGCGTCAAATGTAAACAGCAATTGCACCATGCATGTGAGGTATCACCGCGAACATCAGATCGAGGGCAGTAATTTTAGCAGTAGACTTCCCCTGTAAATCTAAAGTGGTAACCTGTAAAGGCTTTTAAAGGCTTTTAAAAATGTATGTAGTTTGTCGCCACTGCACGTTTGTGCGCAATTTTAAAGCATGTCATGTTTGGTATCCATGTACTCGGCCTAAGATCATCTTTTTTATGTCATCAAACATTTGGGCAATATAGTGTGTTTTAGTGCATTAAAATTTTAAAAAGTGTGTTTTTTCCCCAAAAAATACGTTTGAAAAATCACTGCGCAAATACTGTGTGAAAAAAAAAATAAACACTCACCATTTTAATCTGTAGGGCCTTTGCTTTAAAAAAATATATAATGTTTGGGGGTTCAAAGTAATTTTCTTGCAAAAAAAAATTATTTTTTCATGTAAACAAATAGTGTCAGAAAGGGCTTTGTCGGGGGGGCGCATGCGCGCGAGCGAAGGAGATAGCCGCCTGAGACCTCCGCTCTGCGCCGCTGGCACAAACAAACCGGCCGAATACAGCACAGAGCACACATCGCCACCCCACACGTACCGGGCCGCTCCTGGTGATCTATAAAGCGGCTAAAACAAAGCCTAAGAACCGGCAAGCCCACAGGCCCGCTCTGGCCTCAGGGAAGGGGAGAGGCAAGATGGCGCCCGACCCTCCAGAGCCAGACGATGCCACGCAGCACTCTGCAGAGGATCCTGCATCGCCTGCTGACAGCCTGCAGCAGTTCCCCTCAGACCTGGTGAGTCTTCTCCCTACAGACACTGATAACATGCTAGCTAAATTCCGCAGCATAGTTAGGGATGAGATCACCGTGGCCTCCCGCAAGCTTTCTTCTGACATGGTGAGGGGTCTTAAAGAGATAGGCCACCAGCTAGAACAGCGCATGGACCTGGCCACTACAGTACTAGAAGGTCATGAGGAATAGGTAGATAAAATGAATGCTGAGATTGAACTCTTAAAGGATAAGCTGGAGGAGGCAGAAAATAGAGCTCGCAGGGACAATCTCCGTATCCGCGGCATCCCTGAGAATATCACTGACTTACAAGGTACAGCAACCGCCTTTTTTCAGGAACTGGCCCCCGGGATCCCGGTAGACAGGTTGGAATTTGATCGCATACACCGCTCCCTGGCCCCTAAACCCTCTGACGGCCCACCGAGAGATGTCATCATTGACTTCCATTATTACCGTACAAAGGAGAAACTCTTGCAAGCTGCCAGAGAACAACAAGATATCTCCTTTCAAGGAAATCCCCTACAACTGTTTGCTGACCTCTCGCCAGTTACAATTGCCAGACGACGGGGCCTCAAACCCTACCTTCAAATTCTGCAAACCCAGGGGATCAGGTACAGATGGGGGTTCCCCTTTAAGCTATCATTTTCCCATCTGAGCCGCCAGTTCCATGCTACCTCTCCATCTGAGCAGAGACGTCACTTCCAGGAGTTACACCTGGATCTGCCTTCATCCTCTACAGAAGCTCCGTCCTCCTCCTTTAAACCTGGAACTGCCAGGCCTTCTCTGCAGCCCTCACAGGCTTCTCAGCGATCTATGCCTGGATCGCAGGCGTTGCGGGATCTTCAGGCCCAAAGGTTCCACAAGTGCAACAACGGCTGAAATTGCTTCTACAACACCTCTTTGAGTAATCCAACTTGTTTCTATGCAACCCGGACCCTTATTACGACCAACGAACTTGGCCTGCCCACAACCACTTGCTCCCGGAAAATGCGTGTTATTCTGAATGGAATCCCCTGCTTTTCCTGTACTATTTACTAAGCCTGGCTCTTTGGTTAGGGTTGTGCATCCCGCCATAGACTGCCCCAGTTGTGAGATGGTAGTCAGGGATGTTGACCCCCTCCTTCAGGCAATACTCTGAAGCACGGATTTTGGAAAGCCTCTGCCCCCCTTGCCACACGGCTGTTTTCTAGAAGACAGGAACTGGCTTGCTGAATTATCCCCTCCCCAATTTTTTTTGTTTACTTTTTATTTATCCTTTTTTTATTCCCCTTCACCAATGTTTCCGGGACAAATATATCATTAGGGGGTAACATACCCCTGCAAGACGTATCTTGGTTGGGCAGGGCGGCTGTGGTCTTTGTCCCTACCCACGGGTCCCTCATCCACACCTGGTGGCATGGGGGGCCCGTGGGTGGGAACTGCCTGGGTGGGTCTTTTGGCCCACCCGGCGACGGCGTGTCTTTGACCGCTGTCATCTGGGGTCCGGAAGTTTCAGGTGATGAAACCTTGTTGTTTGGTTAGAACTATTTTTATATTCTTCTTGGTTGTTTTTTTTATCCTTCTTCTCTTATATATTGTTAACAGAATGGCTTAACTTGGTTCTTGAAGATTGTATTATTACCAGATTTTCTTCCAATTTTTTTTTAGGCTCTGTGCTAACATAATGTTTAACTTGCAATTACTTTTATATGAAACGGCCGGTGGTTCCAGTGGACCACTGCTTCCCCCATGAGTAGGTACTTGGCTGCGACGAATGTCTTGGCCAACGACCCACATCACCGTGGACCTCTGAGTCCACAAAATGATGCAAATTGGTTTTCATTACATACCCTACTTCAAACTTATTTTGGTAAATTTAAACCACATGCCTTCCTCTTTTCTCTTTTCTCTCTGGCTACCTTCTTTCTCCTCTCCTCTCCCACTCTTCCCTTTTGGTCCCCGGGGTCCGCGACTGGAACCTTTCATAGCAGCACACCCTTGATCCCATGACCCTCCACTGGTTATCCCTGAATGTTCAGGGCATGAACTCTCCTCAAAAAAGGGTCAAGATATTTAAATACCTCAAACAACAAAAGATAGACATTGCGTGCCTACAGGAAACGCATTTCTCTTCCTCATCCTGCCCTAAATATTTTGCAGCAGACTACCCCCAGGTCTATTTAGCCAACAGCCCTACCAAACAAAGAGGAGTCCTGATTGCTATACGCAAATCTGTTCCATTTATTTGCAGTAAACAGATCGCTGACCCAAATGGCAGGTACCTAATAGTACAGGGCACCGTTCAAGACAATGATGTAACCATAATGTCTTACTACGCCCCGAATAGAAACCCGGGACCCTTCTTGACTCACATCTGCTCTCTCTTGAAGTTACACCAGAAGGGTACCCTCCTGCTAGCAGGTGATTCTAATGTGTCATTGAATCCCTCTATTGACAACTACCCACCGGATCATAAGCCCCCCTCCCCTGCCGCCAAAATATTTAAATACTCCCTACAACCCCACGACCTGGTAGACGTGTGGAGGGAATTGCACCCTCTGGGTAGGGACTTCATTCATTACTCACATCCCCATCACTCTCACTCTAGAATAGATCACATGCTTGTTCTAAGAAAACACCTCTCACTGGTAGATTCATGCTCGGTACTTGCCATTCCATGGACAGATCATGACCCTATTGTGACAGTCCTCCACTCTATTTTAAGCAAACCCCAACATTCCCCCTGGATCATGAATGATTCTCTTCTCTCCTTCAAAGAAATTTTTAAAGATATCCACGACACTTCCGAGGAATATTTCAAACTTAATGTAGGGTCGGTCTCGTCCCCGGTCACACTTTGGGAAGCTTATAAAGCAGTCCTTCGGGGCCACGTTATTAGGATTGCATCCCGACGTAAACGGGAACGGGCACAAGTCCGCCGCACGTTAGAACACCAATTGGAGACCTTATCCGAGACCTTTAAACAATCTCCCACTACAGATAATCGCAGGCTCCTAGACAAAGCTCGTACAGATTTAGACTTGTGCCTGACAGATGAAGCAGAGCGCACACTACGCTGGGCCAGACAAAAATGGTATGCCAAGGCCAACAAACCCAATGCAATGTTGTCTAATAGACTACGCACTTTCGCCCCGAAATTCACTCCTATTACTTTGCGCACTCGTCACAATATCCTTACGGGAAACCCACAACGTGTTCTAGAAGAATTCAGACACCGTCTCACAAAACTCTACTCAACTCCCGACCATCCTCCCCCTAAACCCCCCAATGATTTTCTGACAAATCTTTCCTTACCTTCTCTATCTGAGGCCCACAAATCACTCATGGCCCGAGACATCCAAGTCTCAGAAGTCCTTCACTGTATTAAAGAACTGAAAGTAGGTAAAAGACCGGGCCCTGAGGGTTTCTCGGCTCTTTACTATCGGAAATTAGCTGATGTTATCGCTCCCCACCTCACAAGTATGTATAACTCGGTTAAAGATGGTTGTTCTTTTACACCAAATCTATTAACTGCCAACATAGTGATGATCCCCAAGCCTGACAAAGATCACTCCTCCTGGGCCAACTTTAGGCCGATCTCCCTGATCAACATAGACATGAAAATTTTGACAAAAATTCTGGCCAATCGCCTCAACTCCTTCCTTCCACGACTAATAAAAAAAGACCAGGTGGGCTTTGTCCCAAGGAGACAGGCTGGTGACGCTATCCGATGTCTCCTACAAATACAACACATTGTACACAACAGATCTCTGGAGACAATATTTTTGTCTCTGGACATTACTAAAGCCTTTGATACCCTGTCCTGGCCCTATCTTATACAGGTATTAAACCGCTATGGGTTTGGTGCGTCCTTTATGAACTGGGTTTCAGCCATTTATGACGCCCCCCAAGCTAAAGTGAAATATTATGGATTTGAGTCACCTACCTTTCCTATCCAAAGAGGGACCCGTCAGGGCTGCCCCCTCTCTCCACTTCTATTTATTTTGGCACTGGAACCTCTGGCTGAAGCTATCCGATCTCACCCGGACATAGAGGAGGTAGAAATTGCGAGCTCCCCTCACAAACTATCCCTGTTTGAGGACGACATCCTGCTTACTATTACCAAGCCTAGAATCACCTTACCTAATCTGCTGTCCCTTTTAAACACCTTTGCCTCGATTTCGGGCCTAGCAGTCAATCCCTCTAAGTCCAAAGCGATGTCGATTAATTTAGCGCCCCTTGAACTAGAACACTTAAAATCTACCTTTTCCTTTCAATGGTTGGCCTCCCTACCCTACCTGGGGATTAAACTCACCCCGAGTTACTCAAGCCTCTACCAGGCCAACTGCCCCTCGCTTTTTGGGAAATTGACAGCTATGCTTAACTCTTGGTCTGCCCTCCCACTATCCTGGTTCGGAAGGATTGCAACTATTCGTATGGCCTATCTTCCAAAGTTGCTCTATTATTTCAGGGTTCTACTGGTCCACGTCCCACCCCATATTATAAAATTATGGAATTTATATGGGGTTCCGCGAGACCCAGAATCAATAAAAAGGTACTGTATGCCCGCAGGGTCAATGGCGGCCTCTCGGTCCCTAATCTACAAGCATACTACACGGCGGCTATTGCCCCGCTATCACATCTCCATGAAAATCAGCAGATGCCGTTGTGGGCCGTCATTGACCTGGTGGACGCCCATCCGATACCACTGGCCTCTCTCCCCTGGCTCCCCAAGGCCCACCGCCCAACCAATATAGGCCCATGTTTGGCTCACTCACTTAAGTTGTGGGACTCGATTAAATACTCAGCGAGCCTGATCTCCCCGCATCTCCCTCTACTCCACCTTCTCCACTGCCCGCTATTTCCACCTGGTCGAGATAACCCGATGCAATTCACGTGGTGGTCCGAGAATGGTTTTGTAGATATCCACTCCATGTTTACCCCTACCAAGATTATTCCATTCGCAGCATTGCGATCCTCCCACGATATTCCCCTTAGGGAACACTACAGCTACATGCAGATCCGACACTTCCTACAACAACTCATTAAATCTCAACCAACCCCCTATACATTGACCCCTTTCTAAAGTTTATGTAGATCACGACCCCAATCCTCGGGTTTGATCTCTTTAATATACGCAGCCATAATAGGCTCCAAAAAACCACCCCTGAGACCATATCATCTCCAGTGGGAGGCAGAATTGGGGAAAAAAATAGACCCAGAGGATTGGCAGGTCATGACTGCTACTCTATCCAAATGCTCCAGGAATGTATTATTTCTAGAAAATGCTTACAAAATACTCTATCGGTGGTATTATACTCCAGCTAGACTTGCGAGCTTTATTCCATCCTACTCCCCCTTATGCTTCCGTGGGTGTACCCAAGAGGGAACAATGGCACATATTTGGTGGAAATGCCCCAAGGTTTGCAGATTGCGGATCAGAATCTATGCACTCCTTCGTAACCTCTTCAATACAAACATAAGGAGGGATCCCTATGAAGCTCTCTTAGGGAAACCAATTATAGAGCTACTAAGACCAGAACGCCAACTGGCGTTGCATATTTTTACTGCAACTAAATTGACCATAGCAAAGGCTTGGAAAACCCCAGTTCTCAGCTTCGAAGCAGTTAAAAACCGTGTAAACGACATTATGATTAATGAAAAGTTGACAGCTGTGCTATCAGACACACATGATAAATTCCTTCGAACATGGCAGCCTTGGGTGTCTCATGTCCACCCTTCCAGATTTGATTCTGCGCTACTCTCACTCTGAGATGCCTCCGTCCCCCCACCCCGGGGACCCCCCCCCCTCACTCTCCACCCTCTCTTTTTCTTCTCTCTCTTCTGCTACACTATTTTCTCTCCTCTCTTCTTGGCCTTTTCTCTTCTAAATCTTCCTTCTTATATTCTTCCTCGCAACTCCTTTGATCTACAGACCAACCTCTGTCAGGTTGGACATATGATGAGCAACCGTTCTAAAGACATGGAAAAATTGTTACCCAGCTCCATATGGTCTCTTTCACATTAGGTTATTAAGCATCCAAAGTCTACCCAATCTGTAATAGGTATTTTTAATCTTAAGCATACTTTACTAAAATTCAACAGGTTAATATACCCATAAAATCCGCAGACCTCATGCAAACTCTCCTGAACTTCAGGACCGTGTAAGATTTATTATGTCTAATATTGTTATATTTGTTATATATCCACAATTTTATTGCAGATCTGTTCACATGCTGTGCCCACCATTGTTTTTTGTATTTTTTTTGATGATCTTTATGTTCAATAAAAACCTTTGTACAAGATAGGGCTTTGTCTTCAAGTGGTTAGAAGAGTGGGTGATGTGTGACATAAGCTTCTAAATGTTGTGCATAAAAAGCCAAGACAGTTCAACCCCCCCCCCAAATTACCCCATTTTGGAAAGTAGACACCCCAAGCTATTTGCTGAGAGGCATGTCGAGTCCATGGAATATTTTATATTGTGACACAAGTTGCGGGAAAAAGACATATTTTTTTTTTGCACAAAGTTGTCACTAAATGATATATTGCTCAAGCACGCCATGGGAACATGTGAAATTACACCCCAAAAAAGTTGCTTCTCCTGAGTATGGGGATACCACATGTGTGAGACTTTTTGGGAGCCTAGCCGCATAAGGGACCCCAAAAACCAAACACCGCCTTCAGGGTTTCTAATTATATTGTAAAGCACTGCGTAAACTGTTAGCGCTATATAAATCCTGAATAATAATAATAATAAGGGTGTAAATTTTTGATATCACTCCTCACTGCCTATCACAGTTTCGGAGGCCATGGAATGCCCAGATGGCACAACCCCCCCCCCCCCCCCCCCATGACCCTATTTTGGAAAGTAGACACCCCAAGCTATTTGCTGAGAGGTATAGTGAGTATTTTGCAGACCTCGCTTTTTGTCACAAAGTTTTGAAAATTGAAAAAAGAAAAAAAAAAAAACATATTTCTTTTCTTTCTTCATTTTCAAAAACAAATGAGAGCTGCAAAATACTCACCATGCCTCTCAGCATTTTATGGCCTTCGAAACTGTAATAGGTAGTGAGGAGTGAAATCAAAAATTTCTGCCCTTAGAAATCCTGAAGGCGGTGACTGGTTTTCGGGGCCCCTTACGCAGCTAGGCTCCCAAAAAGTCCCACACATGTGGTATCCCCATACTCAGAAGAAGCAGCAGAATGTATTTTGGGGTGTAATTCCACATATGCCCATGACATGTTTGAGCAATATATCATTTAGTGACAACTTTGTGCAAAAAAAAAAAAAAAAAAAAGTTTGTCATTTTCCTGCAACTTGTAGCAAAATATAAAATATTCCAGGCATGGACTCAACATGCCTCTCAGCAAATAGCTTTGGGTGTCTACTTTCCAAAATGGGGTCATGGGGGGGGGGGGGGGTTTGAACTGTCCTGGCATTTTATTGCCTTCAAAACTGTGATATGTAGTGAAGAGTGAAATCAAAAATTTACGCCCTTAGAAATCCTAAAGGCGGTACTTGGTTTTCGGGGCCCCGTATGCGGCTAGGCTCCCAAAAGGTCCCACACATGTGGTATCCCCGTACTCAGGAGAATCAGCTAAATGTATTTTGGGGTGCAATTCCACATATGTCCATGGCCTGTGTGAGCAATATATCATTTAGTGACAACTTTTTGTACATTTTTTTGTCATTATTCAATCACTTGGGACAAAAAAAATTAATATTCAATGGGCTCAACATGCCTCTCAGCAATTTCCTTGGGGTGTCTACTTTCCAAAATGGGGTCATTTGGGGGGGTTTTGTACTGCCCTGCCATTTTAGCACCTCAAGAAATGAGATAGGCAGTCAGTCATAAACTAAAAGCTGTGTAAATTCCAGAAAATATACCCTAGTTTGTAGACGCTATAACTTTTGCGCAAACCAATAAATATACGCTTATTGACATTTTTTTTTTACCAAAGACATGTAGCTGAATACATTTTGGACTAAATGTATGACTAAAATTGAGTTTATTGGATTTTTTCTATAACAAAAAGTAGAAAATATCGTTTTTTTCAAAATTTTCGGTCTTTTTCCGCGTATAGCTCAAAAAATAAAAACCGCAGAGGGGATCAAATGCCATCAAAAGAAAGCTCTATTTTTGGGAACAAAAGGACGCAAATTTCGTTTGGGTACAGCATTGCATGACCGCGCAATTAGCAGTTAAAGCGACGCAGTGCCAAATTGTAAAAAGTGCTCTGGTCAGGAAGGGGGTAAATCCTTCCGGGGCTGAAGTGGTTAAGGGGAACCCCGCACCCAAATTTAAAAAAGGAAAAGCAGTATACAGGCAGTGCAAACAAGACAGGGACTGTAGGTTTGTTGTTAAGTAGAATCTGTTTGTAATTTTGAACTGGTACATTTTTAAAGTGTAGCTCCAGCGAAAACATCTATTTTTAAGCTTTTTATAAAACATAGGGAAGGGTTATCACCCCTGTAACATTTGTTTTGCTGTCTGTGCACCTCTTCAGAAGATTTCACCTCACTTTCTGTCCCAATGACAAATGTTTTTTGAACATTTGGGGATTTTAGTGAAACAAGGATTGGTGATAAAGCATCAGTGAAGAGGAGACACGTTTCTCCCATATTAACTCTTACAGGAGAGAATTTCCCTTCCTAGGGGTAGATTTCATCTCACTTCCTGTTGACTCCTTCCGTTTGCAAGTAGGAGTCGTTTGTAAGTTGGATCTTTGAAAGTAAAGGCCTGCCCTATATACTCTGCAGAAATTGGGGCCTTAGGTGTTGGTGTTGCCACAACACTGTAAGCCCTCACAGTTACTCTTGGTTGGCGCAGGAACGGGCCCTGCTGTGAAATATTAGATCAAGAATTGTAATTACATGGCATTGTTGAACAGGGGCAGAAAAATTGGGCCTTTGGTGGTGGTAGTGGTGGTGTTGCCACAACACTGTAAGCCCTCACAGTTACTCTTGTTGGGCGCAGGAATGGGCCCTGCTGTGAAATATTAGATCAAGAATTGTAATTACATGCCCCTGTTGAACAGGGGCAGAAAAATTGGTCCTTAGTCACTGGTGCCACAACACTGGAACCCCTCACAGATGCTATATTTGGAGCTCAGGAATGAGCCCTGCTGCAAAGTATTGCATCAAAAATTGTAATTACACGCCCCTGTTAAACAGGGGCTGAAAAATTGGGCCTTGGGCACTGGTGCTGGTGCCACAACACTGCAACCCCTCACAGATACTATAGTTGGAGCACAGGAATGAGCCCTGCTGCAAAGTATTGCATCAAAAATTGTAATTACATGCCCCTGTTAAACAGGGGCAGAAAAATTGGGCCTTGGCCACTGGTGGTGGTGCCCAGAACCAAAAATGTTCTTACAAGCTATCAGCATGAAAATTGAGGCAGAAGAGGATTGTCACTCAGTATAACAGAATAGTCACTCAGCATCAGCATAGTCAGTCTTGAAGGGATCTCACATAAAAAAAATCAATTGGTTACATGACCATCAGGTGCTTGGTAGCTGGTGATCCAAGACTGATTCATTTTTATGAAGGTCAGACGATCGACCGATTCGGTGGACAGGCGCACCCTGTGATCGGTTACAAAGCCTCCAGCAGCACTGAATGTGATGGATGCAGGACAGGCCAGTAACTCAATTGCATACTGTGCAAGCTCTGGCCAGTGATCCATCCTCAAGACCCAGTAACCCAGAGGATTTTCGGTGGGAAAGGTGTCCAAGTCTGATCTTGCCCCTAGGTAATCCTGCACCATGTGAATCAGAGGCTGGCGATGGTTGCTGGAACCGATCAGACCTTGGGGCTGCGGACTAAAAAAATTGTCTGAACGCATCGGTCTGACGGCCACCTTCTCCACCGCTCCTTCTGTGACTGACCGAAGCCTCAGCAACACGTCCAGGAGGACCAGGAATTTGTAACCTCCCAGGCTCTGGAAACACGTTGCACAAACCTTTCTGCAAGGCCTCCCGAAGATGTTTCTTCCCCTGCTCTCTCTGCGACGGCAAGATAAAGTCCGCAACCTTACCCTTGTAACGTGGATCAAGGAGGGTTGCCAGCCAGTAATGATCCTTCCGCAGGCTTTGCAGGATCAGGGAGGCCATGCAGCGTAGGTTTGCTGAGGCATTTGGTCCAGAGTCCTCTGGGTCACTAAGGACGACATGATCCGCAGCCACCTCCTCCCAGCCACGTACAAGTCCATGGGTTTCTTTGGACTGTAAATGATCCCTTGAAGACTGCTGCTGATGCTGAGTGCCAGGCTCTATCTCCATGCTGACACAATCCTCCTCCTCCTCCTCCTCCCTGTGTGATCGGCGGGCACGCAGGAACACTGTCTGGATAAAGGGAGCCTTGAGAGGTAAGGAAGTCCTTCTCTTCCTCCCTCTGTTCTGCCTCAAGTGCCCTGTCCATTATTCCACGGAGCGTGTGCTCCAACAGGTAGACAAGAGGGACAGTGTGACTGACGCATGCACTGTCACTGCTCACCATCCTTGTGGCCTCCTCAAATGGTGACAGAACAGTGCATGCATCCCTGATCATAGCCCACTGGCGTGGGGAAAAAAAAACAAGGTCCCCTGACCCTGTTCTGGTGCCATAGTCGCATAGGTACTCATTGATGGCCCTCTGCTGCGTGCGCAGCCGCTGAAGCATGGCCAACGTTGCGTTTCACCTGGTGGGCATGTCACAGATTAGGCGGTTCTTGGGTAGGTTAAATTCCTTTTGGAGGTCAGCCAGCCGAGCACTGACATTATATGACCTGCGGAAATGCACACAGACTTTCTTGGCCTGCCTCAGGACATCCTGTAAGCCCGGGTTCCTGCCCAAGAACCACTGCACCACCAAGTTAAGGACGTGAGCCAAACAGGGCACATGAGTCAGTTGCCCCTGTTGGAGGGCGGAGAGGATGTTGGTGCCATTGTCGCAAACTACCATACCTGGCTTAAGCTGGCGTGGCGTCAACCACCTCTGAACCTGCCACTGCAGAGCTGATAGAATCTCTGCCCCAGTGTGGCTCCTGTGCCCCAAGCACACCAGCTCAAGCACCGCATGGCATCTTTTTGCCTGCGTGCTTGCGTAGCCCCTTGAACGCCTACGGAGCACCGCTGGTTCCGCAGACAAATCAGCACAGTAAGAGGCCATGGAGGAAGAAGAAGCAGAGGGGGTGGAGGAGAGAGGTGTGGCAGAATCACCACTAGTAGAATTTTGGAGGCGTGGTGGCGGAACAACCTCTAACACTACTGCACCCTGTCCTGCATCCATCCCAGCTGCCAGAAGAGTCACCCAGTGTGCGGTGAAAGATAGGTAATGTCCCTGTCCATGCCTGCTGGACCATGAGTCAGCGGTAATATGCACCTTACCACTGACCGCCCTGTCCAGCGAGGCCAAGACATTGCCTTCCACATGCTGGTAGAGAGCCAGAATCGCCTTCCATGAGAAAAAGTGGTGTTTGGGAACCTGCCACTGAGGAACCACACATTCCACAAACTCATGGAAGGGGGCAGAGTCTACCAACTGAAAAGGCAGCAGTTGAAGTGCTAGCAATTTAGCCAAGCTAGCATTCAACCGCTGGGCATGTGGATGGCTGGGAGCGAATTTCTTTTGGCGGTGCAGCAGCTGGGGCAGGGAAATTTGCCTGGTACAATCTGACGTTGGTGTACCGATAGAAGATTGCCCGCAAGTACTTGGCTGTGACACACCTAATTCTACACCTTCATTCCTCCCAGTGCAGGTTTCAGAGAGGACTGAAGGTATAGTGGGGTTGGAGATCCCAGATGATGAGGAGCAAGGAGAGGTCCGCTCTGTTCTTTGGTGTGGGTCTTTTAGGTACGTTTGCCAACAAACTGCATGGCAGGTCGACATATGTCTGGTCAAGCATGTGGTGCCCAAGTGGGTGATGTTTTGGCCACGCGAGATACGCTTGAGACATATGTTGCAAATAGCAGCGGTGGGATCTGATGCACTCATCTCAAAAAAGGCCCACACCAAAGAACCTTTGGAACAACGCGCAGAGACAGCAGCGCCCTGCACATGCGGAGCTCTGCGGTGTAATGCAGTCGGTGTGCTACCCTTAAGCTGGCCCCTGAAGGGCATCCTGCCTCATTGGAGATGTGCCTCCTCCTCCTCTCTCCTATCAGGCACCCACGTGGAGTCAGTGACCTCATCATCCCCTCCCTTCTCATCACTGGAGCAAACCTGGCAGTATGCTACAGCTGGGGGAACATGACTGCCAGATTGCTGTCCTTCTTGGGCACCCCCTCTCTCTGGGCTCACGTTACTGCCTTCCTCTAGCTGGGTACCATCATCGGTGCCTTCAAAACGCTGGGCATCCTCCTGGAGCATGTACCCAACACTGTGGTCAAACAGTTCGGGGGACTCCTCAGGAGGACATGGTGGGGCTAGGGAAGGAGTGACTAATGCCATTGAGCCGAGGGAAGAGGCCGCGTTGGCAGCTGCTTTGCCAGACAAAGTACCCTGAGCCTGGGTGAGAGAGGATGAGGAGGATGAGGACGGCTTGGTCATCCACTCTACCAAGTCTTCCGCATGTTGCGGCTCAACACGGCCAGCTGCCGAAAAAAAGGACAAGTGTGTCCCACGGCCACGTGCTGATGAGGATGCACCGTCTCCATGACCAGCACTGTTGCCTCTAGACACAGAGCCTGCTTGCCCTCTTTTATTGGCTTGTGATTGTCTGCCTCTCTTTGTTGGCCTTCCAGACATACTAATGGCCTGCAGTGAGATGTAGCTGCACAAAGCTGGGATGTATATATATACTGATACTGCAGCTAGCAGAATCAACTGCCTGCCTGTAGTATTATTAGTATGAGAACACCAGCAATTTTCTTCAGGTAGCTTTAGGTGCACACTGTGCAGAGGACACAGTATACCAACTGTAAATACTGCAGCTGCCTGCCTGTGGTATTAATAGGATCAGAACAACAGCAATTGTCTTCAGGTAACTTTAGGTGCACACTGTGCAGAGGACACAGTACACTAACTGTAAATACTGCAGCTGCCTGCCTGTGGTATTAATAGGATCAGAACAACAGCAATTGTCTTCAGGTAGCTTTAGATGCACACTGTGCAGAGGACACAGTACACTAACTGTAAATACTGCAGC
This sequence comes from Aquarana catesbeiana, assembly GCF_042186555.1. NCBI lineage: Eukaryota > Metazoa > Chordata > Amphibia > Anura > Ranidae > Aquarana > Aquarana catesbeiana. The sequence continues at coordinate 716,515,092 of NC_133325.1, forward strand.
TGCCTGCCTGTGGTACTAATAGGATCAGAAGAACACCAGCAATTGTCTTCAAGTAGCTTTAGGTGCACACTGTGCAGAGGACACAGTACCAGGGGTGGACTGACAACTCATGGGGTCCCCGGGCAATAGGAGATCATGGGGCCCCCCCTGTGTCCCTGCCACACTGCCCACATTACATACATTGGTCTCTAGTCTCACAGTACACTAACTGTAAATACTGTAAATACTGTAAAAACACCTGCCTGCCTGTCAGTAGGAAGAGAATAACAGGAACGGATTTAGCTAAACTGAATACAGTGTATATTTATACAACACCTAGGATGTATATATATATACACAATACACTGTAAGTGCAGCTAACTGACTCGCCTGCCTACTCTATCTAACCTAAATCAAATGACACTGTCTCTCTGTCTATCTCTCTCCGCCGCAGCACACTACACAAGGCCTTACATTGTGTGGGGCGTGTACTAAACCCCCTGAGCCATAATTGGCCAAAGCCACCCTGGCTTATACCATGGCTTATATAGGCGAAAGTGCTACCCACTACACCACTGTGATATATAGATATATAGATATATATATATATATATATATAGATATATATATATATATATATATCTATATATCTATATATCTATATATCTATATATCACAGTGGTGTAGTGGGTAGTACTTTCGCTTAGCAGTAATGCCCTGTACACACGGTCGGATTTTCCGATGGAAAATGTGTGATAGGACCTTGTTGTCGGAAATTCAGACCGTGTGTGGGCTCCATCACACATTTTCCATCGGAATTTCCGACACACAAAGTTTGAGAGCAGGCTATAAAATTTTCCGACAACAAAATCTGTTGTCGGAAATTCCGATCATGTGTACACAAATCCGACGCACAAAGTGCCACGCATGCTCAGAATAAATTAAGAGACGAAAGCTATTGGCTACTGCCCGGTTTATAGTTCCGACGTACATGTTTTACGTCACCGCGTTTAGAACGAACACATTTTCCGACAACTTTGTGTGACCGTGTGTATGCAAGACAAGTTTGAGCCAACATCCGTCAGAAAAAATCCATGGATTTTGTTGTCGGAATGTCTGATCAATGGCCGACCGTGTGTACGGGGCATAAGAAGGGTCGCTGGTTTGAATCCCAACCATGACACTACCTGCGTGGAGTTTGCATGTTCTCCCTGTGCCTGCGTGGGTTTCCTCCGAGTACTCCGGTTTCCTCCCACACTCCAAAAGACATGCTGGTAGGTTAATTGTCCCTAGTATGTATGAATGTGAGTTAGGGACCTTAGATTGTAAGCTCCTTGAGGGTAGGGACTGATGTGAATGTACAATGTATATGTAAAGCGCTGCGTAAATTGACAGCGCTATATAAGTAACTGAAATAATAATAATATATACATATATATATATATATATATATATATATATATATATATATATATATATCTCAGCCTTTGCAGCACTGCTGGAGGAGATTTCTCTTCCGCAGTTAAAAAAGACTGTATATGCCCAAGTATAAGGGACCTGGGGTGGTCAGTGGGCGGATCACCCCTATGCTTTGGCATACTTATTTTTCATTTTTTTCACAGATATTTCAGTTTTAAAAAAAAAAGTGGTTTTATTGTTTTATTGAGTTAATGTTCGGTTATTACTGGGTTTTAATGTTAATCGTTGTTTCCTTTGTAGTCATGCCATTCAGCTGCAGCACTGATATGTTTATTCTGACAGCAACAGGGTGTTGCTCTCAGAATATATTAATATATATATCAGCCTTTTCAGCACTGCTGGAGGAGATTTCTTATCTGCAGTTAAAAAACAAAACGCATATGCCCTAGCATGAAGGGCCTGGGGTGGTCAGTGGGCAGATTGCCCTTATGCTTCGGCCTATATTTTTTCACTTTTTTTGGCCGATATTTCTTTGTCCACATCAATCAATGTACTGGAGGAATTTCTTAGGTTCTTTTTTTCATTCAGCCCGTGGGATAAACAAAAAAAAAAAATAACATTGCATATATGCCCATCATTAGAAGTGGGTGGATGGAGGGCAGTATATTCTAATGGTGGGCATACCACACACTTTTTCTGGCAGAGATTTCTTCATCCACATTGATCAATGTAAATGGAGAAATCGGTTAGGTTCTCTTTTTTTGTTCAGCCCACAGGCTGCTTGAAAAAAAGAACATTACAGTATATGCAGTATATGCCCAACAAGGAACAGCGACGTACTGGACTATGAATTGTTATACTGGGATGATGGCTACATGTGCATCATCTTGGTATCATTTTTTTCAGCTGGTGGTCGGCTGGCCACTAGATTGCTTTTACAAACATTGGGAGGGAGCATCCCCTCCCCTGGTTTTCTCTGGTTCACCTGTCCCACCAGGGAACTCGAGAATGCAGCCAGTGCTTCCGCCAGCTAACCATAGAGCTGATCGGAGACCAGAATGGCTCCAATCATCTTTATGGTCTAAGAAACTGGGAGCTACAAGCTTTTCATCACTTTGGTTTCGCCGGATATAAACAGAGCCATTTTAAATCGGGAAGGCATGTGATCACACTGATCTTGATGTGGTCAGATGCTTCAAAGGCATAGGAGAGATCTAGAGTCTAATAGACCCCAGATTTCTCAGAAAAGAGTACCTTCCATTGCACTAGTGCTATCACGGGGGATATTTACATTCCCTGTGATAACAATAAAAGTGATAAAAAAAATAAAAATGAAAGAGACTGTAAAAAAAAAAACTAAAGAAAAAGCAAAATAAAAAAAAAAAAAATTTAAAGCACCCCCGTCCCCCCCGTGCTCGCGCGCAAAGCCGAACGTAGGCATTGGTCTCATGTCAGTATGTAAACAACAATTGCACCATGCATGTGAGGTATCACTGTGAACGGGCAGTAATTTTAGCTGTAGACCTCCTGTGAAAATCTAAAGTGGTAACCTGTAAAGACTTTGAAAAGCATTGCCTATGGATATTAAAAATGTGTGTAGTTTGTCGCAGTTGCACGGGTGTGCACAAATTTAAAGCATGTCTTGTTTGGTATCTATTTACTATATCATCATATCTATTTACTATATACTATATCATCATATATCTTACCAAACAATTGGTGTTTGTGCTTGGGTTATTGTGTTTTTTTGCATTCAAATTCGAAAACGTTTATTTTTTCCAACAAATTTGCGTTTGAAAAAACACTTCGCAAATACTGTGTGACATAGAAAATTGCAACACCCACCATTAAATTCTCTAGGGCCTCTGCTTTAAAAATCATATATTATGTTTGGGGGTTCAAAGTAATTTTCTAGGAAAAAAAAAAGTCTGGGTGATGTGTGGCATAAGCTTCTAATGTTGGGCAGGACAGTTTAAACACCCCCCCAAATGACCCTTTTTGGAAAGTAGACACCCTAAGGTACCTTATTAAATTGTATTGTAAGTGTACTGTCTGCCCTCATGTTGTAAAGTTCTGTGCAAACTGTTGCTGCTATATAAATCCTGTATAATAATAATAATGTGCCAAAGTGCTTCCCCACATCCAAGCCTCTTACTAAATGGACATTATCTCACAATAAAAGAAATCAAGCACGCCTTTTCAAACCACATAAACCAATGTTTACACTTTGTAGACTCCAGGTGTGTCAGGACCTGGTTCATCTGCTGGTGGCGCTGAGGTTCTCAGTGCTGATAGCTGCAGTTCCAGTGTCCACCAGCAGCTGTCTCCCAGAAGCCCTGCTGTTTCAGTGGTCAGTTTCACCTGGTTTCAGCTACTAGGTGGCTACTGTATATAAGGCTTCTCCCACTAGGACACCGCACCTCAGTGCTTTGGTGGCTCCTGCATTGTACTCTTTTTCGTTTTCATGGTGAAGCTACATATATCTATATAGAAGAAAAGCCAACTGCTTGTTAAAATCCTGGAGACCTAGTGCCACATCCCAAAATCTGGAAAGAGAAACAGAGAATGGTTCTGGGACTTTATAGGCAATGGTTAGAGCCAAATAAAGAAATAATAGGGTATAGTAAAAGTACAAAACTAGTCCCAGTTTTATTGTAGCTACATATTTCTGGTCTCCCAGCTGCTGATTCCTAACACAATTTATTGCATCAAAGGTGTCCCCACACAGAAATTGCTTCAGCATCCACACAGTTCAAACTAAGGTACAAATAGTGCAGTATCATTAAAAACGACTATTGCACTTACAGTGTATGAGAAGTAACAGGCGTTGTCCTGCGACCAGCATGTTCCTCGGCCATGCCTTGTGAATCTGTACACTCTGTTACTTCAATAGTTGCCAACTGTCCCGTATTTCCCGGGACATTCCTGGTATTTAGACCTTTGTCCCGGTCTTATTGAATACCGGGAAATGTCCCGGGAAATCAGCGTTTTCACGATTTTTTGATAGAGGTCCGCGCCCGGCACTGGTGAATTTTCTTCGCTAGATGCCATTTTACAGAAGACCAGCTATGGTGAGGAAGAAACAAGAGGCGGAACCCAGGCTCCACCTCTTGGTTCTTCCCTTCGGCCTCCACGAGCTGGTCTTCTATAAATGGCACGGAGACCAAATCACCAGTGGCGTTGCTACCGGGGTGCGGCTGATGTAAGGAGGGACTCTGCTGGGGACACCTGATGTAAGGAGGGACTCTGCTGGGAATGCCTGGTGTAAGGAGGGACTCTGCTTGGGACACCTGATGTAAGGAGGGATTCTGCTGGGGCACCTGATGTAAGGAGGGACTCTGCTGGGGGCACCTGCTGTAAGGAGGGACTCTACTGGGGGCACCTGATGTAATGGGGGACTGGGGGACTCTACTGGGGGCACCTGATTTAAGAAGGGACTCTGCTGGGGACACCTAATATAAGGAGGGACTCTTCTGGAAATGCCTGGTGTAAGGACACCATACCAACCATGGTGCTGTGACGATTGAAGCGCTAACACCAGGTGTTTGGAGTATCTTTATCTGCTGATTGCTAAACTTTCAGGAATACACATATTTCTATTGTGGTGTAGGATCTGGGCCTGCTGTCCCTCCAACTCTCTCCTTTCCTTCCCTTCCCCTTCCTTTCTTTCTTTCTTTCTTTCCTTCTTTCTTTCTTTCTTTCTTTCTTTCTTTCTTTCTTTCTTTCTTTCTTTCTTTCTTTCTTTCCTTCCTTCTATCTCCTTCCCCTCCTATTTCTTTCTTTCTTTCTTTTTCTCTTTCTTTCTTTCTTTCTTTCTTTCTTTCTTTCTTTCTTTCTTTCTTTCTTTCTTTCTTTCTTTCTTTCTTTCTTTCTTTCTTTCTTTCTTTTTCTCTCTCTCCATCCCTCGTTCATCTCAGACTCGAACCACGCACCCTTTAAGCCACTCCCCCTTTAAGCCACGCCCAATATTTAGTTTCGCACTCCACATTTTTCTTCACCCACAAGTCACACCTACAAACGAATGCCCCACGCCCCCTAATTATAATAAGACTCCGCCTACGTACAAAAAAGTGTCCCTATAATTTTTCTCACAATTGTAGCGCTGGTAGATTTACAATCTACCGCAGATTAGGTAAATTTAGTAAATTGTGTGTTAGGAAGGTTAAAAGTTCGCCTCTGTTCCAGCTTGCCTGACGTTGTGTGTGCTTCCATGCTGACCGGTGGGTGTCGCTGTTACCATTAGTCAGTGTTGGAAGGGCAACGTGTCGAAGTGTATAGATGCTCCTCTGTCTCGGAGACAAGCTTGATGGAGGTGGTCCTCCGAGTTGCATGGGACAGACGCCATGTTCTAGGGTTTGTTTTTCAGCCACCTGCTGGCCCTCCTGGCTGACAGGTATGCGTTAAGGAGCTACCTCGTGGTCCTCCGATCGGGAGGCCCACGATGCTGCGGCGCAGGGGTGGGTCCAATGGCTTGTCTGGGGCCTACCACCGCGGCCGAGGAATGGTCCTGAGCTGTCGGTCCTGTGTGACGAAGCTGGACAGTCGAGGAGATCCCAGGGGAGGACCCGTCTTGGAGAGATCACGCAGCGTGCGGGTCTATAGAGGGGCCTGGTGACTCGGTTGCAGGACGTATCCAAAAGAAGTAATTATACAGCATAGTGTCGCCAGTTCAGCTTAAAGGTTCAGGCACTGTGACTGACTGTTCACTGCAGAAGATCTGATACATCCTGTGGCAGAGGATTGTGCAGATTTACCCCCCCAAACAAGTCTGTGGCAGAGACTTTAGATTCATGCTGCGTACTGGCTGCTAGACCGGTGAGAGAGGCCTATCCAGACGAGCAAGGAGTGTGTCCCATGAGGGGAACGCATTCCACGTATCTGAATTCTACTGGGACATTTGTTGCTAAGATCTTGTAAGAAGATATTTGAGTTTCTCCTGAAGGTTTCCTTTTCCATCTCTTTCCTGCTACTTCCTAAAGTTGACTGTTTAATAAAGCATTGAAAATGTACTCCAGTGTTGGTGCGTGTGTCGTCCAGCAGTAAGCTCAACGGAACCCCTAGACCCGGGGCCGGTGAAACAGAGGGAAGCAAAGTGAAGGTAACAGACCCATTTAAACCAGCAGCTCCACCGTGAGTTATTGCTACACAATGTTGGCAACTATGTACTTCTCAAACATTGTAAGTGCAATATCCATTTAATAAATGTTTTTTATTGCTGCTGCTCTATGAAGCTTTAATCCTTTCTTCTGATTTTTAATGTGCCTTGGTTTGAACTGTGTGGAGGTTTGAGTCTGAGGGCTGCTGAAGCGATTCCTGTGTGAGAACACCTTTGCTGCAATACGCTGATGGGGTCACAGACCCTCCTGGAGTCTACACAGAGGAAACATTGGTTCCTGTGGATTGAAAAAGCATGCTTGACCTTTTATATTGTGAGATCATGAAGAGGCTTGGATGTGGGAAAGCACTTTGGCACACTGAAGCACTTTTAAGAACGTTATGCATAGCTCCCAACTGTCCCTGATTTCGAGGGACTGTCTCTGATTTTGAACAAAGTCCCTCTGTCCCTCTTTCCTCCTCATATGTCCCTCATTTTGGCCTGATCTTTATAGTTGTATATAAAATAAATTTTCTATCTTTCACAAGGTATTTCCCAGAGCTAAACCTTTCATCCAAATAATAAATTGCTGCATTTTTAAGTTTATAAAGGCAGTATAAAGGAATATTAGTGGAAAAAAAGCATTTGTGGGTTTAACTAATCTTTTTTTTGTATAATTCTCCTTTAAGGGGGAGTGTCAGGGGGTTTGTCCTATGCCTACATACTTTTGCTAATAGGTGTCCCTCCTTCCCATCTCAAAAAAATGGGAAGTATGTTTAAGGCACCTGGAGATTTAGTGGAGTCTGGAGTCTGGATTATATATGGACTTTATTGTTTCACTGTACTGATGTGGCAGCCATCAGGGGCACTGTTGCTGGCTGCACTGGTTCTGGTGACACTGGCATTGGTGTGACTAGTGATTGGGAACACTGTTGTTGACTGCACTTGTCTGGTGACACTGGCACTGGTGTGGTGCCAATCAGGAACACTTTTTCTGGCTTACAAGAGTCTGCTGACACTGGGACTGTTGTGGCTAGCAATCAGGAACACTGTTGCTGGCTGCACTGGTTCTGATGGCATTGGCAATGATGTGGAGGCAATCAGAAGCACTGCTGCTGACTACACTGCTGTGGAGGCAATCAGGAACACTGTTGCTGGCTGCACTGGTTATGGTGACACTGACACTGGTGTGGCTAGTGATCAGGAAACTTATTGCTGGCTTACACTGGTCTGGCGACATTGGGACTGGTGAGAAAATGATCAGGAACACTGTTGCTAGCTTACACGGTCTGGTGACACTGTCCCTAGTGTGGTGGTGATCAGGAGCACTGTTGTTGGCTGCACTGGTGTCAGGGATTGGCTCAGCCCTTTCTTCTCTGAGCTGGCTGCTCAGCTGTTGGCTAATTGCCAGCTCTCATCTCTCCACAGTTACTCAGCTGTTGATGATATCCTGCTCGTCAGTCTTGCCAACTTAAGCCGTCCAGTCCAGAGGATCTCTGCCTTTGCCTTGCTCAACATCACAGAAACTTTCTCCTGCGATCCTGTTCAAAACTTGCTTTGCTGACATCCCTTCTGGCTCCAGATCCTGCTTGCTGTTCCACTACATTATCCCTGACTTCTGGCTTGGCTGACTATCCGTTCTGGTTACTGAACTTTGGCTATGTTTTGACTACTTTTGTTCTTTTTACATTCATTATTAAACAAGTGTGATTTAACTGTACTTCTGTCTCGGCCTGATTTCATGGGTTTTGACAGTAGGCGAAGGCCATGAATTCAGAAGATGCAGTCAATCCACTTGTTGGTAATATTTTTTCCAGATTGGATGAACTGGATCACCGCATGGATCAGTTACAAACGCTCCTGAGTCGCACGGCTCACCTGGAATCTCCCACTGTGGCTGCCCCGGTACAACCTATGTTGCAGGCCGACTCTGCTGCTGCTCCAGTCTCTGTGCAGGCATCCACCTTGAGTATTACCTCTATAAGAGGTATGTCTGGTTCCGCTTCGCTTCCCCAGAGATTTGGTAGCGATCCAGTCCAATGCAGAAGGTTTCTCAACCAGGTTGAGATATACTTCAAGATGCTGCCCCAGGCATTTCCCACGGACAGAAGCAAAGTAGGTTTCATGATATCTTTGCTTTCTGAGAGAGCCTTGGCAAGCCCTCTATGGGAGACACAAAAACCTGTTGTCTTGAGCTACCCTGAGTTTGTGGCTTCGTTTAAAAGGGTATTTGATGTTCCTGCACGCTCCGCTTCTGCTGCCAAGTACCTCATGTCCATCGAACAGAGTACGAGAACTGTTGCCGACTACGCCATTGAATTCCGCACTCTGGCAGCAGAGGTTGCGTAGAACAATGAGGCCCTTGTGGCTGCTTTTTCTCATGGTCTCTCGGATACCATCAAGGATGAGATAGCAGCCTGAGATATCCCCAATGAGCTGGAGAAGTTGACCAAGTTTGCCATCCTCATTGACTCCAGACTCAGAGAAAGACTCTCTTTTAAGGAGCGCTTGCGGAAGCCTCCTGTACGTTTGTCTCTGAGCTTTGCAGTCCCACCCCTGAACGAATGAACCCATGCATTTGGGCTTCACGCGTCTCTCTGCGGATGAGAGAAACTTTAGGAGGAGGGAAAGATTGTGCCTTTATTTTGGCCAGGCAGGTCACTTTTTGAAGTCTTGCCCTACCCATCCAGGGAACACCCAAACCTTGAGGTCCTGTCACGAACAGACCTTGGGTGGCGTTGTTTTGTCCCCAGTTATCCAGTAGGATAAGCCCCTGGTTCCGGTTACCCTTTCTTGGGCTGAGTCATCCGTCGAGATACAGGTTCTAATCGACTCTGGGGCTGCAGGCCTGTGTATTGATGCTGCCTTTGTATCGAAGCACTCGATTCCGCTGCAGCTGCGTGACACTCCACTTGCCATTGAGGCTCAAGATGGGAGACCTCTACAGCCTTCCCATATGACTCGTGAGACTGTTCAGTTGTCCATGGCCGTAGGGGCTCTTAACCATGAGATAATCCAATTCCAAGTTATTTCCTCACCTAAGTTTCCACTGGTTATTGGTTGTCCTTGGTTACAGAGTCACAACTCCTCTTTTGATTGGCTTCATGCTGAGGTTCTCGCCTGGTCACCACAATGCATTGAGACATGCTTCCAGAAGGTAGCCAAGGTCCTGTGCACCTCTTCACTCTCCTCCTTGCCAGAGGATGTCTTTGACAAAGGTCAATCCGGTAGTTTGCCTCCGCACCAGCCGTATGATTGTGCAATTGACCTTTAACCTGGTGCCATACCCCCTCATGGCCGGGTTTACCCTTTGTCGGTCTTGGAGGATAAGGCCATGGAGGAGTATGTTGCAGACACACTTTCTCGAGGTTTCATTCTCAAATCCTTGTCTCCTCCTGGTGCTGGTATCTTCTTTGTGAAGAAGAAGAGTGGTGAACTGGTACCTTGTATTGATTATAGGGGTCTCAATCGTTTCACGATTAAGAATGCCTATCCGATTCTGTTGATTACAGAATTATTTGACCGCCTCAAGGGAGCAACAGTTTTCACAAAGCTTGATTTGAGAGGGGCATGCAATCTTGCGAGGATTAAGGAGGGCGACGAGTGGAAAACTGCGTTTAATACCAGAACAGGCCACTATGAGTACCTCGTAATGCCTTTTGGCCTTTGTAATGCCCCGGTAGTTTTCCAGGAATTTATTAATGATGTCCTCTGAGATTTGTTGCAGTTATGTGTGGTAGTTTATCTTGATGATATCCTCATATTTTCCAAGTCCCTGGAGAGCCACCACGCAGATGTTTGTCGTGTGCTTCAGAAACTAAGAGAGAACAATCTCTATTGTATACCGGAGAAGTGTGAGTTCCATCGTGAACAGGTTAAATTCCTGGGTTATGTTATTTCTACTGTTGGTTTTTTGATGGACCCAGAGAAACTTTCGGCAGTTCTACAGTGGCCCCGACCCGTGGGTTTATGTCCTCTGCAGCGTTTCCTGGGCTTTGCCAACTATTATCGTAAGTTGATTCGTAACTTCTCGTCTCTGGTCAAGCCCCTGATTAATATGACCAGAAAGGACGGTAACCCACAGAGTTGATCTCTGGAGTCCATTAAGGCCTTTGAGAGTCTCAAGGCTGCTTTTGTTTCTGCTCCTGTGTTGGCACATCCTGATCCTATGTTACCTTTTATCCTTGAGGTTGATGCTTCTGAGACTGGTGTTGGCAATTACGAGATTGGTGACAGAGAGCTTTTAACGATAATTTAGCCCTGAAAGAATGGAGACATCTCCTCGAAGGTACCACTGTGCCGGTTCTCATTCTTACTGACCATAAGAATCTCACATTCTTGTCTGAGGCAAAACGCCTCTCTCCCAGAAGGGCGTGATGGGCTCTTTTCTTTTTAAGATTCAATTACATTGTCTCATTCTTTTTTTTTTTTTTTTTTTTTGATTTCATAATGTTACATTTTACTTTTAAAATTCATTCATACATTTTCCAGCAAGAACAGTCCAATCACAGGAATAGATTAAATGGTCCATTTACACAGCAGAGAATACTCATCTCATACTTTCTGAAAAGGCTTGTTTAGCTGCTCCGATAAAAATGTAATACATATATCTGAACATCATTCAGGCAATACAAAAGGGGAAATCAAAGTGGAATAGAGTAACCAGAAGATGTGCAGAGATAAAAGATTGCAGAATGGCTTGCATGTGGTAGTTTAGTGGTTCAGTCTAGTATACCCTACAGAAGGAACTGGACAGCCTTTTCTCTGGTGCATATAGAAGAGCCTTTGTACAAGTGTGAATCAAAAATGTAAAAGCCAAATCCAACCAAAATCAATGTTAGACATGGGCATAGTAGTTTGGACTCCCCCAGGAGTAGCATGGTATGATCTTGCAGCAGATATATATAAAAAAATTCAGCAGTCACTCTTGCAGCTCCCCAATACTTGTTTGTTCAAATAAAAAAGGGGGCTGCAACAGCATTTGCTGGTTTTAGAATGCCCATGACAGTTGAACGAAAAACTTTAGCGCAGGATCCAATGCCTTTTAGGAAGTAGAACTAGCAAGCATGCAATTCAACTTAACAGCAAAATGTTAATTGGAGAAAAAAAAAAAAAAAAGTGACAGCCAAGCTATAGGTCTTTGTAGAATACAGATTACAGCCAGTGGCCTTGCACGTTTATAATATCCCTTTAATACAAAAATATAGAAGTAATCTTCGGGGGGAGAAAAAAAAACCCAACACATTCTAAATATAGATTTATAATCTGTAGTGAATTGGGGTTTGGAGTTGAGAAATAGAATAGAGAAAGACCAACAAAAATATACATCCCTTCAAAATAGTGATAAAGAGGAAGACGTGCAGTGCAGTACAGTACAAAAATAGTCAGCAAAACTTGTGAACAGTTTATTCTTATAAATAATTTTAATTTGCAAAATATATATATCCAGAAGTTAAATCCAAGTAAAAAGTAAAGGAGAAACACAGAAATAAGATACAAGTGAATGAAGTTAAATAGCTTTTCAGGCAAAAACATTCACAGCAAGAAGCAAACCCCAAGCGCCAGCAATAATTGCCCAAAACTCATTAGCATTTCATAGCAACACAATAATTGAATCAGACCATTGTGTACATATGTCAAGTTGACTATACAAACTTGCTTCAGCAGCTATTAGGTATAGGAGCTCTGTTCAAAGCGGACTCAACAATGTAGACCTCATTACATCATGGGTTCTTTAATGATGAACTCCAGCTTGATATACTCTACGTAGCTCACTTGGGCCAGCTTGGTCCAAACTGTCACTTACCAACATGTGAGCCCGCTGGATGTGCAGAAAAAAAACAAAAAAAAACAAAAAAAAAAAAAAACACTGTACATAGCTACTGCTACATACAGCACTGTGTTCTGGGTATGAGACTGGAAGGTCAAACCAAGAACATAGTATTCGATCAGCACTCAGCCAGAGAAAGCAATGTATTCCATCAATGAATACAAAGCTTCCTAAGATTGGCCGAGTCAAAGGCAAGCTGATGTCACAACCTCTGACTCAGGGGAAGCCTTGCATTCATTGCTAGAAGGCACCGCCCTCTCCAAATGGCCGAGCGCCGATCAGACAAACCATGTTCTGGGTACGAGACAGGAACTCTTGGCTTGTACCTGGAACAGTGCTGTATATATGTAGCCTCAGCTACATCATTTATGCTGCACATCCAGCAGCCTCTTAGTGGGGGACATAGGTTGATTGAGTCAAGTTTGCCAAAATGAACCATGCAAAAAGTATATCAAAAGCTTGTGTTGAGCTTTAAGGATCAAGGGGAATATGAAGCTGCACACCAGTCCCCAGCCCAACCACCAAGCGCAAAAAAAACCGCTCCAGCTCGTCCCCTCCCAAGCCCTGGCCCCCCGATGCACCTCACTGTCCCACAGGCTTAAGTTCTAGCCATAGACCTCTATGACTAAGCCTGAGGGAGGGTGAAATGCATCAGTGGGGTGTGGCCCGGGAGGAGACCAGCCGAAGCGGTCCTTCCACACATGGCGACCGGGCTGGCAACTAGCGTGCAGCTCCCCATCCTCCGATTTGTTTCGACAAGCAGTGTTGGATGCCAAGACCCTGCAGCATTGAAGCCACCGGCGTGGTTGCATGTTTGTGCCTGGAGCAGCACTCTTCCCATTATTAGCATCATGGGCCCTTTGGTGTAAAGTTAAGCTTCAGCAGCTGTCAAAAATATAGCCCACGCCTTTCTGAAAGTAAAGCGCAAGCCCACCTAAAAAAAGGATTGCAATTGTGGGCAGAGTGGGCCCTCAAGGCAAAATCATAATGAACCAAGGGCTTGCCCAACATGTCCCTGACCTGTAATTTATTTATATACTCCTATGGAGGATACAGCAGAATACACAGAATTTTTGTGGATTCTCCCATAATATGGAAGAACACAGGCAGTTAACAGTAAATACAACTTTTTAGCCAAGCTCTGTCCTGGCAAAGTCAAAAAGTGGATGGATGGACCAGAGCCCTCAGCAGCAGATTTAAAGAAAAATATTAAAAAAAAAAAAAAAAAAAAAAAAAAAAGGGAGAAAAGCACCAGACAAATGTGCTACAGAAAAAAAAAATGCTATGACTACAAGGTATTTCAGGGTTTCTGGAGGGCTTCACCAGGACAAGAACAGAACCAGACAGGTCTGCCAAACTCAAGAAGGCTTTCTGCCTACCCACAACAGGACCCTATCTTTTGAATACATTTCCTCAGGAATTCTGTTTAGCTGTCCAGAGCTCCCAGTTCTTAGAACTTAAGCCCTCTAAACATGTAGCTTTTTTAAATGGATGCCCCATAAAATAATTCTGGACCATAGACTGGTGGTCCTTTTTCTAGACTTTTCTCCCATACCTGGAAAGATTAAGATCAGAGGCGTCAGATTTGGCATTTGCCCATTTGTTCCAAATTAGATACAGCTACTGAAGCAAGCCACTTATGGCAGCCAACTAACATTCAAAAGGAGAGGTCACAATGGCAGGCTCCATTTTCTTATTACAGGTTTACTTTAAAGGCCAGAGAGTACAAGGTAATAGAAGGCTGGTAGGGCAGACATCATGCTCGATTTTGTCAGTCATGGATCATTCAGTGCTTTTAGGATAGTAACGTTTAAACCCCACTTTATGCATTAAAATACATTTAAAAAAAAAAAAAAAAAAAGGGAAGAGGAGTTGGCCTACAACTAAGTGCTGAACTATGCTGATATTTTTAGCACACAGTCATGCAAGTATTCTTTGCACTAACAGTCATTTCAGCATTGAGTGCTTTACTACCGAGGAGATCATTTCCTAGCTCAAGTGGCAGGGAAATGTTTGCTCAATTAGGAAACTAGAGATCAAGAAACGTAAGGAATTAAAATGCAAGTTAACATTTGATAAAAACATATGCCATTAAACAGCAACATACTTTTAGGACTTGAGGTATTGTCAAACGTGTATAGTTTTAAAACCCCCTAACAAGCCAATGCAAAGGATTAGTAGTGCCTGTATTTAAGTGCGCTAATGTTAAGAGGGGACTTGAGAGCATCCTCACCACCAGTAAAAATCTCATTTGTTTAAGCAGACAAGATGTCCCTTAAAACTGTTTTTAATCATCCTGCCTTGTGTTTTGCACTTGGCCTTTACAAGTTCTCTTATTTGTCTCATGCAACAAGTTCTGTTGAAAGCAGAGATGCAACTTGTCAGAGAATAATTCAATTGGGTTAGATAATGTCTTTAAGATGTTGCTAATGTACATACTGATGAGGAACCCTTTTTTGGCTCAGAAAGGCAACAGTACAACATGACAAAATAGAAACAAAGATTACACTACCACATGACAGAAAGGGCAAAAACAAAATCAAGGCAGCATTTACAGGCGCTACAATTAAAGACAGACATCTTAAATAAAAGTGTAGCCTTCCAACTACACGACAACATTTAAAAACCTTTAAATAAAAACAAAAACGTCAAAACTTTAAAATTTATTGCAGCAGGAAACTTGTGCTCTACACACAAGCTTCTGACAATTTGACCATGTTTAACGTCCAAGCTGCAATCGCAGCCTACACTCACAACTTAGGCGCTAGGAGTTGGTAATTAAAAACAAAAAAACAGGAAAAGAGGAAAAGCCTCAAGGTAAGGGACTTGTCTCATCTAGGAAGAAGCCCGCAGACTTCCTGTAAACTAGAAGATCCTCTTGCGTTTCATGTAGGAGTCTGCATAGTGCCCACCGAGGCCTTGTGAATGCTGTCCAACATATCCTCCCTCGGGGCTTGGCTCAGGGGATAGGATCAAGTGAGAAAAGCCTCGTTTTTGGGCTCCAATGGGAGTTTTACAGGAATTTCCAGAGTTTAGCACTTGATCTTCATAATCCAGAAGCACTCCTCCTGGACTGGTAGGAGGCATGCCCACAGCTTTGTTCAGGTGAGTCTGCTGCAGCCCAGCATGCAATCCACTGGTGAAGTAAGAGGTAGGGGATCCAGCGCTAAATGGAGGCAGAGGAGCTGGCATACTGCTACTGCGCTCTCGATATCTTGAAGGTGGTGAGACCTTATTCCTGGGCTCTAATGAACTCAGATTTGGCACAGTACGGTCCCGGTTTAGGGAAAAGGATTGAGGTGGTAGATCTGCCTGAAAGTCAAAAGGATAACCCTCTGTAGGTGTCAGCATGGACTCCTGCAAGGAAGCGAGAGGAACCCTGGGCACTGCTGCTTTTTGCTTGTAGGTTGTCGGTTTACTTGCTTGACCCAGTGAGGTTGTGCTCGGGATCCGCCCATGGAAATTCATGAATTGCCCAGAACTAACAGGTGGTTTTCCAAGGAGCGACATCACTGGCTCTGTGGTCTTTGGCAGTCCACCAAGAATGGAGCCTAAAACAGGGGTAGGTGGGGGGCTATCCCAGTCCGGTGGCTGAGGTCCTAAAAACTGCTGTAGCTGGGGGGTACCCAAATCAGATGGAATGCTCACAGCTGGAAGGGAGCCTCCAATGCCTAGATCTGGTATTAGAGGTTTTCCTGGAGGAGTGAGCTGGGGTGATAAGCCCAGAGCTCCATATAATGTGGCAAGGGGGGAGTCACCCAGAATTCCAGGCTTCTGTGTTGGGCTTTGTGCCTGCAGTACCAGCTGCAGGAGAGCGGTAGAAAGAGCAGGATTGGCCAGAAGAGACACCGCAGGAGCTGCACCTAGGAGTCCTTGCTTGTTCCCAGCTGCCCCATGCAGTAGGGGGCTGAGCAGTAGTTGCAGTGTGGCTGCAGAACCCAGGCTGTTCAGGATCTGTAGCATGTTCGGCTCTGGGAGAAGACCATTTCCTCGATTTAATGCAGTAGCTTGTGCAGCAATCAATGCAGCTAGCATGCTTCTCCCTGGAGGTCCCGGAGCACAGAACGAAACACGGACACAACTTCCTGCTACAACAGAGTTATCCATCTGCCACTGGACTACTTCTGCCATCACTTCCGATTCATATTCCACAACCGCAAAACCTTTAAACTGACCGTCCTGGCCATATGCCAGCTGGCAGAAAGAGGGTGTGCAGGATTTGGAGAAGGCAGCCTTCAACTCTGTGAAGTCACACTCCTTCAGATGCTCCACACACAGGCAGTGGGAGTGAAGCAGTTCGTAGGTTAGCTGAGTCACATCTGACCAATGAACGTACAGCGTACGGGAACCCAGCTGCCTGCCTAGCAGGTCTGATTTGGCACGGGAAGCAGAGTCCTTCTTCATGTACTCCACAAAGCCATAGCCCTTGGGATGTCCCGTAACACCGCTGTACACCAGGAAACACCGCTCCAGATTACCAAACGGGCGGACCAAGTCCTCAAACTGCTGCTGGGTATAACCGGGTGGTAGGTTCGCGATACAGAGCAGGGAGTCTGTGGGCTGCAGTTGTACTGAGATCTCACGGTCACGGAGATGAGTGTGGTGAAATCGACGGATGGCAGATTCTGCTTGTTCTCCATTCAGCAATGTAACAAAAGCAGTTCCTTTATATTTATCAACAAAACAGTATTTCAGCTCATAGTCTGCCAGGAGATCATGGACTTCCTGGTTGGCGATGTCTCCCGGCAGCCCCTTGATGAGGATCTTCCTCCGGTTCCTCACCTCCCTCTTCATCCTCTCCACCCGGCTCCGGATCTCCTGGGGCTCCAGCCGGGGCTCCCCGCGGTCCTCCTCCTCCGGGATGAACACTTCCCCGTCATCCTGGTCGCTCTCCCAGCCCCCTCCGCTCGGTTCCCCGGTACCTCTAACGGACACGGCCGCTGCCATCTTGACAGGAAAGTTCGTCCACCTGAGCACAACACTCTCATTGTCTCATTCTTACCCGGTACTAAGAATGTAAGGGCTGACGCCTTGTCACGACAATTTTCCTCCACTTCCAAGTTGGAGTTGGTTCCGATTCCTGTGATTCCTCCTGGTCTTATTCTGGCTACGGTTCGCACCAGTCTCAGTTCTACTTTGGGTGACATAATTCTTGCTGTTCAGGTCCATGCTCCTCCTGAGAAACCTTGTGACTGCTGCTTTGTCCCAGAGCGTCTCCGTACTGCCGTGCTCCAGAGTTACCATTCTCCTAAGGCTGCTGGCCACCCTGGGAAGAATCAACTCTTTTGAGCCATTTCCCAACAATTCTGGTGGCCTAGTCTATGTGCTGATGTAACTGCCTTCGTAGCTGCCTGTTCCGTTTGTGCTCAGAGTAAGACTCCAGCAACACCTTCCAGTGGGCCTCCTATAACCCATACCCAATGGAGAGAGGCCCTGGACCCATCTGTCTATGGCTTTCATTGTGGAGTTACCCAACTCCCAGGGCAACACAGTTATCCTTATGGTGGTTGACCGGTTCGTAAAGATGTGTCATTGTATTCCACTTAAGAAGTTGCCCACTTCTAAGGAACTGGCTTCCATTTTTGCTTGGGAGATCTTTCGCTTACATGGGCTACCCAAGGTGACTGTCTCGGACAGGTGTAGTCAGTTTGTGTCCCGGTTCTGGCGAGCCTTTTGTGCACAGTTGAGAATTCAGCTTGCTTTCTCCTCTGCGTATCACCCACAGTCTAATGGGGCCGCAGAACGAGCCAATCAGTCCTTGGAGCAATTCCTACATTGCTATATTTCTGACCATCATAACAAGTGGTCAGACCTCTTACCATGGGCGGAGTTTGCTCACAACAGTGCCTTGAATTCTGCTTCCCAATTGTCCACGTTTATGGAGAATTATGGGTTCCAACCTTCCATGTTGCCTGACTCGTTTGTTGCGCAGAGTATTCCTGCATTAGAGGAGCATCTCCGTGGTCTTCCTTCCACTTGGACACAAGTCCAGGAGGCTTTGCAACATGCTGATAGGTACAGACTCCATGCTGACCACAGATGCCTGCCTGCGCCTTCCTACCACGGTGGGGACAGGGTCTGGCTGTCATCTCGCAACCTCCAACTTCGTGTTCCCTCTCAAGTTCGCACCTCGGTTTATTGGGCCTTTCCATATTCTTCGCAGGATTAACCCAGTGGCTTACGCATTAGACCTTCCTAATATGCGTATTTCGAATGTATTTCATGTCTGCTTATTAAAACCTTTGGTCTGCAACTGCTTTACCACCTCTGTGCCATGTCCTCACCCTGTACAGGTTGAGAACCATGAGGATTATGAAGTACAGTCCATTGTTGACTCCCATAGGTTTCATGGGCGCATACAGTACCTGGTGCATTGGAAAGGGTACGGTCCGGAGCAACGCTCTTGGGTCTCATCCTCGGACGTCCATGCCCCCTCCTCCATGATTTTCATAGACGTTTTCCCCTCAAGCCTGGTGGTCCTCCGAGGGGGAAGGGTCGTTGAGGAGAGGGTACTGTCAGGGATGGGCTCAGCTCTTCCTTCTCTCAGCTGGCTGCTCAGCTGTCGGCTAATTGCCAGCTCCTATCTCTCCACAGTTACTCAGCTGTTAATGATATCCTGCTCATCAGTCCTGCCTACTTAAGCCGTCCAGTCCAGAAGAGCTCTGCCTTCGCCTTGGTCAACATCACAGAAACTTTCTCCTGCGATCCTGTTCAAGACTTACTTTGCTGACATCCCTTCTGGCTCCAGATCCTGCTTGCTGTTCCACTACATTATCCCTGACTTCTGGCTTGGCTGACTATCCATTCCGGTTACTGAACTTTGGCTATGTTTTGACTTTGTTCTTTTTACATTTATTATTAAACAAGTGTGATTTAACTGTACTTCTGTCTCGGCCTGATGTCATGGTTTTTGACAACTGGTTTGGTGACATTGGGACTGTGTAGCAGTGATCAGGAACACTGTTGCTGCCTGAACTGTTCTGGTGATACTAGGACTGGTGTGGTGGTGATCAGAAACACTATTGCTGGCTGCACTGGTTCTGGTGACATTGATATTTGGGTGGCTGGCAAACAGGAACATTGTTGCTAGCTTACACTGGTCTGGCAACATTGGGACTGGTGTGGTGGCATAGGCGTGCGCAAGGGGTGTGCCAGGTGTGCCTGGGCACACCCTAATCCTGGAGTTGGCAACCCATCAATTGTGGGCAGGTGACAGGTAAGCCGTGATCCTTACTTGCCGACCCCCAGAACCTGGAGAGGATAGGTGGCTTGAGTGGAAATTAAGGGACTGATCTGTATTTTCTTCTGCAGCAGCTGAAAGTAGGCTTCTCCTCCTCTTCCTCTCGCCGATATTCAGCTGCCTCAGGAGGAAAATACAGGGGATTGGTACCAATGTATGACACCCCTCTTGTCCCAGTTCCTTTTCTTTCTGCTGCCCAGGTCCCCCTGTGTGCTCACCTACTCCCCCCCCATTGTTTTAGGATGACGAGTGGGGAAGAGGCCGGTTAATATGTCACAAAGGCATATGTGTTAGAGCTTTGAGGTGCACACCCTAATACAATAGGCTGCGCACACCTATGTGTGGTGGTAATCAGGGACACTGACTGACTGCATTGGTGACACTCTACTACTGTGACTAGCAATCATGGACACTGTCTGGCTGCACCGGTGAGACTGTACTGTGGATAGTGATCAGGAACACTGGTTGGCTGCAATGGTGACACTGTACTTGGCTCTGTAAAAAAACAAACAAAAAAACGCTGCCAGCAATGTGTTCAGAAACAGAGCGCTGGCTGTAACATACAGTCTTTGTTTACATGTGTGATCACAGAGATCACATTGTACAGGGCTAATTTCCCTGTTCCCTGCAAAGAGGAGTAGGTTTTTAAAACTGCGATAGCCAGATATAGATGAGGGTGGTGGCAAGTTTTTGATATCACGTTGGAGGTTGTATTGGTTCAGCAACACACCAACACCTTTGCAGCCATTGTGCTATTTGCTGGGTGTTTGTTTTTTTTCCTGTACCTTTAAGAAGGGGTAGGCTCTCCTTCAGCCACCTACCCTCATTTATCCATCAGAATGCATGTGCCTCCACTGTGGGGACACTCACATTTTAGTGTTAGGACCAAAGATACCAGGATGCCGTCACGAGGCTCTGTGGCTTACGCATGCGTTTGCAAATGCGTGCGGACGAAGCCCCTGTTTTCAACGCAGCGTTATGCCCCGTACACACGGTCGGATTTTCCGACGGAAAATGTGTGATAGGACCTTGTTGTCGGAAATTACGACCGTGTGTAGGCTCCATCACACATTTTCCATCGGATTTTCCGACACACAAAGTTTGAGAGCAGGCTATAAAATTTTCCGACAACAAAATCCGTTGTCGGAATTTCCGATCGTGTGTACACAAATCCGACACACAAAGTGCCACACATGCTCAGAATAAATAAAGAGATGAAAGCTATTGGCTACTGCCCTGTTTATAGTCCCGACGTACGTGTTTTACGTCACCGCGTTCAGAATGATCGGATTTTCCGACAACTTTGTGTGACCATGTGTATGCAAGACAAGTTTAAGCCAACTTCCGTCGGAAAAAATCCTAGGATTTTGTTGTCAGAATGTCCGATCAATGTCCGACCGTGTGTACAGGGCATTAGACAGGTTAATTCGGTTTACTGCGAGCTGGTTGGTAAGTAGGGATGGGTTTTTTCCTGGGCATTCTCCAGGCTTTTGTTGTTACCTCTTTTAGCCTTCCAATGCCGCTTACTGCAATAGCCAGCTATAGATGAGGGCGGTGGCAAGTTTTTGTTATCACGTTGGTGTTTGTATTGGTCCAGCAACGCACCAACACCTTTGCAGCCTTTGTGCTATTTGCTGGGTGTTTGGTGTGTTCCTGTACCTTTAAGAAGGGGTAGGCTCTTCTTCAGCCTCCTGCCCTCATTAATCCATCAGAATGCATGTGCCTCCACTTTGGGGACACTCACATTTTATTATTAGGACCACAGATACCAGGGTGCCGTGACGAGGCTCTGTGGCTTACGCATGCCTTAGCAAATGCGTGCAGACTAAACCCCTGTTTTCAGCGCATACTGTTAGACAGGTTAATTCGGTTTACTGCGAGCTGGTTGGTAAGTAAGCCTGGGTTTTTTCCTGGGCATTCCCCAGGCTTTTGTTGTTACCTGTTTTAGCCTTCCAATGCCGCTTTCTGCGATAGCCAGCTATAGATGAGGGCGGTGGCAAGTTTTTTATTATCACAGAGGTTTTAAAACAGCCTGCCAGCCTAAGGAGAAAGCTGTCTGGCTGGACTGCAAGTGTTTAAAACAAATCTGTGGTCAAAAGGTAAAATCGTATATTCATTTCCACATTGTATTTTTATGTTTACTAGCCTACTCCTAATAATTTGAATGATCTTAAAGTTAGTAAATGTACATTGTGAAGATCCACACACATTTACTTCTTTGGATTTTATGACGCGTATGCACTATGCCCTGTGAATGAACACTGCTGTGTCACACATATCGCAGAGCCTGCCTTATGAACTACAGGTGTCCTGAAAGGAGGAGTTTCAGGAGGCGGAGTCTATACAGTAATCACTTTTTTCAGGCAACAAAGTACCATGCGTTATTCAGACCATAGAAATTGAAAGTAAACAGCAAAGAAGCTGCAAAGCATGCAGACCGTCGAGAAAGTTGTGCAAAAAGATGTCCGTTTTAGGAAATAAATGTATCATTAAATTATAAACATAATCATTTTTACAATGTATATGTAGCGGTACCCCCGTAGGGGCTGCTGATTTGGTTGCTTAGCAATCCGCCAATTACTCTGCTGCCATACTCCCCACGACCAATCAAGAAACTGAACAGTCATTTGCACGGTTTTGTCATATTTATTGTAGGATGTATCTTGAATTGGGGAAAGGATGATATGAGACGCCCATAGCATTTAGCATTTTAGCACGTTGTATGTAGTTATTCAGTGGCCGTGGCCTTGCATCAAAACTGGATACACTCCTTGCACCCCAGTCTCCTTCATTTGAATAACTCTTCTGCAGACTATTACTTCTACTTTCCTTGTACAAATCCTTATTGCAAAACATACTGATATTCTATCTCTTCACTTCCATTCGAACAAAGAAGAATCACTCTAAATAATTCCCCCTTGTAGACCATGATGGGATTGTCTATGCGAATCAAAGAGCCAGAAGCGCCCACTGCTACTCCCCGATGGCCCAGAGAATCAGACAGCCACACAGTCTTTGGAAGGCACTACCATTGTGCTAACCAGGCCAGAGATAACTTGGTATCTCCACACGACGGCCTGACACATGGCAATAAGCGGACCACTGCTGTCAGCCAGTCCCGGACTATCAACGCTGCGTTCCCCGGCCACAGCATTCTGCACTGACCTTTCTCTAGGCAGATAATAGTTCTGTATCTCTGGTCACAGAACGCTGCTCTACTCTCCTCCGCTTGACTGCTACTTCTTCCTTCCAGATCTCCACCAGCATGCAAGTCCTGTGTTCCCCGGTCACAGCAGCTTGATACTTCTTTAAGGATGAAGATCTTTATCTAGGACTCCCTCCTAGCGGTTCCTCCATCCCTCCTCCGCACTCATTGCATCCCCGCGTGGGGACGCAACTCAATACTCCATTCTGTCTGTTCCTGCTCTCCAGAACTCCCCCCTGGTGGCATGTGACCCCAGCTTATATGAGAGGCCTGCCCCCTGCCAATACCCAGAGATAATTGGTCAGGGCTCCTCACATGAGCTGCCTGCCACTCAAACATCAGCTCTAACCCCTCTTCCAGAACACAGACATGCCAAGTCTCCCATGAGGTGCGGCAGTCTCCCGCATTTAGGCTGCGGCTCCCGGGCACCTGCGAGTGCTGTGCGATATCCCAGCTGTCACACTCTGCCAGGGGAGGGGTGGTATATGGAGGAACCAATGTGTCCATTTCTCTCCTGCCACTGCTTCTCCTCCTCCTCCTCTCTCTCCTGCACACATCTAGCAGTGGCAGGAGAGGAATGGACACATCAGTTCCTCCATATGCCACCTCTCCTACCCAATGAAGGACCTTCAGGGGTTGCAATTGCACCCCTCCCACGCTGCAGGGGATCTGTGCCGGCACCCGTTTGACACAATGCAACCAGGGCTGCCTCTGCTTTCCCCCGGGAGACCTGATGGTCTCTCTCCCAGCCGGTAGTTTCTCCACGGGCTTCCTGAGCTGGTGGGCGGGGCAGAGGTGTGGTCATCTTCACATATATGCACAGGTAGTTGCATGGTAGAGGACTGGGGGAGGAACATCCATGGCGAGCCCAGAAGGCTTCACCTCCATCAATTTGATAAGTGACTCCTGCTTCAGTTCTCTCCTACAATCTTTCAGCTCCCTAATGTGGTCAGTACAATTCATGCTGCTCACTGCTCCTCCCCTTACTGTGCCCCCTATACTGCCAGTGCTCACTGCTCCCCCCTATATACTGCTCCCCCCAAATCACTCCACTTCTCTCTCCCCACTGTATACTGCCCACTGCTATCCCCATATACTGCTCACTGCTCCCCCCCACTGTATACTGCCCACTGCCATCCCCATATACTGCTCACTGTTCTCCCCTGTATATTGCTCATTGCTCTGCCCCACTGTATACTGCTCACTGTTCTCCCTTGTATACTGCTCATTGCTCTGCCCCACTGTATACTGCTCACTGTTCTCCCCTGTATACTGCTCATTGCTCTGCCCCACTGTATACTGCTCACTGTTCTCCCTTGTATACTGCTCCCCCTGTATACTGCTCACTGTTCTACCCCCCGTATACTGCCCACTGCCCCCCCCTGTATACTACTCAATGCTCCGTCCCCCACTGTATACTGCTCACTGCTCTTTCCCCGTATACTGCTCACTGCTCTCTCCCCGTATACTTCTCACTGCTCTCTCCCCGTATACAGCTCACTTCTCTCTCCCCGTATACTGCTCTCCCCCTGTATACTGCTCTCCCTTGTATACTGCTCCGCCCCACTGTATACTGATCTCGCTCATATACTGCTCTCCCCTCTGGAGGGGGGGGGGGGAGGGGAGCGCCACCTCCCTGAAATGAGTTTTCCACCTCCCTGAAATGAGTTTTTGCAGGTTGAGTTGTCTGAGAACAATCCTTCTGAAAGCAGGGGAGGCACCACTGAGTCAGAGCACAGGTGGCCACACCCACCACTGCACTGAACACTCCCAGTCCCAAATCAAAACAACCAGGCCCAGCCTAAAGCACAGGCCTGGTTAAATTTACCTGCACTTGGGCCCTGGGCTAAAGAAATACTACTCTAGCATCTAATTTCAGGTAGAGGGTGCTACATATATAAAATACAGAATGTTCCAAAAGTGTTCTGTGCATTACATTTATTTGTGTATTTATTTTTTTAAATACGTTGGTTGGTTTGTTATAGATATTTTAAAATTTAATTGCTTAAAGGATAAGTTCACTTTTTAGAAAAAAATACATAAATGCACACTTTTTTGCAGGTAAAAAAATATGCATCAATTATTATTATTATTATTATTTTTTTGGAGCCTGTAAAGCATTGCACCAGAGATCAGCAGATCGCTGGTACCATACAGGTCTCCTGCAGCTCTGTCAGTATATCTGTGTGCCTGTACATCCTGTACAGGCACACAGATACACTGACAGGAAGAATCAATGAACTACCACAGTGCTCCACAGCAAAACTGACCCCTTCCCCAAACTGACCATGCTGCTGTTCAACGGTGCCTTTATTTTCACCAGATGATCTAGCCAGTAACACATCTCCTGTATTAGGTTGTCTCCTCCCTGGAGGGAGTGCAACAGAGCGGAGACAACCTAATACAGGAGATGTGTTACTGGCTAGATCATCGGGTAAAAATCAAGGAAAATTTGCCTAAAAAGACATAAAACAAAAAAACAAATGCAGCTATCACATTTAAAGTATCTTGACTGCTGAGGTGCAATAAGCCCAGGTCCCAACCATCACTTGTCATACCTTACCCCTTCTTCTCAACCAATAAGAACCACACATACAACCAATAACGTTGGAAAGGGCAAGGCCACAGCTTTATTTAAAACAACATTAACATTAACCTTAACATTAACCTTTAGGACCGTGCCAGTCACAGTTGTACTGTGAGCACTCAACTACCAATGTAAAAGGGAGATGAAGGAGGGGCCTGTCCTTACCATCAGTGCCGGACCGGCCGTCAATCTCCCAATTACCATCCGGGCATCAAAGGGGTTCCATATTTGCTGGCAAGGTTACCAAAACCGCAACACGCTGTGACATACCATCAAAATTAGGGCGGGAGGGTGGGCAGCTCTTCCATGCTTCCGTCCGAAAAGGACCATAATCCCCTGGGGTGCCAAACTCCTGAGCTCAGGCCCAACCCTTTTCCCCTTTTGTACCAATCCTGAGTTATAACAACTTTACTGCAACTCCTCCCTGGTCATGCCCCCATCAGTCAGGGCTCTCTCTCCCGATGGGCTCAAGAGGCTCTCATGACTGCTGAGGTGCAATAAGCCCAGGTCCCAACCATCACTTGTCATACCTTACCCCTTCTTCTCAACCAATAAGAACCACACATACAACCAATAACGTTGGAAAGGGCAAGGCCACAGCTTTATTTAAAACAACATTAACATTAACCTTAACATTAACCTTTAGGACCGTGCCAGTCACAGTTGTACTGTGAGCACTCAACTACCAATGTAAAAGGGAGATGAAGGAGGGGCCTGTCCTTACCATCAGTGCCGGACCGGCCGTCAATCTCCCAATTACCATCCGGGCATCAAAGGGGTTCCATATTTGCTGGCAAGGTTACCAAAACCGCCACCAGCCAGTCAGTGATCCACTGACGGGCGCCCCACCGCAGCCAGCGCCTGTTCCACCCCCCTCTGAAGTCCCAGGTTAAATATATCCATGCCAATGTCGTTGAGGTGAACACCATCCCTCCTCAACAAGTCATTGTTGTTTCCCTCCAAATCTTTGTGACGGACAACGACCCCCCCGATCCTCCGAACAAATTTGGACACCTGGGCGTTGACCTTCCTCCGAAAATTTTCTAAACAGGGTCCCGGAACTTCTCTAGCCCAAATAGAACGAGGGACAATCTCTGACCATACAAAAGTCACACTGGTAAACATTGCAAGGCATTGAGCAATATCACCTTTTATGGCAGCAATGAGATCCACGGACCGGGTGTAACCTACGTCATTCCCGCCGGCGTGAACCACCAGGACAATGTGACCGGACACGCGGGTACGGAGGTGCCAACATTCCCACAGTACCTGATGCCAACGCAGCCCGCGCAGGCCCAGCCAGCGAATCCTTGCCACGGTCGAAGAGAGTCCCAAATTTCTCCCATAGTTCCGGATCTCTGCACGACGAGCCGCCCAGAAGACAAAGGAATCACCCAAAATCCAAACTTGAGTCGGGGGAAAACCTGAAATTAACACAAAAGGTGAGGGCGAACATACAGCGAAAAACGAGACGACTCCCATCTACCCAGCCGCTGAAGTTCCGTATCGGAAAACCCTAAGCCAGAAGCGGCGGTGGCAGCGCCTATGCGAAATGAGTGAGTTGAAAAATCGCCCGCTGGTAAGCCTAAAGCCTCGAGGCAAAAACGAAAAACTTTTAAAAATTGGAAGCGACTCAAAGAGGAGGAGTCAGCGTGCACGAAAAAAGTGGGAGATGGGGGGCGCGCGGAAAGAAAAGGAACGGCCAGAGACACGGGACAGAATGGGCCGCCACAGTGGTGCAGCACCACTCGGCGGCCCCTGCCAAGGCTGTCAGTCTTCGAGGAGCGCAATAAAATGGTGACACTGCGCTCCGACAGGACGACATCCTCCGATCGAATACCCCCAGTGGAAGACCTGGATTTTGCAACTAATTCCCCGATGCGAAAAGCCCCAAAAAACGCCCATGAGAAAGCTACTCGGAACAGCAAAATCTCAAACTCGGATGAGCACACCTCTGGCAACATAGCCAAAACACCTGATAAAATCTGTAAAGAAATGGGGCGCCTGGAATCAGGCAGATGAGTGATGCGTTTCCAGCCCCTCAATATCCGACGCACTGGAAAGGCTTTTGTGACATCCCCCCACCCCAGAAGCTGAAACCAAAAGGATAAGGCGGACATGGCCGAAGAGACAGTGGAACCCGACACTCCCTTATCCTGTAACTGGACCAGGTAAGCAAATAGGATCAAACGTCTATCATCCGGAGATGAAATAGAGAACTCACCGCCCGACGCTTGTGACCACTCGTGCCAGACCCGACAATACGACGCCCACGTCCTCGGAGAAAGCGACGACCGAAGCAGTTCTAACAATCCCCGGAAACGAGGTTCCATAAGTGGGCCGGACAGGGGAGGCCCTCCAGCGAAGCCGACGGAGCCAGGGAACGAAAACGGGGGTACTGTTGGCGGGAAAGAGCATCAGCAATGTCATTTGAAACTCCCGGAACGTGTTTTGCCCTAATATAAATGTTAAATTGCAAACATTTTAAAACCAAAAAACGCAACAGTGATACGACCGGGGGGGAACTGGCCGATTGCTTGTTCACTACCTGCACTACGCTCATATTGTCTGACCAAAAGATCACCTGACGATTGCGCAACTGTTCACCCCAGAGCTCCACCGCTACAATGATCGGGAAAAGCTCCAAAAGGGTGAGATTGCGCAATAAATCCATGCGGGCCCATAAGGCCGGCCAACATTCCGCAGACCACTCCCCCCGAAAGAAGGCACCGAAACCACAGGAGCCTGCCGCATCAGTGTACAACTCCAGCTGTGAGTTCGGTACCTCCTCCCGCAACCAACAAGACTGTCCGTTGTAGGATTGCAAAAAGGTTAGCCAAATGTCCAAATCCGCCCGCATGGGCTTGGTGATCCGAAGGTGGTGGTGCGGGGCCGTAACGCCCTTCGTGGCCCAAGACAATCGCCTGCAGAAAGCCCTCCCCATGCGTATGACCCTGCACGCAAATACTAGGTGCCCCAGCAGAGATTGTAGCTGTTTCAGCTGAAGTTTTTTGGACCCTTTCGCCAAACGAACCAAGGATAAAAGCCTGGTCAGCTTCTCCCTCGGCAGGCGAAAGACCATGGCCACTGTGTCAATCTCAATACCCAAAAAGGATAGTACCGTTACCGGACCCTCGGTTTTGTCCACGGACAATGGAACAGTGAAACGCCGACAAATATCTTGAAAAACAGAGAGCAAGCATTGACACTGCCCACTGTCCGAGGGACCCACAAAAAGGAAATCATCCAAGTAGTGCAGCATGGACTGAGATCCGGCCTCCCGGGCGACCACCCACTCAAGGAAGCTACTAAATAACTCGAAGAAGTAACACG
Organism: Aquarana catesbeiana; assembly: GCF_042186555.1. Taxonomy (NCBI): domain Eukaryota; kingdom Metazoa; phylum Chordata; class Amphibia; order Anura; family Ranidae; genus Aquarana; species Aquarana catesbeiana. The sequence goes on from NC_133325.1 coordinate 716,543,780, forward strand.
AGATGGCGCAACCCATAGGCAGGCACATATCGAAGAAATAGCTTCCCTGAAAGTAGCAACCCAGGAGGTGGAAACAATCCGGGTGGACCGGGAGAAGGCGAAAAGCGGATTCAATGTCCGCTTTTGCCAAAAGAGCGGAACGCCCTGCTGCCCTGACGAGGTGAAGAGCCTTATCAAACGACGCATAATGCACCCGCGATTCCTCGCGATCAATTCCGTCGTTGACAGAGGAGCCGGAAGGGTAAGATAAGTGATGAATTAAACGAAATTTACCACTCGCCTTTTTGGGGACCACGCCCAGTGGGGACACCCGCAGGTTGTGAAATGGGGGAAGATCGAAGGGGCCCGCCATGCGCCCCAGTTCCAGCTCTTTCTGGATTTTCTCGGCCACTACTGATTCAAATTCAACAGCCGATTTTAAATTAGCCGACATGGTAGGCGCGTTCGATGGGGAAAACGGTATCCAAAAACCTCGATCCAGGCCATCCTTTAGGATCAGGGCCTCCCTACGAAGGGGGTACCGGTCTAGCCAGGGCGACATCTCTAGGACGTTCACCGGCGTCCTCCGGCTTAGGAAGGTCGGTCTTGGCTCCCGCTCTGGAAAATGTCTGTTTACCCTTCCTGAAGCACCGGCTGGAGGGGTGAGCGCCCCCACAGCTAGAGCACTCATGCCTGAAGCGACAGGCGGAGTACCACTTACAGTGGCTTTCGTTGAAAAGCCAACAGACACCTTTTTTGGAGGCGGTCGACGCTCCGGATTGAGGAGCGCCGACCGCGGACTGAAAGGACGCCGGCCTATGAGGGCACATTAGCAACAGCCATAGGCTACCATCCTGACAGTCGAAACGAAGCTCCTTGCGCGCCGCCATCTTCTGTCTAAACTGGGTGTCATACTGGAACCAGCATTGACCCCCATAAACCTTGTACGCTCCCCAGATAAGGTCCAGGTAGCAGAACAAGGAGGTCGCCAACTCTGGGTAACGCTCACAGAGCACACCCGCGTAGGCACAAAAACCTTGCAGCCAGTTCCCAAATGTTCTAGGAAGCTGCTTGACTTTATCGCCCTGCGTAGCGACGTCTACCCGACGGGATTTGTCGACCGTTTCCCTGTCCGATGGAACTAGAGCGAGGAAATCAACGAAATCCCGACGCCAAATTCTTTCCTTCGTCTCCTCCGGTATGTGGGCGCCCGTGGGGGCTACAGCCCACAAGGCCCCTCCGGAAGGAGGGGAAAGATTTGCCGCCGCGCCTGAAACACCCATACTAGAAAGAACCGACCTGACCACCGACACTATACGGTCTTCGGGGCCCGATACGGAATCATCAACAGACCTCCCCCAAATCAATTCACAATCATACTCACTGATCCTCGGGGGCATCACTGATGGACGATCAACGGGCGAGGCGGTGTCCCATGCGACTCCAGGAGACTGCAGGCTGGAACGGCCAGCACCGAGAAGAGCAACGGGGCCGTGTATGTTCGGGCCGTCTCGGCCGACTGATAGATCCAAAGGCGGGGATCCCGCCACGGACACTGAAGGGTCCCCCTGGCCGAGGGCAGTGACTGTGCAAGTGCAGGAGTGCCTCTGGATTCTGACCGGCTGATCCGGGGCGGAAGCTGCCGCCAGCCCGGATCCGGAATCTCCCGCCCAGCTGGGCGCAGGGAGACTGGCGTTACCCGCCATGTTGACCGCGTAGGAGGGGTTAAACCCCGGAGACTGGAGGGGGGGAATCCGCGAGCCCTCCGCCCAACCGGGCGCTGGAGGGCGTCCGAGAGCACGGGGGGGATGGCATCCGTGAGGGCAGATAAACCCGCACCCGCCCTGCCAGGCGCAGGGGGGGCACATCCCATCCGGGATGCTAGATGACATGGCGCGGCCCGGATCTGGGACCTGTCCCCCACCCGTCCGGGTGCAATGGGAGTCCTGCCCTGCGAAAAGCCCGCTCCCGATGGCCCAGAAGTCGCTGAGGGCCCCGCCCATGAAGGCGCCGGGGGACCCTGCGACCTGGCCATGTTTGCACGATTTCCATCCCGGGACGAATTACCCCCCACCCAGCCGGGTGCTGAAAGGGCCACATGTTGTAGGGCGCCCTGGCCATGGGAATCCTGAGCCGGCTGCGACCCCGCCCTGGAGGGCGCAGGATGGGGCAGCCCGCACCCATATGCTCCCCTGCGAATGCCCCCACCATCACCCCCCGCCCAGCCGGGCGCAGAGGGGTGCTGGGCACATGCATTGCTGTAGCTGTGCACAGCCAGTTCGAATCCTCCCGCCTGTCTAGGCGCAGGGAGCGAACTGGCCGCTAGGGGGAGCCGGTATGAAATCGAGTCGCCGCCGCCCGAGGGAACGAAAGCCGCCGCCGGAGCAGGCGAACAGCTCCGGCCCCCTCCAGCCGCCCTGCAAGAGGACAGCCTGGCCGAGGAGCGGAGTGGCCGCACACCCGCCACCCCCCCGCTGCTAGCAGGGGCGGGAGCAGGTACCAAACGGCTCGAGGCCGTGGGCTGGAGCGCTCCAGCTCCATCCAGGCCTCGCGCCATGCACAGGGAAGGGGAGGGGGGCGCGGGGGGTGCTGCTGAGCGGGGGCTACGTGAACGGGGACACCGAGGGGGGGGCCGCACGTTACTCCGGATGGCCGGGGAAGGTGACCGACGAGGGGGGGCACGCCGAGAGCGGGCGGCCGACCCCCGCTTCCTTGCTGCTGGAGCCCTGGGAACCCGCACCGGAGAGGGATGGATGGGGGGAGGAGGGGGGGAGCAGTGAGAGGCCGCAGAGGGACTGGGGCTAAAACGAGAAGGTGGACGGGCGCGTCTGCGGGCCCTGCGTCCATCTGACTCAGGAGGAGGAACAGGGGAAGGGGCAGTGGAAGGGGCAGGAGAGGGCACCCCAGGGGATAAGAGGGCAAAGAGCCAGTCAGCCTGACCCTTGAGGGCCAGCTCACGGACCTTAGCCAGGAGGTGATCCGTGTCCATAGCTGGAGCCGCAGGGTCAGGTCCGAGCTCTTCCATGCTTCCGTCCGAAAAGGACCATAATCCCCTGGGGTGCCAAACTCCTGAGCTCAGGCCCAACCCTTTTCCCCTTTTGTACCAATCCTGAGTTATAACAACTTTACTGCAACTCCTCCCTGGTCATGCCCCCATCAGTCAGGGCTCTCTCTCCCGATGGGCTCAAGAGGCTCTCATTTGGGTAGATTGCCTGTCAGGATTTTTTTCATAGCCAAAACAGGAAGTGAGAGGAAATTCCTCTAAAGTAAAGGGATCAGGTGCTATGGTGTTCTAATCTCTATCCACAAGTTTTGCCTTTAGTTATACTTTAAGGATTGATTAACTGCTATATATTCTATATTGTCAAAAGTATTGGGACATCTGCCTTAAACTGCCATGAACTTTAATGGCATCCCAGTCTTAGTCCGTAGGGTTCAATATTGAGTTGAAACAGGGGTGAACAGTAGCGCTAGATATGGTGATAGCATAAAATTATATAGCAACTGGAATATAGGTATACATGTGTAATGTGGACAATCCGCGCTAACCCCTAAAGTAAAGTGCCAATGATTTCTAATAACTGTGAAAAATATAGCGTGACTAAAGGTGCTGCAACCTAGAAAAACCCTGAACATAAGATTTTAAACAAAATAAAAATAGAACTAAGTGCGCTACCCAAAATAATATGAAAATCAATAAAAATTTCATGTGAAACCTTGCCTATAGGCTGAATTAGGGGTGAATAAAGTAGATAAACATATACATAAATAAATGTGCAAATTCAGTAGGGTATAAAAACCCTCAAGTGACTAAATAGCGTCCTTTTAGGATAACACCCAAATGATCTAAGGCTTCGTTGGGAACAAGTCCTTCAATTATAGCAGGGCGATACTGTCTTCATCACATATCTCCATATGTCAAGTAAAGGTAAAAAAGGGCTGCTTACCAGATGCGCAAGACCCCTATTACAGAGATCTTTAAGGCTCAGGTCTATTGACCCATCAGTCAGGAACAGCTGATTCATAACTCCAACAAGACTTCCCCCTCCTCAGACAGTTCAAGACGCTGTACGTTTTGTCACAAGCGTGCGTCCTCAGGGGCGCCCCTGAGGACGCACGTTTGTGACGAAACGTTGGGCTGTACGAGGGACGCGTGACGTAGCATTGTGGTCGGGGGAGTGGCCGCCATCTCGTTGGTAGGAAGCGTTGGACGCTTTCCAATTGCCTGTACTATATTCACCACATGTGAGTTTTTTATCTACTGCTTTATGTCAATAAATTAAGCCTACTGTCAGATGTCTACGCAATAAGAGTCTTCCTCTTCTTTTCTCATATGGTTACCGGGCTATACCGTTGGGAACACTCCGCTTGGTTAAGTGTTTACCGAGCTGTTTAGACCTGGTTTGTCAGTAAAAGAGGGACCTCTCTAACGCAGTGAATTATATGAAGCGGGGATCCAACCAACCATACATCTCCATACTGTGTATATCTAATGCACTGGCGGTAAGAGTCAGTAATATTGGGTGTTGGTGAAGGCTCTTCCTCTTCAGCTTTTTTCTGATGGATCTCTGAATTCTTTTTGATGGACTATATAACCTATCAGTTTTAATTAGAATGATTATATGATGAACTCATTGTTTATTATCACCACTCACTAGCGCTGCACCTCTTAACCTCTATGTGGTGAAATGCGCCAGTCCTGGAGTCTCATAAACGTCCTATTTACGGTCCTGTTTTCCCTTTGCAGCTTGTGGCACTGGTGTGAACTTACAGGGATCCAGAGAATGCTGTGAACCAGGAAGCAGGAAACGAAAAGCAGCTGGTCATGACTTCACAGGAACAGGAAATATGATTATTCACAGTGGCAAGGAATGGTAATGCATTTCGAAGCTACAGCTTCTTCATCAGACCAATTTCCTGTTCCTGTGAAGTCACGGCCAGCTGCTTTTCGTTTCCTGCTTCCTGGTTCCCACAATTCTCTGGATCCCTGTAAGATCACACCAGTGCCACAAGCTGCAAAGGGAAAACAGGACCCTAAATAGGACGTTTATGAGACTCCAGGACTGGCGATTTTCACCACATACTGAACTCATGTAATTTAACCTGTGAGTTACTACTTGTTTTTATTAAATATATGATTTATACCGCACTCAGTCTGGCGCCCTTCTCTTCCCATTCAATATTGAGTTGGCCCACACTTTGCAGCTATAACAGCTTCAACTCTTCTGGGAAGGCTGTCCACAAGGTTTAGGAGTGTGTCTATGGGAATGTTTGACGATTCTTCAAGAAGGGAATTTGTGCGCAGTCTCTGCTCTAATTCATCCCAAAGGTGTTCTATGGGGTTAAGATCAGGACTCTGTGCAGGCCAGTCAAATCCCCCAGTCCAGACCCACTCATCCATGTCTTTATGGACCTTACTTTGTGCACTGGTGAGCAGTCATGTTGGAACAGGAAGTGGCCATCCCCACACT